>NC_134405.1:276933396-277267588 GCF_038048845.1 Mixophyes fleayi | reverse complement strand
TAAGAAGATGTAAAATATACTTTGAGAGTAATTTAAGAGTCCTTTATTTCCATTGATACATAGAGAATAATAAACAATATATACAGTAAATCCAATTGGTGATATAAAATAATAAAGGGAGGGATCTAAACAATTTTAAATTGTTTCCTTTCTTCTTTAAATCACATTTCTACAGGAATATATTTTTAGGATATTTCGTATGCTTTTTAATTTTGTACTCTGTCAGTGATTGCCACCTCTAGCCACTTCCTGATTTAACATCTTACCATATATTCACACAATCAAGCAATAAATCATTTCTATTTTGTCAGGAAACCTCTCCTAACAACCGTTACCAGTCACAAACCGCACTCTGTGCACTCGCGACTTGGAAGTGTTTACTGTATGGGGTTACACACGATTCCAGCACTCAATCTTCCTATTACCTATCGTACAGGTTACAGATTTGCCAAATCGCACCCAAACCGTGCTCACACAACCACACCCACTTCAGTTTTGCCTATTGAATAAGGGCAATAGGACTCCAATTTACTGTCTCACACTGGCACACAATGAGCACTCCTTGTTACCCAGAGATTGGCAAGGCACACACCAGCAGTCAAAGGGTTAACACTCACGACTCTATGACATAAATGTACATGCAGGCACACACGAGGCTTGGTATACAAATGTATTCACAATTTACACCTCAGCATTTTAAGGGTTGGAATGGTCAAGCAATCTTCTTCATAAAAGGCTGTGAATTTGTTTAGAGCAATACGGACAGCACTTATTAATTCTTAGATTTAGTATACAAAAAATACAATGCTTGCAAGTTATGAAAACAATTAATAAACAATTGACATACAAATAAAAAATTGCATAACAGTTATAAAAAGAAACGGATGAAAGTACAGAACATAACTTACATATAATAATCTGCATGCCTGGGGCAGGCAAAAAAGATGGATAGTCTTTCAATTATATTGAACCCCAAAAGCTGACAGTTTGTACCTTCACAACACAGGCTTTTAAGCCAACTCAAATGGGACGGCATTCAGAGGAGCTGTGTTGATGGTAATGTGTGCTGGAAAAACCATGATCTGCTCAAAAATATTCCAAAGTTTTGACCTGTCTCAGGTATATCCCAGATACATAACTCCCCCATCAATAAACCGGTTATAACCTCCCGCGCACAGCTTTTAAAGGCAAGTCTTTCCCAAACACTAGCAGGTATGGGAGACCTGGGACTCACCTGACACAAGTTGGAATTAATTAATGTAAAGAATGGGGCGCAAGAGAGATGGGATTTACATTGTATAAACCAAAAAGACATAGATCCTCTGCACTCTCCATGTACAGACTGGGGTGTAAGAGGGGGTTGCCTTTAAAAGCTGTGTGCAGGTAAGCCTTAAGCCCAGATAAAAAAAACATAGCATCTGATCATGTTAGAGCTAGAGATGTTCACTGACCCCCGTGTACTGGTTTTGGATCTGGATTAACTTTATGTTTTGGTTTTGGCAAAACCGCCCTTGCTTGTTTTGATTTTGGTTTTGCATCCTGATTTATTTCTAAAATTCCTATTTTTTTTTTGCCAAAATCACATATTTTTGGTTTTTTTCCGCCTACTTTATTATTAACTTCAATAACACTAATTTCAAGTCATTTGCATTCAATTTTGACCACCTCACGGGTCAAATATTATTTTCATACACTTTCAAACAAAGACTGCAGCAACCTGGCTGGATGCTAAGAGACAGAGCAATGACTCAAACACACTGCAGTTCCTAGCACATCTAGGAAACATTGCCAAACAACAGTGTCAGTAAAGAAAAGTGGTGCAAGATGGAATTGTCCTTGGATCATGAAATCAGTTATGGTTCATTTGATGGCTCCACCTGTTCCTTGGATAACTGTGGTTCTAAATAAATTGTTAATTGTACAGCTAATACAAGGCGACGAGCACTGACCCCCTCCCCCCGGGATACATGCTTTTATCAGACCCAGACCAATCCAGGGTGCCAGACAATGCACTAAAAAGAGCCATTGTAATTCACAGCAAAAAGCAAGTTCATCACTAAGCTTCGAATCAGGCCCAATTCACAAACAATTATAATATAGTTAGGTACCTTTGACATAAAGTGCATATTACAAACACTTTGTGCAATACTGATGAAACAGTAGCAAAGTGTAAGGTAATACACATACACGTCTATTTAGACATCCATGCGTACATTCCTTCTGCAAACAGCATTGTTCTTTGTTAATAAAATTGTTGTCTTTATATAACGTTCAAATTTTTTTAAAATAATCCTCCACCATTCTTTGGATGTTGATAGTTGATATTAGGATCAGGTGGAGTTACAGCAGAGGTGTCACTAATTCTGGTCAATTCTTTTACAGTAGATAAGACCAATGTCAAAATGTTGTGCTGAGTCATCTGTATCATCCCTGGGTCTCTTGGGAAAGCTAAGTTTTTTACTAGCAGCAGTTGAGTGAGAAACTGAAGGAGGAGACGCTTTCCTGTTACATAACACTTGATCTGTCATCTTGCTCACCAGGAGACACAAGGCCTCAAGTAATTGTCTAAAACCAGCTGCATTAATAGTAGATATTGGACGCAGATCTAATACTAGCATAGTTTACATGGCGTCTGTGATCCGCTTTGCAACTGGGTGACAGCTTTCATACTTGCTTCCTCTTTGTTAGGAACTCCCAAGTCAGTACAGTGAAACTCGGGAACTACTCAGAAGGTCAGGTGTTCGCTGGAGCCCCTAGTGGTGGGGACAGACTGGGCTGCGGGCCGACCGAGGGTCGAGTAACGTATACTGACTTAAAGGAGTTCCCAGGAGTGGAGTGATTGGTGGACTGTAGTATAAGAAGAATCCTAGGTCAAAAGGTCACAGGCACAGATGCAATATCCAAGGGCAAGCGAAGGGTCAAACTCACAGGCAGAGAAGCAAAATCCGAATTCCAGGCAAAAGGTCAAGGTCAGTAGAGAAGGGTCACAGGTCCAATAACAAGCAGGGGTCAAAACACGGGTAGTCAAATCCAAGGTAGCAGGAACCAAAATGGATAGCACAAGCAGGCAGCTGAACTGAGGACAGAACGCTATAACTGGCAGTGAGGCTGCAGACCTCACTGCCCTAAATACCACAAGCCACCAATCAGAGCCTAGCTCTGAGTCTCACACAGCCCCCATGATAATTACATTAATCAGCCCACAGGCTGTGTTAAATTATGCGCATGTGCCCGGCCACTAGTACCGCCGGGACGCAGCGCTAGATTATCAGCGTCGGACCGTTGTCTTAGCAATGGCCGACCAGGAAGCGGAAATGACGTCCCGGTCGTCAAGGTGACGGCCGGGACGCTAGCAGAACCAGGAGACGAGCCGCGGCAGCTCGTAACACTCTTGCAAAGGATTGTTTAACAGTCAATTGTTGTAAACTACTAGTAGTCTTCTTCTTGGTCTGCTTTTGGGATGAAGATTCACCCCCAGCAGCAACAGCAACAGTGGGAGTAACGCTCAAGAATTCTTCTGAGGAATCCAGGATAGTGAAGGAGTCAACTAGCCTTAGCAACTTGGATGCAGGACTAACTCTGATCGCTACTGAGGATATTGATTAAGGCGGTGTTGTGGGTGTAGATTGCAGACGTCTGGATCTAGCTGAGAGAAGGGATCTAGTTGATGGTGGACTGCTTGTTGTTATTTTGCTAGCATAAGTTTCTTATTCTCCCAACAGCTTGCCATGAACTCGCTTGAAATGGCGTAACATGCATGAGGTTCCTAGATGGTTAAGGTCCCTACCTCTACTGACTGTAGCTTTACAAACGCTACAAATGGCTAGACAACTGTTGTCAGAATTTAGGTAAACATAATTCCACACATAAGAGGTGGATTTTTTGGTCTTATGCCCAGGCATGACAATGGCCTTCTTCTTATCATGTGCAAGAACTGCTTCCACTGGTGCAGGACTTACACAAACAACATCATCCTCATCAACAGCCTCATTAGCACTCTCGTCAGATACACAAATATCCCCCTCATCCTGTTGCAATTCCAAAGTGGCATCCTCAATTGGTGTATCACCGGCTACACTCGGGCTGTTCATGGGTACACTATCAGACAGGTCAGGCTTACACATAGCACTCGTGGATAGACTATCCTCAGGGATTTGTGTCATTTCTGAATCAGAACATACATTTTCCTCTATTGCCTTACTGTTTTCTTCCAGCTCGGCTTTTACATGTAAAAGTATTTGGACACCAATTTTGGAGTCTGAATGACAAGGTCTTGCTTGGTCATGACTGACCTTACAAGAAGATGCCTCAGAGACAGTTTCAGAATTAGCACTCATAGAGAAATTTAAAGGCCTCATTCTTTCCATGCCACTGCGTGTGTAGAATGGCATGTTGGCAATTTTATTTTTTTCTGTAGATAACTTTGCATGGATTACAGGTCTTTTTACCTTGATCAAGGTAAAAGGTGTTTTTTTAACATTTTTGTTTCACTGACTTAAAAACACTATGCACTTTAACATAGGCTTTAGCAGATGATGTAGACGAAATACTATCATCATGACTAGTGCCAGCAGCTGCTTGATGCTCCTGCAGCTGCTTGATGCTCCTGGTCTTCTGTGTACAGCTGTGAATCCATTTTGATAACACAGTACAATGTGACTGCAGATTAAGAATAACAATGCCAGCCGTATTATTTCTATTTCAGCAATGAAAATTAGCAATGGAGCTCTCCTCTTTGTGTTTTACCTATATAACACAGTACAATATGACTGCAGATTTATAAGACCAAGCCTACCAGACCTATTATTTGTATTTTAGCAATGACAATTAGCAATGGAGCAATGGAGCTCTCCTCTTTGTATGTTGCCTATATAACACAGTACAATGTGACTGCAGATTTAGAAGACCAAGCCTGCCAGACCTATTATTTGTATTTTAGCAATAACAATTAGCAATGGAGCTCTTCTCTTTGTATGTTACCTATATAACACAGTACAATATGACTGCAGATTTAGAAGACCAAGCCTGCCAGACCTATTCTTTGTATTTCAGCAATGACAACTAGTAATGGAGCAATGGTACTTTCCTCTTTGTATGTTACCTATATAACACAGTACAATGTGACTGCAGATTTAGAAGACCAAGCCTGCAGACCTATTATTTCTATTTCAGCAATGACAATTAGCAATGGAGCTCTCCTGAATGTCACTGGAGACTTTGAAGAACACTGCTACCCCTCCTCTTTCTTTTCTACCTATGACGCTGCCCAACTGCACTGGAGACTGCCAAGAACTGTGCAACCCCTTCTGTGTTCCTCTGTGAAATGGCACTGGATCGCCATGGACATTGGCAGTACTTATAAAATTCAAAACCCGCGAGATCCGACAACACAACAATGGCGTTTTGCCTCGATTCAGATCCGAGGACGCGCGAAAGTAACAAGATGGCTCGCAACAATGTTAAGGTAAGTGTCAAAGTAACATCCACATAAATGCCATGCCCCAAGGTTTCCCAGGAGAACATTACCCAGAGCATCACACTGCCTTTGTCGGCTTGCCTTCATCACATAGTGCATCCTGGTGTCATCTCTTACCCAGGACGCACGTGCACTAGGCCCTCTATATGATGTAAAAGAAACTGTGATTCATCAAACCAGGCCACCTTCGTCTATTGCTCCATTATTATTATTATTATCTTTTATTTGTTAGGCGCCACAAGGTTTCTGCAGCGCCGTACATAATACAAACAGGAGACCATACAGGGTGACATAGTACAGAGCAATAACATAAAGTACCAATACTTCAGAACTCCAGGCAGACATATGGGCGAAGATGGAGCAGAAGAACAGGTATGGAGACAGGAGGGGAGAGGGGCCCTGCTCATACGAGCTTACATCCTAAGGTCCTACTCCATGATCTAGTTCTGGCGCCCAGGTGCCCAATGTAGGCACGTTTGGTCGTGGACAGGGATCATCATGGGCACTCTGACCGGTCTGCAGCTACGCAGCCCCATATGCAGCAAGCTGCGATGTACTGTGTGTTCTGACATCTTTCTATCATATTCAGCATTAACTTTTTAAGCACTTTGTGCTACAGTAGATCTTCTTTGGGATTGGACCAGACAGTAGAGCCTTCGCTCCCCATGTACATCAATGAGCCTTGGGTGCCCATGACATTGTCATCGGTTCACCAGTGTCCCTCCCTTGGATGACTTTTGATACATACTAATCACTGCATACTGGGAGCATCCCACAAAATCTTTTGTTTCGGAGATGCTCTGACCCAGTCGTCTAGCATCATTATTTGGTCCTTGTCAAAGTTGCTCAAAATCTTATGTTTGCCCAAATTTTTGGCTTCCAAAACATCAATTTCAAGAACTGACTGTTCACTTGTTGTCTAACATATCCCACCCATTGAAAGGTGCCATTGTAATGACATAATAAATCTTATTCACTTCACTTGTAATGATTGATAGATAGATAGATGTACACGATATGGACAAAAGTATTTGGCCATACCTGTTAATTATTGAATTGAGGTGTTTCAATCAGACTCATTGCCAGAGGTGTATAAAATCAAGCACCTAGCCATGCAGTCTCCATTTGGAAATATTTGTGATACAAAATGGGTAGTTCTGAAGAGCTCAGTGACGCGTGGTACTGTGATAGGATGTCACCTTTGCAATATGGCGCTTTGTGAAATTTCATCCCTGCTGAATATTCCACGGTCAACTGTAAGTGATATTATTAGAAAGTGGAAGCATTTAGGAACAACAGTAACTCAGCCATGAAGCGGACCACGTAAAATCACAGAGCTGGGTCAATGACTGTTAAGATGCATGGTGCATAAAAGTCACCAACGCTCTGCTGATTCCATAGCTGAAGAGATCAGAACTTCCATTGGAATTAATGTTAGCTCAAAAACTGTGCGGCGGGAGCTTAATGGAATGGGTTTCCATGGCCGAGCAGCTGCAATGGCAAGCGTCGGATGGAGTGTGTAAAGCACACCAACACTGGACTGTGGAGCAGTGGAAACGTGTTCTGTGGTGTGACGAATCATGCTTCTCTGTTTGGCAGTCAGATGGGCAAGTCTGGGTTTGGCGGTTGCTGGGAGAACGTCAGCTGTCTGACTGCATTATGCCAACTGTGAAGTTTTATGGAGGAGGGATAATGGTATGGGGCTGTCTTTCAGGGTTTGGGCTAGGCCACTTATCTCCAGTGAAGAGCAATCTTAATGCTTCAGCATACCAAGTCATTTTGAACAATGCCTTGCTTCCAAGTTTGTGGCAATAGTTTGGGAAAGGCCCTTTTCTATTCTAGCATGACTGTGTCCCAGTGCACAAAGCACGGACTACAAGGACATGGTTTGATGAGTCTGGTGTGGAAGAATTTGACTAAGATATATATACATATAGTCAAATACTGGAGCTCAGAGAGCTCTAGGTAGCGACAGCTGGGGACTGCTGCCCTTGGCTTTGGCTGCAATTCCCCTGATATTATTTTTGGCCAGTGGGGAGAATCTGACCCAGATGCAGATTCTCTAGCACCAGGGGAGGAGAAGAGGCTGAGTAGCTTGTGGACAGGGGGAGCTTGCTCTCTAATCCGTTCCCCAGCTGTCCTGTGTTGAACCCAGTGTCTGTGTCAATGCTCTGCCCACTACCCAGCAGCCCTGACCCATAGTAAGCGGTCAGCAGGTACAAGCCAGCCCACAGCAAAGAGGCACTGCAGCAGCTATATCAGCTACCTGAAAAAGTCTGGTGTTGGCAGACGAATTCTCCTACAACTATTGTGCAGTTGGCATTTGCAGGTTGACAAGTGTCTGGTGGCAGGTGGTACAAGTAGGATTGGTCAGTAACAGTCAGTTACTGACCGTGAGAAAGAATCCCAAAAAAACTGTGTAACATCCTGTGAGTGAACGGTGTCTACCAAGGCTGAACAGCCTGCTGTATTCCCCTGTACGTAGGTAAATACTTACACCCAGGCAGATATCCAACTTAACCAATGGTAACTTTTATTAATGGAACATCAACAACAGGCACAAAACCAACATATGTACAGGAGTAACAATTACAGTAATGCACAATGGACACAACAGTAGAACATACAATAGAATACCGGTCCTATTATGGCCACCTTGGGTAATCCGACTATAGGCTTAGGTTTTCCAAAGCCCCTGTGACTGCCAGCAGGGCAGAGGTCTGGCTTCACTGTCACCTTCCTTTTGTCGAGCACACAGATTCACAAGACCTGGAGTAACTTATCCAAAGGAAGAGGAACAAGGGTCCTTACAGTCCTTCTCTCGATCTCCGTCTTCCATCAGCTGGCAGGAACCATACCTCCTACACCGAACCATACCTCCTATACCAGCCTGATCTTTCCTCCATCAACCCCCCTGACACTCCACTGCTCTTTCTTATACCCACAGATTAGCCTCAGGCTGTAGGGGTGTGTTGACTGCTGTGTCTTAGAATATTAAGGCATAGGAATACAATACACATTTCCTAATTAAGGTGCTTAAATCAGACACAGACCGCCACCATGTCTGGCTTGTGAATGCATTACTAAACATTATCTCGTTTGCCTACAGATGTAGCTAAAAGCACAATATTACAGTTTCTCATTTTTAGCCTGTAATGTGGTTAACTAGCAATGTAAATATCAGGGCCAAATATACACAATCTATATATATGGTTACAGCATAATGTAATGGTGGCTATTCACTCCATCGTGTTTCAACACTTGCCTGACTAGATTTTAACAGAGGAGGGGACACTACCCCTAGCTAGATCTCCTGTTGTTTAGCTAAACAAAGATAGCTTCTGTTATACAATAGTCTGGTCTACCTGATAATATAATTATTGATGTATTGTTTCTGCAGACCTAGAATACATATAGACTTACTCTGTTGGCATAAGTAAACAATAGGAAGCCCTCAGACTAACACAAATACATCACCTACAGTGTAACAGATAATATGACAATCTCATATATTACCAATCTTAAAGCTAATAGTCAAACACAGTATGGGGGTGAGCACAGACATGCTATCGGAATGAAAACACACATACTGAATACACAGTCATAATATGTGCTAGGGCAGACCCTCTAGGGGGATATGGAGATAAAAAGTACATGCTCAACGGTAACGTGACACATCCCTTCTCCAACACAGACCGTGTGGCAAAGTAAGCCCATCCGGTCACAGTTTATAACTGGTGTCAAGCACTGGGATAATCCGAGATGTTTTTTCGGAGAACAGTTTCGTAAGGCCAAGTTTCGCAAGTGTAGAGTATCGGAAGCACAGGGGAACGCACAGAATAGCTAAATACAAAGCAATGTCCAAAGTGGTCCTTGAGATCCTGTGCCAAGCAAAGAACATTTAAATTCCTTACTGAGCGACAAGGAGCAAAATGAAAAAGGTGCTTATGGCCTGGAGTAAGCAGCATAGGTCAGCAGATGAGGAAGCTGATTGTGACAGTGAACAAGAGGAAATGCAAACACCAAAGCTAGAGGTACCTGCAGTAACCTCCCAGAACCCAGCACCTGGCCCCAGCAGCAGACTCTCCCACAGAGTGAACAGGAGACACAAGTTCAACATTCTGATGAGTGCAACTTTTCCGTACTAATACGCAGCTGGAGTGGAGCAACAACTTATTATCAGGTTATGGAGCAACAGGTGGGCATCACCTACTGCCACGTCCAGCAAACAGTCATCTGCTGCGCTTGGATTAGGGTTCCTACAGTTTACCAAATTTGATAACAATGTTGGAGATATTGATGGACATATGCAGGTGTTTGAAATGTTCTGTAGATTCCATGATTTGCCCAAAAATGAGTGGGTCAAATATTTGGTCCCCATGCCAGAAGGCTGTGCAATGGAAGCCTATTGTGGAGCGGCCCCAGAGCACTGTGTGGACTATAACATGGTAAAAAGGTCCCCTTTTAAGTGCGCTATTACCCTGGAAACCTACTGGCAGCCATGGGAGCATTGGCCCAGTTGGTGGATCAGTATGTGGCAGTTCAGCCACACTGGCTAAAGCACCAGTCTAGCAGCCAGCCCCAAAGGACTATACGAACAAGGGAACATACCTCTTCTGTTCATCACCTCCCAAGCAAGTACCCACAAAGCCGGGTGCTTCTAGCCAACCCCCTCTCCGCTCTGTCTCCGGAAGTTATCAGAAGCCACTGAAGCCTTGGTTGGAGATAAAGTGTTATGGCAGTGGGAAAATCGGCTACCTGAGAATGGAATATCCCACAACCCAAGCAACCCCGACTCATGACCCTAATCCGTCCTGGGGCCTGGCTGACTTAACTGGTAGAGGTGAGCCCAAACAGACTGTTCTCACTCAAACCAGGTCTGAGGTGCATGGCAGTGAGTAAAGTGATTTATCGGAGACAGTCAATTGTTTGACCAAAATACCCTACAAAACATGTGGAGGAACCTGCAAACAGTCCAAGTGGGACCCCTGCAGGAAGATGGACTTAGAAACTCAGGGCCTCAATCACTGTAGTGAGCCACAATCTTATTGATCCTGGAGCAGTATTGCAGGGGCGCACTGCCAAAGTTACTGTGCCAGATGGGCTGGAAAGGGAAGTATCTGTAGAAAGGGTCTAGCTGGACCGGGGAGATGGCCAAGAGTTGCCTCTATGGATGGCCGCCCCACCAATGTGATCTTGGGCAACGATGTTGGGAGTGGAATTGTGACAGCAATACTCAACTTCATTACCCAGAATCAAGCTGCCAGACTACAGTCTTCAGGATCTACACCTACACAACCCAGCCAAGAGGAAAAGTCCAGAGCTGCTAGACAACAGCCATCATCAACAATCACAGAATTAGCCAGCCCTGAGGAAGAGACTCAAGCTGCTAGATCTTCAGGAACCAACTTGCTCTTTGCCTCTGGAAAGATTACATCCCCTAGCAGCACAGAGGTTGTTGTCTCTGGACAATCTGATCTCGTGGAGGTGCCCAGTGATGCTTCTTCCCCTAGCAGTATGCCAGCTCCAGCAGTGAGAATCGCTGACCACAGTGACCTCCCTTTGACTGACCCTACTTTGATTGAACCAATACAGACCCCCTGCACAGTGTGCCAACTTAGAAGATAGTGAAGGCCGCAGGAAAGAGTTTGATGTACCGGGTAGCCAAGAAGGTAGATGGGGATAGACCAGCCCAGGAACAAATTCAACTAGTGGTCCCACAGAGCTTTTGCCCGAAACTGATGTCAGTTGCCCACGAAATCCCTATGGCTGGACATCAGGGAGAGAATGAACACTGAAGCGCCTGACACGGAACGTTTGACTTACAGAACTGTAAGTCCTGTGATGTGTGTCAGCAGCTTGGGACTCCAGTGCTCATGCTCCCCTCAGGTCCTTGTCAATAGTCGGGTAACCTTTCCAGCAAGTGGCTGTGGACATTGTAGGACCCCTACCTGTGCACAGTAGATCAGGGAAGAGATACATCACTGTGGTGGCTTACGCCACAAGGTACCCTGAGGCTGTAGCTCTGTTCTACATAACTTTGGAAAAGGTAGCGGACGCAATGCTAGGAATATTAAGTAGAGCAGGGTTCCCTAGTGAGATCCTAACTGATCAAGGGACACTGTTCATGAGTGGAAAAAAACAAAAATAAATAAAATGTTTAAAGCATATAGGTCAGTGTAGGACATGCGTACAATGTGGTGTCCTTGATGCTGTGATACAGGCTTAAATGTTTTGATCTAAACATGAACCAATAACTCATGTTTTCATATTGCTAGATACACATGGATATGCAGTGTTAAGAATAAGCACTGACAACAATTGTCTTTTCGTTTTGTATATAGTTCATGAGTGAACTGGTCCAGTGTCTCTGGGCAAAGTGCGGAGTGTGGGAACTCAGTATTGCTCCTACCATTTCCAGACTAATGGACTGTGCGAGCAGATCAACGGCACTCTGAAGCATATGCTATGGTATTTGTAACCTCAAAGGTAGGGGAGATTTGAGAACACTACCTGCTACTCCTCCTGTTTGCGTATCGGGAGGTGCTGTTTCTCTCCCTTTGAATTACTACATGTGCACCGAGTCCGGGGACCTCTAGACCTGTTCCCGGGAGTCTTGGGAAGGGTGGATGTCCACCAGAATGTCTCTGTGGTGATAGTATGTGATCAACCTCAGAGATCAGTTAGAGATTCTTGTGGGGCTCTGTCACGATACTTACCCCTCCGCGTTCCCCCGCCGCTCCGTCTGACCCGGAAGCCGTGCTACCGGGTTCAGCGGTCACGTGACCGCTACCTAGGGTGGTCACATGATCGCTACCTAGGGCCGGGAATTCAAATGGGACACTGTATAAAAACATAGCTCTGACACTTGGTGAGTGTCAGAGCAACTTACCAGTTCCTGGCTCCTGATTTCTGTGTCCTCCTTGTTCCTGCTTCCTGTGTGTTTGACCTCCAGTGTACCGACCCGGCTTGTTCACCCTTCTGGATTACGTTGTCCTCTGTGTACCGACTTGACTTGCTGACCTTCCTTTTTGCCTGTGCTCCTGACCCGGATTGCCTCACGCTCCTTTCTCTATACGTTTATCTGCCTTCCTGTGTACCGACCCGGCTAGCTGACCACGCATCTGTTCTGGTGACCAGTGTACCGACCCGGTTTGATTGACTCCGAGATTGTCTCCTGATTCTGTCTGCATTGCCTGCCTGTGTACCGACCCGGCCTGTCCGACTATTCTCATCTTGCGCCTACTCCACTGTACTACATCTTGGGGCAAACCTGAGGACTGCGACCTACGACTTCTGGCAGCAAAGCCCATCCCGCCTTGCAGAGGTTCTTGGTGAATACTGGGGGGATCGTTAGACTCCGCACCTCAGGTAAGCCAGCGTTAATCAAGATTAGTAGTGTATCCAGTAAATCTGTTACCTTCTGCTCTGACCATGGATCCAGCGGCTAAAGATCTACTGGAGCAATTAGTGGGTAGAATGGACAAACAGGAGGCGAACCAAGAGCAACTTTTAAAATTCCTCCAGAGCCTATCTACTCGGCTGGATGTTGTTCAGAATACCTTAGTGGCCACCGGACCTCCTGCACCAGTGATTACGGCTTCGGACCACCCTTCTGCAGCAGCAGCTTCTTCCTCCCGGATACCTAATCCGCCTAAGTTCGATGGAGACCCTAAACTTTGCAGAGGATTCCTGAACTAATGCTCCAATTTGAACTGTTGCCGGGGAATTTTCCATCTGAGAAGGCTAAAGTGGCCTATGTGATATCACTGATCTCCGGTCAAGCCTTAGCATGGGCATCCCCGTTATGGGAGCGGAATGATCCTATCCTGCATAATTTCTCCACCTTTTTGTCCACTTTTAGAAAGATTTTTGAAGAGCCAGGAAGGGTCTTCAATGCCGCTGCTGGGTTATTGCGTCTCCGCCAAGGAAACCAGTTTGTGGGTCAGTATGCGGTTCACTTCATAATTATGGCCTCGAAACTCCGCTGGAACAATGAGGCTCTTGTAGCTACATTCTGGCAGAGACTTTCAGATCGGATTAAAGACGAGCTGGTGTCTCAAGAACTCCCTGCATCTTTGGACGATCTCATCTCCCTCTGCGTTAAGATTGACTTACCTTTCAAGGAGCGTAATTCTGAGAAGGAACAGTCTCGACGCAGTATGATCTGTTTAGCTCCCAACTTCCAAACACCTGTTCTTCCGCCCAAGGAAACGATGCAATTGGGAAGGACCCGCCTATCGGCCGAAGAGAGAGAAAGAAGATTCCGAATCAAGTTATGTTTATACTGTGGAGAGAGCGGTCATCTTCTGAACTCTTGTCCCAAACGTCTGGGAAACGACAGAGCCTAACGTGTTCAGGAACTGTGTCGTTAGGCCTCCTTATTCCATCTCCCTCAGTTCCTTATAGTAATGATTGTGTCACTATTCCCATTTCTTTACAGTCTGGACGATATACCTTTTCTCAGTCTGCACTCATTGACTCCGGAGCGGCTGGGAATTTCATTTCTGCTTCCTTGGTAAAGCAATTCTCTATCTCCACGCAAGCTCTAGAACAACCTATCTCCCTTTTAGCCATCAATGGGGGAAGAATTCCTGAAGGATCCATCTTTTTAAGCACCGCTCTTCTTCGTCTTCAGATTGGAGTCCTTCATCAGGAGTGTATCTCCTTCTTCGTAATCCATAAATCTACCAATCCAGTTATCCTTGGACTTCCGTGGCTCCGTCTCTATTCCCCTAACGTGGACTGGCAGTCCGGCCATATCTTATCTTGGGGACAACATTGCTTTAATCATTGCCTATTGAAGGTAGTTCCCAAGGAGGATCCCAAATGCCACAGGAGGTTACCCTTGGCACTCCTTCCTGAACCCTACCAAACCTTTTCCGATGTCTTTTGTGAACAGGAGGCCACAAAACTCCCTCCACATAGAATTTGGGACTGTAATATAGGTCTCATTCCCGGAAAACCAGTTCCCCGAGGCAGAGTGTATCCACTTTCCGTTCCCGAATCCAAGGCCATAGAGGATTATGTCCAAGACAATCTGAGAAAAGGCTTATCTGGAAATCCTCTTCTCCTGCTTGGGCAGGCTTTTTCTTCGTAAAGAAGAAGGACGGGGGCCTCCGCACTTGTATTGACTATCGAGGCCTAAATGCGATTACCGTAAAAAATCGGTACTCCTTACCACTAATCTCAGAATTATTTGATCGTATAAAGGGGGCTACCATCTTCCTCCTCGTTGGCTGATATTTTCATTAAATAGATATTCCGCCTTCATGGTTGTCCTCATCACATTGTCTCCAATCGAGGATCTCAGTTTATATCCAAATTCTGGAGATCCTTTTGTCACAAATCTGGGATCAAGCTTGATTTTTCCTCTGCATATCACCCCCAGTCTAATGGCCTCACAGAGAGAACCAACCAGGAATTGGAGAAATTCTTAAAAATATTAATTTCTGCCAATTAAAACAACTGGTTGGACCTCCTTCCATGGGCTGAGTTCGCCCATAATAACCATTTCCACGAGGCTCTCTCTAATTCTCCTTTTTTCGTTCTCTATGGCTGCCATCCTAGATTACCCACTTTTTCCCAAATTTCTGCTTCTGAAGTCCCAGCAGTGGACGTATTATTTCGTAACTTCTCGCATATCTGAGAACAAACCAAATCAAGCCTCAGAAAAGCCATCTCTCGTTCTAAGGAGGCCTATGATAAAAAGAGAGGAGCCGGTCCTAATTTCTCCATCAGTGATAAAGTTTGGCTATCTACACAGAACATTCGTTTAAAGGTTCCCAGCAAGAAATTTGCCCCCAGGTTCATTGGTCCATTTACCATCTCGGAAATCATCAATCCAGTAGCGTTTAGACTAAGCTTACCATGTTCTCTACGTATTCCAGATGTTTTTCATAAATCATTGCTGAAACCAGTGGTTACTAATAAGTTTTCCACCACTTCTAGGACTCCTCCTCCTCTTATTATTCAGAATCAGGGTGAATATGAAGTAAAACAAATCCTGGATTCCCATAAAAACAGAGGTGGCGTACAATTCCTAGTAGACTGGAAAGGATATGGTCCAGAGGAACGCTCCTGGGTAAGAGCAGTCGACCTTCATGCCCCCCGTCTACTCAAACGCTTTCATAAAAAATTTCCCTGTAAACCTGTGTAGTTGTCGGGAGTCCACCTTTAAGGTAGGGGGTACCTGTGTGTTTGACCTCCAGTGTACCGACCCGGCTTGTTCACCCTTCTGGATTCCGTTGTCCTCTGTGTACCGACTTGGCTTGCTGATCTTCCTTTTTGCCTGTGCTCCTGACCCGGATTGCCTCACGCTCCTTTCTCTATACGTTTATCTGCCTTTCTGTGTATCGACCCGGCTAGCTGACCATGCATCTGTTCTGGTGACCCGTGTACCGACCCGGTTTGATTGACTCTGAGATTGCCTCCTGATTCTGTCTGCATTGCCTGCCTGTGTACCGACCAGGCCTGTCCGACTATTCTCATTTTGCTCCTACTCCGCTGTACTACATCTTGGGGCAAACCTGATGTCACGGGCACTAGGAGTTGCTTACCCGAGTTTCACCAGATGGAACTCTGCTAGAGAGGCGGGGTTATGGCACGCACCTCAAAGCAGGCAGGTGAATGATTGGAGCAACACAACAGCAGGAGAGTAGAGATAGTCTGAGGAAGTCAGCGACTTGCAGCTATGGTTAGAGGAAAGTCAGCGACTTGGAGCAGTAAACTGGAGGCTGAAGATAATGTAGACACGGGGAGTGGACGTGGATAGGTGATGGTAGGTAGAGGAGGAGTCAGTGGTCTGCGAACAGCAAGTTGTACCACTATAGTGATGGGAAGAATAGTACTGGTGCAGGTAGGTAGCAGGGTAGTCGGTGGTCTGCGTGCAGCAAGTTGTACCACTGCTGTGAGAAGGAATGAGGACTTGTCCAGGTGCAGGAGAGTGAAGTTGAAAGGCAAACTGTGGCTGTATGGAAACAGCGCCAGTAGAGTAATGTCTTGTGAGGCAGAGATGGAAGGCACAATGAATAGTCTGTATGGAGTAGATGCCTTGCAGGGAGAAGCTGGTCACAGCAGATATGCACAATAACGCTAAGTAGTAGCGTGAGGAGATATCGTAGCTTGAGTGAAAGCTTGTCCTAAATGAAGCAATGCAGTAACACAGTCTATATGGGTACTTGTACCCTGTGCAGCAAACAACAATGGATGCAACTGGTATGCGAGCAATAGGCAATAGTCAGTAGAGCATATACAGTTGTGTAGATCCGGAATCAGCTGAGAACTGAAGCGTTGTAGCGGTATGGGAACCGCCGCTGAGTAGAGCAGGGAGCAGCGTGGAAGCTGAAGCACGAGTAGAGCTGGAAGCAGTTTGGAAACTGTACACAAGAGTAGAGCTGGAAGCAGTTTTGAAACTGCACACAGGAGTAGAGCTGGAAGCAGTTTGGAAACTGCACACAGGAGTAGAGCTGGAAGCAGTTTGGAAACTGCACACAGGAGTAGAGCTGGAAGCACTTTGGAAACTGCACACACCTATAGAAGTTCACTGGGAGTGAGACTTCAAGATCAGGCCACTACCTAAGGCTGCAGGTGCCTTAAGTAGGGAGGGGTGATTGATCCATCAATCACATTAGTGATCAGGTGTAGTTGTTAAAGGGACCTGCGCATGCCCAGTGCGACAGGATGGCGGATGGCGCGGTTCCACACAGGTGTGAGCGGGAAAGATGGAGAACCACGTACCAGACTGGAGGCACTCACACTCCGGTGAGTGACAGTACCCCCCATTTTAAAGGTGGGCACAGAACACTTGGAACCGGGTTTGGCCGGAAATTTTTGGTAGAATTTTTTAAGCAGGGCTGGAGCGTTGAGGTCCTCAGCGCGAATCCAGGAGCGTTCCTCTGGACCGAAGCCCCTCCAATGAACGAGGAATCGGAGAGTTCCTCGCGAAATTTTTGCATCCAGGATCTGAGAGATCTCGAACTCCTCTTCTTGATGAATCTGTACTGGTTTAGGTACAGAAGGAGGAGCAGAAAAATGATTGATAACAAGAGGTTTAAGCAGAGAGACATGGAAGGCATTGGAGATCCGGAGGTTCTTTGGTAATAGTAGCTTGAAGCATACTGGATTTATGACTTGAGTGATCTTGTATGGTCCGATGAAGCGTGGCGCAAACTTCATGGACGGAACCTTCAAGCGGATGTTTTTTGTAGAAAGCCATACACGGTCTCCAAGCTTGAGTGGTGGAATGGCTCACCTCTTTTTATTTGCGAAGAATTTGTATCTGGCTAATGCTTTCCTCAGGGATGATCTTACCTGAGTCCAGATGGTTTTAAAGTTTTGACAAAGTCTCTCCACCGCAGGGACTTGGGTGGGAGGGAGGACAGGAAACTCTGGGAGAGATGGATGGTGACCGTAAACCACGAAAAAAGTAGTTTTTGTTGGAGAATCATGGTACATGTTATTGTGGGCAAACTCAGCCCACGGGAGTAAATCTACCCAATTATCTTGATTGGCTGAGGAAAAGATTCTTATGAAGGTCTCGAGATCTTGATTGACCCTTTCGGTCTGGCGATTTGATTGGGGATGGTAAGACGATGACAGAGACAGTCGGATACCCAAGTTCTTACAAAGGGCTCGCCAGAATCTGGAGACGAACTGCACTCCTCTATCGGACACAATCTCGGACGGACAGCCGTGAATTCGAAAAATCTCTTTAATAAAATGGTCAGCCAAGGTAGAAGAAGATGGTAATCCGATGAGAGGGACGAAGTGAACCATCTTGGAGAATCTATCCACCACTACCCAGATGGTATTACATCTCTTGCTAAGAAGAAGTTCGGTGACAAAGTCCATACTTATGTGGGTCCAAGGTTTGGTAGGGATAGGCAGTGGTTGGAGCAATCCCACTGGTGTTCTGCGGGAAGACTTAAATTGAGAGCAGATCTCACAAGCGGCCACAAATTCTCTGACATCCTTTCTGATAGAAGGCCACCAATAACTCCGGGAAAGGATCTCAAAAGTCTTTCGTTCGCCAGAATGTCCAGAGAAGCGTGAAGAATGGTACCATGACAATATTCTCTTGCGTAGAGATGGCGGAACAAGAGTTCTCCCAAACGGTAGCACATTGGTGGACGAAGTGGCCAAAGTCACACATTTGGGATCCAGTATAGGATGATCGGAAGAATCCAAGATGTCAGAAGGAGGAGCAAATTCCCGGGATAAAGCTTTCCTGTTCTTTGCAGCAGGTTTGAACGTTATAATAAGTTCGAAGCGAGAAAAGAAAAGTGAACACCTCGCCTGTCGAGGATTTAGACATTGGGCTGTTTGTAAATAGAGGAGATTTTTGTGGTCGGTGAAGATGGTTACCGGATAATGAGCCCCCTCCAGTAGATATCTCTACTCCTCCAATGCGACTTTTATTGCCAACAGTTCTTTGTCACCGATGGTGTAGTTCTTTTCCGCGGGTAGAAGACCCCGGGAGTAGAAGGCACAAGGATGGAATTTCTGTTGCTCGGATCTTTGGGAGAGAATAGCTCCTAGTCCGACATTGGAGGCGTCCACCTCGAGAAAGAAGGGAAGGTTTACGTCAGGCTGCCGAAGAACAGGGGCGGTAGAAAATGCTTCTTTAAGGCTTTGGAAAACGTGAAGGGCCTCGGAGGACCAGTGTTTAGTATTGGCGCCCTTCTTGGTCAGGGCCACAATAGATGAGAAGTTCAGGATAAAACGTCTGTAATAGTTCGCAAACCCCAGGAAGCGTTGTATAGCCCTGAGGTTAGTTGGCTGGAGCCAAAGTAGAACGGCATTAACTTTGTCTGGGTCCATCTCCAGACCTACTCCGGGCACGATGTATCCCAAGAATGGAATTTGGGATAATTCGAAGGAGCATTTTTCTAATTTGCAGAATAGGAGGTTCTTCCGCAGTCTGGAGAGAACTTCTGCCACATGTTGATGGTGGGAGACAAGATCTTGAGAGAAGATTAAAATGTCGTCCAGATAGACTACAACGCACACGTATAATAGGTCCCGGAAGATCTCGTTCACGAATCCTTGGAAGACAGCTGGGGCATTACACAGTCCAAAGGGCATAACTAGGTATTCGTAATGCCCATCCCTGGTGTTGACTGCTGTCTTCCATTCGTCGCCTGACTTGATCCTGATTAGGTTGTAAGCGCCACTGAGATCAAGTTTGGTAAAAATCCGAGCACCTTTTATACGATCAAAGAGTTCGGTGATAAGAGGAATCGGGTACCGATTTTTTACGGTTATGGCATTGAGCCCCCGATAATCAATGCAGGGTCTTAAGGTCCCATTTTTCTTTTTCACGAAAAAGAAGCCCGCTCCAGCGGGAGAGCTGGAAGGTCGAATGAATCCGCGATGAAGGTTGTCCTTCATATACTCTGACATAGCCTGTGTCTCTGGTAGCGAGAGAGGGTATACACAGCCCCAAGGAGGGTTTTTGCCAGGTAGTAAATCTATGGGACAATCCCATGCCCGATGAGGTGACAGGCGTTCAGATTGCGCCTTATCGAACACGTCAGCGAACGGGGCATACTGTGGAGAAAGGCCCGGAGGACCAGGTGTTATAGATGATCTGTTGATTTTGAGTGGTACCACTCGGGTTAGGCATCTATGATGACAATCCGGGCCCCAGGATGTGACTTGGGGAGTACTCCAATCAACTTGTGGTGAATGAAGCTGAAGCCATGGAAGGCCAAGAACGATGGGACTAGTAGTAGCAGGAAGGACCAGCAAAGAGATTTTCTCTCGGTGTAAGGCTCCAATTTGAAGGGTCAAAGGAGTCGTACAGTGGGTGATAAGTCCATTAATGATGCGAGAGCCGTCTATAGCGGTGACCGCTATGGCGGTTTTTAACGGGGCCACTGGTAGGGACCACTGGTTAACAAGAGCACTGGAGATAAAGTTGCCGGCAGTGCCGGAATCCAGAAGTGCTTGAGAGATAAAAGATTTGGTGGCTGAGAAGATGGTAACATCAAATGCACACACTTTGGAATCCATAGAAGATGGAGAGGAGTCCAGGGACCCTAACCTTACCTCTCCAGAACTGGTTAGGGCCTGGCATTTCCCGACTTCTTAGGACATGAGTTCAGGCTGTGAGTAGGGTCAGCACAATAGATGCAGAGTCTATTTTGTATTCGTCGATCCCTCTCTCTAGATGTTAACTTAGAACGTCCTACCTCCATGGGTTCCACTGGAGGGGGAAGATGACGAACTTGAGGTGATGGGCGAGTGAACCCCTTAGAGGTGCTTGTTCTTTCAGACTCCCTCTCACGGAATCTCATGTCTACCCTATGACATAGGGAAATTAGATCGTCCAAGAAGGAGGATAACTCTTGTGTGGTCAGTGCGTCTTTGATCTTCTCCGTCAGACCCTGCCAGAAGGCAGCTATCAGGGCCTCGGTGTTCCACTGTAGTTCAGAGGCGAGTATCCAAAACTGAATGATGTACTGGGCCACAGAGTGTGATCCTTGGCGTAGTCGGAGAATGCTGGAAGCCGCAGAGACAACGCGGCCAGGTTTATCGAAAATTTTGCAGAACGTGGAAATGAAGAGTGCACTATCCTCCAATAGTGGGTCATTTCTCTCCCACAGAGGGGAGGCCCACGCAAGAGCCTGTCCGGAAAACAGAGAAATGAGGTAGGCAATCTTGGCACGGTGAGTGGCAAAATGGTGAGGTTGAAGCTCGAAATGGAGAGAGCACTGATTCAAAAAACCTCTACACGTCTTGGGATCTCCATCATATTTTGAGGGAGTAGGCAGGTGTAGCGTGGAAGCAGTCGACACCTGGGATGGCACTGGGGAAGGAGAAGGTGCTGGAGGTTCAACAGTCGCTGAAACATTTTGTAGAGGAACTCCTCGGGTGGCCAGAGTCTGGAAACACTGGAACAGATGTTGCTGCCGAACATCCTGTTGTTCTACCCGAGTGACCAGATGCTGCAGCATCTCCTTAACTGTTGGTTCCAATCCTGGGTCTGTCATGGCCTGATCTTACTGTCACGGGCACTAGGAGTTGCTTACCCGAGTTTCACCAGATGGAACTCTGCTAGAGAGGCGGGGTTATGGCACGCACCTCAAAGCAGGCAGGTGAATGATTGGAGCAACACAACAGCAGGAGAGTAGAGATAGTCTGAGGAAGTCAGCGACTTGCAGCTATGGTTAGAGGAAAGTCAGCGACTTGGAGCAGTAAACTGGAGGCTGAAGATAATGTAGACACGAGGAGTGGACGTGGATAGGTGATGGTAGGTAGAGGAGGAGTCAGTGGTCTGCGAACAGCAAGTTGTACCACTGTAGTGATGGGAAGAATAGTACTGGTGCAGGTAGGTAGCAGGGTAGTCGGTGGTCTGCGTTCAGCAAGTTGTACCACCGCTATGGTGAGGAGTCTGGTCCAGGTGTAGGTAGGTAATAGGAGAGTCAGTGGTCTGCGTATAGCAAGTTGTACCACCTGTCAAAGTCGTATAATTGGATGAACGAAAGTATATTGGTTTAATATTGCCGTGCGTATTGCGAAGCGTACGCCACGTGTTACGTGGCGTTGTGCATTCGCACAGTAAAATACGCATGCACACACTCGCATTACAACAGTTAGTTATTTATATAATTTCATATTGGTTCTGATACACTGTAATTCAGGAGCAGATAGTATTCGGTTTATTATTAGTCTACATATATATATATATATATATATATATATATATATATATATATAGTGATTATATGTACATTGTAGTGTTATTAAAGGTTTAGGTAATAGGAAAGGTGTCATGCCTGATATCATATTGAAGCCCTAATCGTCAGCAGCTGACCGGTGCAGTCGGCGAAGAGATCGCACATTGCATACTTTAGTTATTGATATTAGAGAGTAAACCTTTGTATGATACTGGCTATGAAAAGGAGCAGACCCCCTGGAGAGAAGACCCCCACCTTTGGATTCCTTAGACTGAATCAACCTATTACCTGTCTGGCCTGGACCCACCCAACGTCTGGACCTATAGAAACAATCTACGTCATCTCTATTGTTCACAATGAAACACTGACTGTATATATATTAGCTGCATCTCACTGGGGCCTCAGTCAACTCTGACACAATATTCTATACAGAATATTGTCCATCGGGTCCCGAGGGTGCGCAGCGTGCGCAAGCGATTGCATTGGTATGTACTTATCTTTTGGTATTGGCTGTGCTGTACTGTACTTTATCATTATATAATAATGTATTGAATTGTTGACTATTTACATCTGTTAAAAATAAATCACTTTGTGCTTTGGACACACATTCAATTGATTGGGCAATGCTTACTTTAAAACGATAAAATTACTTTAAGAATTTGGGGGCTCGTGAGTTAGGAGTTACGTTACCGGCATGTATGCAACGCTTACAATATTCGGTTCCTCAACAAAGGGTGGATTGACGGACGCGTCGCATAAAGCAGGAAAGAACGTAATGCGTCTAAATACCTGTGGTTCACTGTGTGTTGCGAAACCGAATGTCCGTTGTTGCATAGACTGAAGGAACGCTAATTAGAATCTAGGGACAAGAAAGAAAAATGTTTCTTTTTATTTCGTTTTACGTTTTAAAGTGTATTGCATTGCTGAGCATATGTGTACTTCCTGCTGTGCGTACGCGAACTTCCGGTAGATTTGCCACGTGGTTAAACAATCGTTTTGATAGTTATTATACATGCATAGTATAATTACTTGTGAAAGCCTCTGAGACATTATTACGGTTGTTGGGAACTTTTAATTTTCTGCGCAGAAAAGGTGTATAGTGTGCGATTTTGTAACGTAGATACACTGTTTATTGTTGAGGTGCTCAGTTGCTGTCTGACGAGGCGGATTGCCCAACTGAAGGACGGTATACAGGGCAGGTATACCGAATGCGAGAACAAAGTTTTCGCAAAAGCGCTACCAATAGATCGCAAGGTTTGCTAATAATTAGTATTGGTAGGCAGTGCGATCCGATCGCACCGTTAGTGCGAATTGGTGAAGCAGCTAGGAGGAATTATACTGGAAAGGCAGGTTGATTGTATCGACTTTGCGCTCCCAGCGATAATAAACTCAGCAGATTTTTGTGGTTGAGCCAGGCTATCGAGGAGCTGATAGCCCTTGGGGCCCACAGTGATATTTCTGTATTAGGGATCCTCGCCTGGTACGAGAAAAGCGAGTGAACGCGGCTAAAGGAAATACGTTCACCGAGCATTATAGATCTCTAGCGGTGAGTATAGCAACAGAGTTGAAATTATTAGGTGGAAAGAACAGAGCATTGCGGTGTGTCTGTATTTCACATTTGGCCAGAAGGAACAGAGCATTGCAGTGTGTCTGTGTTCCGGGTAGAAGGTATATTGTTCAACATGGGTGCTAGGCATACGCTAGAGATTGCCAATTTACTGCCTAAGGAAGGTCTTATTGAGTCAGCGAGATTTCCCATGTGTGCAAAATATGGTGCATACGCAACTGTGTATTGTGACACGTGGGTCGAAATGACCAAAGATTGTGATAGGCCTTTCCCAACAACAGGGAGTTTTAATGCAGAGGTACTAAATACCGTAAAAGATAAAGTACGGTTGATTAAGTCAACGAAAGTGAGAAATGCACATAATCATTGTTTAAAATCGTGGCAAATGGAAGGTAGCACGTGGCAGAGCAGCGAACGCACAGCGGAAGTGAGTGTAAGGAAAAACACGTGTTCAGCGGAAGTAAGCGTACCGGAAACAAGCATTCCGGAAGTGTGCGTTGCAAAGCGTGGCGAACTGAGCGCAAACACGCCCCCGATAAATTTGGTTGGGGCGGGAAGTACGGCCAATACCAAAAATGTAAAAAACTGTAACTAGTAAGTTGTATGTTGTTTTAAGTAACGTTAAAAGTAATGTTTCAGGACAAAGAAGATGAACGGTCCCACCAACAGGGGCAGCTGCTTAAAGTGGTGAGAATAATGAAAAGGGTAACACAGGGGGAGACATCCATTGTACTGCAGCAGCAATTTCAGCAACTAGTTTTAGTGATTTGGTAGACTTACATCCTGTCTGCACAGCAGCGGTTCCCAATGGGAAAGCAGACAGGAATAGTGATGTTCCCTTAAAACATGTAGCAAAGCATGATCCATGCACTAGGTCTGAAACATTTTCAATTTTGTCTGATTTCCCTGATCCTAGGAAAGATTTGACCAAATGTCAGCAGTTTATTAGATATTATGGTAATGTGTATGAGCCAACTAATAAAGATTGGCGAGTATTATTGAAGGCCTGTCTTCCTCTCAATACTGATATACAAAAGTTCATTAATGATTGTATGTTGGAGGAGGATGAATCCTTAACCGAGGATGATAATCAGGACAATATTAGACATATAATCAAACTTTTGGATACAGCGCCCCTTATTGCTTTTTGTTACTATTTACTATGAAGCAGATTCAGATTTCTGCTTGAAGGGAGCTGCGGTCCGAACACCATGTACTATTAATTGATTCCTAGCGCCTTAATTTTTTGTTTTACTGTATTTTATGCTTTTATCTGTATATTGGGCTGCTTAACCAATTGTTTAAACGTCTTGAGCTGTATCAATTTATATTATTTTATTATGTCTTCTTTGAGATGTATAATGGAACGTACTGAGAGGAGACAGGGTTATTTGGGTTTACCACCACCCTCCTCTAGTTCTATAATTAAAGATCCCAGTACTTCAATGTACAAATTATTCAATAGATTAGAAACATTGTGTTTAGCCGAAACTAGACATTGGTACGACCAATTAACCTTGCAGAAATATTTGGACGATAAAATTATACCAAGAGGTTTGCGGATATTTAAATCAGCATCCTTCCAAGATGACTCAGATTTCACTAGAGACTGGAATATTATTTTAGACACTTGTTCTTTTAATCTAATGAAACTGTTGGTACAATATAGGAATAATAAGGTTCAAATTATAGAGGCTGAGATAGACAAAATCCAAGCCTCTTTGAAGGAGTTTGAACAAGAGGAGGGTTTTAAGGTACGAGACCACAAAATTAACAAAAGAGTGAAAGAGTTTGAGAGGTCATTAATTTCACGTAAGGACAATAAATTGATAAGGGATAAAGATGACTATGCAAACGATAGGGTAAGATCTTATAATAGACAACCAAGAAAATGGTCTAAGTCAGCTAGATCTAGGTCCAAATCATCCACTTCCAGATCTCGATCTTATAAAAATAGAAATGATGGTAATTACAAACACCAATATAAAAATAATAATAATAATTTTAGAAATCAATCCAGACAATCTTTCTACCCACATAACAGAAGACAAACTCCTCCCCCCTCCCATCATCCAGCTTTTAAGGAAAATTGGAGAAATCCTGAGGGATCCACCATAGTCAGTGGACATTTGAGAAAAGTAAATGGAGATTCAGATACAGATAATTCTGAAAAAATGAAAGAAGGAGCTAGATCAAAAGGGACCAATAGAGAATCTATTCATACTTTTGACAATACAGCAGGTGCTGGTTCCCTTACTTCTAATACTGCAATATCATCTTCATCTTTTTTAGGGAGCGGTCCCAATCTTCAAACCTACGCCCAAATATCTCAAGGGCGAGGCCCCCCAATATTAAAAAGAAACAGAGATTTGGAGTCAGAGGACGTAGAGGAGGAACATCTAAACTTCACAAAAAATATACCCCGCTTTTGAGTAATAAGGGTATTTTTAATTTATCTAAGAAAAAATTGTCCGAATCAGAATTGAGACTACTCAATAAGGGCTTGAAATTTGCTCCAGCCTCCAAACCGAATCTTTTCAATTTGTTTGTGGATCTCAATAAGTATATGAGGGGACTTAGTAGAAAGAGATATTTTGCTTATAAAGCTTTAAAAAAATCAAAAACTGAAGGTTGTCCTATTATTCTGGATTCAGACGATATAACAACTTTGGATGATTTGGAGTCTTTGAGGGCAGAAAGTATTAATACAGATTCTCAGACTGTAAATTTGTTCGACATTAACGAGACACGACCATCTAAGAGGTTTAAGAATTCCTCTAATTTTTATCCTTTGCAATTTAAAGGTCCGTTTGTGGAGAGCTTTTATAAAACTACTATGAATGATTTTAGAAGTTTGTGCGACAGAGTAGCAACTGAACCTCTGAGAGATAATCTGACTCCATTAGAGAGAAGAGCTATTAAAGATCTTTTATCAGATTGTGAAATCATAATAAAGCCAGCGGATAAGGGGGGAGGTCTGGTGTTACAGAATAAAGATGATTATGTTCTTGAAGCAATGAGACAACTAAATGATACTAAGTTCTATACTAGATTGGATTATAATCCAACTTCTATTTTTCAACAAGAACTACGGGACCTTTTGGATTTGGCTCTTGCCAATAATGTGATCTCCAAAGATGTTTTTGGTTTTCTCTTTACTTCTCACCCGGTGATCCCTACTTATTATCATTTACCTAAAATTCATAAATCCCTTCACGCACCCCCTGGGAGACCAATTATTTCTGGTGTAGGTTCTTTGACTAGTAATCTGTCTTTTTTTGTTGATGCACATCTCCAACCATTTGTTTGCTCATTAAGGTCGCATATTAAAGATACCTTGTCATTTTTGAAATTAGTGGAAGGTATCCACTGGAAGCCCTTATACTATTTTCTAACATGCGATGTGGAGGCTCTTTATTCTAACATTCCACACGATAAAGGCATTAAGGCCATATCTAAGTTTTTGACCTCCTCTGATTTGGATGGTCATCTATGCGATTTTGTCTTGTCATCCATTTGGTTTATACTTCAGCACAATTATTTTCTTTTTGACACTCATTTTTATTTACAGACACTCGGTACGGCCATGGGGACCAGGTTCGCCCCGAGTTTCGCTAACCTCTATATGGGACTCTTTGAGGAGCAATATATATGGGGTTCTGAATCTGGGGCGTGCCTGGTCCTCTATGGCCGCTATATTGATGATCTCTTTTTTATTTGGGATGGGGACGATTCTTCTATATCTCTTTTTTTGGCACACCTTAATTCTAATGACTTTGGGTTGCGGTTCACTAGTAGTTTTGACTCTGCCACTACCAACTTTTTGGACATCACATTAAAGGTAAGTAATGATATCATCTGTACTGAAACATTTTCGAAACCAATTGATGCTCATAGTTATCTCCACTACAAGAGTGATCATTTTAGGTCATGGAAAGACAATATTCCGAAGGGTCAATTCCTGAGGATGAAAAGGAATTGTTCATCTGATAGTGATTTCAAGAAACAGGCTGCCACAATCTATCAATCGTTTGTTGAACAAGGTTATCCAACTAGTGTGTTACAGAGAGCCTATGTTGCTGTAGAAGACATTGATCAGGTTGACCTGATAAAGCAGCCAGCTACGAACAAAATAAAAGGAAATAGTGAGGCAAGATCTTTAATGTTTATTACTCAGCATAACAGTTATTCCCGCCAAATTCGGGATATTATAAATAAAAATTCTTCGATTTTGACAGCTGATGATTTGCTTAGTTCCTCCATTCCTGAAGGTAATAAGGTTGTCTTTAGAAGATCACGCAACCTTAAGGAATTCTTAGCACCAAGCTTTTTTAACCCAAAAAATCTAGGGAAACCTCTTATCAACTCTTTGACGAGGAATTGGCTAACTACTAGACCTAATGGCTTCTATCGATGTGGCAGAAAGAAATGTTTCACTTGTTTGGCGGCAGATCACAAATGTGCTACTTTTGTTTCACATACATCTGGGGGGAATTTTCCATTGAAAAAATATTAAATTGTCGTTCAACATTTGTTGTATATCTGATTAACTGTTCCTGCGGGATACAGTATGTCGGACGAACTATTCATTTCGTAGGGGTACGATTTACCGAACACCGTAGAAATATTCTTAAGAATGTGAAGACCCATAGTTTATCATCACATGTTAACATCTGTATGGGTGGCTCGCTGGAGGGTCTTCAAATTAGAGCCATCGAGCAAGTTGACATCACCCCTAGGGGAGGTGATAGATTCAATCTTCTTTGCCGTAGGGAAGCTTATTGGATATTTAGACTTAATACGACAGTTCCATTGGGTCTAAATGACAGCACAGAACTAAACAATATTTGAATTAACTAATCATTGCATATTTGATATTTGTCTTCAATACTTATTTGGTTAGGAGTCTACTAGCCACTGTATTGATTATGTTTTATTTTATTTTTGCTGAGATTTAACCAGCATCTTGGATTATTCTAGGTGTATGGTTTATCTATTAATATATATTTTTTTAAACTATAATCTGTTTTATCAATTGGTCTATACATACACTTGTTTACATCTATATGTGTATGTTTATATGTATTGTAATATATTCAAGTTGATTTACATCAAACTTATATAAGCTATATATGTTATTCCATTTACCATCAGTGTATCTGCTCTGTGGGTATCTTATATATAACAAACTGGGAAACTAAGCAGAGTTAGGTGGGGTCATTCCTTGGATGGTAGACCTCGGTTTAGGATTAGATTCCCACCTGGTCTTCATTTTAATTAAATTCTATTTTATTTATTTTTTGTACTTGTCTATAGAAGCATCTCATTCCTTATGCGGAGAGCATTAATGGACCTATACAGCTCAAGACGTTTATTGATATTTATTGTACTTGTTTTCTGATTATTATTTTAAAACGGGTACTGTTAATATTTTATGTATTTGTATTAAGTAGCATGCACAATATTTATTTATAACAGTTGGTCCCTTACTGAATATCAACTGGGGAATTATGTTCTCAATCTGTCACTGCTGATTTGTGCCTGCTTTAATTGAATACATTCAGTGTATACACACACCGTTTGACTCAAAGAATGATTGGAATCGTGACTCTATTGGCCAGTTATGGTCAGATGACCTATCTACCTGGCTTTAAATAGTATGTGGATACTCTATTTGTCATTATCTCTCTGATGAAACCGTGTGTAACACGGAGAAACGCGTCAGAACACTTGGATTTTAATACAACATCTGGACATCGTTTTCCTGTACCCCGGGGTATTCAATGGATTGCTAAAGTAAGTGGATGAAGCGATTGTATATACGGCCTCCGTGTTATCTATACTGGCTATCAAGCGCTGGATCATTGCGCTAAAGACTTTAATTACTGTTGCTGCAGTTGTTGCATGCTAAAGTCTAACTGTGTTATCTTATTGGATATCAAGCGCTGGATTATTGCGCTAAAGACTTTTTATTACTGTTGCTGCAGTTGCTGCATGCTAAAGTCTAACCGTTTTGCCGATTAATATTAACGGAATCTGGAGAGCTTACATCTGATATAAATCATCAACGCTTATCCATTACAAAGGACCCTCCATTGCAATTAACCGCTTCAGCGGCACTTCTGCACTTGATAAATCATTACAATTATACCAAAGGAATATTTTGTTAATGAATGCTATACACCGTTTTTGTTGCATGAAAAGTTAAATCTGCCCTTGAAACAAGGAGAGTTTATTAGTGCTAATCTGGACATTGCTTGTTCCCTTTATTTTTAGGGATTTGAATCATCTATACCGCTGCAGCGGTTGTATGTATGTTATTAAGCACTACAAGTATTTGCATTTAACCATCTATCAAGGTGTTTCTGTGAACCACTATCAAGTGTGTGTTATATATTCCTTTTCTATGAGTTATTGCTCATGTGCATCAGCTGAGATGTTCCCCGTGAGTTGCATTTTTACACTGTGATCCTTTAGGGGATTTGTATTTGGGATCACTTGATGTCCACTGAATGTTGATTTTGTACAATTATTTTATTGCATTTAACGATTTTGCTATTGCTATTATATTCAATAAATAGAAACTGTTGGATACAGCGCCCCTTATTGCTTTTTGTTACTATTTACTATCAGGCAGATTCAGATTTCTGCTTGAAGGGAGCTGCGGTCCGAACACCATATACTATTAATTGATTCCTAGCGCCTTAATTTTTTGTTTTACTGTATTTTATATAATCACACAGTTGGCTATATATTTCCCAGTGATAGTGGACTGGAGTAAAATTTTTAGTATCCAGCAAAAAGATAGTGAAAATGCAACAGACTACTTTTGCAGGGCTCTGATGGAGATGGTCAAATATTCTGGGGTACCAGACATAAAAGATAATCCATATTACAGAGAGGTTGCTGTTAAAGTTTTAATGGATGGCCTCAGGGAAAACTTGAAAAGAAGGGTGCAAACTTCATTACCATACTGGAAAGGAACCACTGTAAGTGCTCTCAGGGAGTCAGCTATAGAACATGATAAAAGTGTAAACAAACAGAAAGAGACACTAAGTGATAGGGTAATGATGGTAAGTATCCCAGCACTAGAGGGACTGCACACATGACCACCAGAATACAACCCACATAACAGGAAACCCAGAATAGTGAGATGTTACAATTGCAGAGAAGAAGGACACATTAGGAGAGATTGTAAAAAGGAAGAGAAACAACACGAGTTGAGGAAGTGTTTTCAAGGCAATAAAATAGGACACCTAGCAAAACATTGTGCAGACATGACAGGGACATGCTTCTACTGCCATAAGAAGGGACACATGAGTAGGAACTGTGTAGAGAGAAGAATGGATACATGGGTTGGAAATCACATAGACATCCACAAAGGAGGCGTACACTTCTCTCAGAGGTTCCCCTACAATTAATTGCACACTCTGTAACAACTAATATTCTGGGGGAGAAATATAGCCGACTCTAGAGTTAATCTGTGGTGAGCATTAAGGTGCAAAAAGTAGAAAGAAACTTATTTTTTTAAAAGTAATCTTTGTTGATTTTGTTTGTTCATTTATGTTGTGATATGTTTGTTTTCCTAAATTGCTAGCCGACGGCAAAGAATAGAAATGTTTGTTTTGTTTGCTGTTTTAAGATAACTATCTTGGTTTTCTTCTCACAGGCAAAGGGGATACAAAAGGAGTATAGACTTAGTGATCAAAAGGGGAGATAGAGAAATAGAAGAATCACTCTTGAAAGACAAATTAACAATAGACAATTGGAACTAGAGATGGTCACTGACCCCCATGTTTTGGTTTTGGATTCGGTTTTGGATCTGGATTACCGTCGTGTTTTGGTTTTGGTTTTGCAAAACTGCCATTGCGTGTTTTGGTTTTGTTTGGAAAATCCATGTTTTTGGGCCTAAATTAACCCAATTTAGTGCTTCAACTGTTTTAGAGACAAGTAATCTAATTGTTGAGGTAATAAATCATCCAAAAAAACAGTTTAATTCTTCGTTGGTAGGCCTATTCTACACACAAAACAGATTGTCTTCCTCTCCATCTATGCATATTGGCAATGCAGCCATCGTCTTTGAATGTATATTACACCCTACACTTATAGTTAAATATGTAAAGAAATGAAAAAAGCCAGTTTGGTTTCTGTCTCTCAAGGCCCCCCTCCACTTGTATAAAATACCAAAAAATTCAGCCATTATAGACTGTACAATATTAATTGACATGGAGAAAGCCAGTTTGGTTTCTGTCTCTCTAGGCCCCCCTCCACTTGTATAAAATACTAAAAAATTCAGCCATTATAGACTGTACAATATTAATTGAAATGGACAAAGGCAGTTTGGTATCTGTCTGCATCAGATCCTCTCTCCACTAGGAGTAAAATAGAAAACTATTCAGCCGTTATATAATCTAGAATATAAATAGAAATTGAGAAAGGCAATTTGGTATCTGTCTGCATCATAATCATCAACATCATCATTAGCGCCCTCGTCGCCTACACAAATCTCCCCCTCATCCTCTTCTAATTCCAAAGTGGCATCCTCAATTTGGGTATCACCGGCTACACTCGGGCTATTAAGGCACACATCAGCAGAATGCTCACGATTAGACATCCCACTGTTGGATGGACTCTCCACAGGGATTGTTGTCATTTGTGAATCAGAGCAAATATTCTCCTGTAATGCCTCACTGTTATCTTGCAGCTCGGCTTTGACGCGTAACAGTAGTTGTGCACCAATTGTAGGCTGGGTAACTTTTTGGGATCTGCCACTAATAGCCAAAGGTGAAGGTCTCATTCTCTCTTTGCCACTGCGTGTGTAGAATGGCATGCTTGCAATTTTTTTTTTATCGTCACTTAACTTTTGCTCAGTTACACTTCTTTTTCGCTTCAATACAGTAAATTTTTTTTGGTTTTTGTTTTTTGCACTAATTTGAAAACACTCTGTTGTTTGACATCGCCTTGGCCAGATGACGTACTGGGAACACTAACATCAGGACTGGTGACAGAACCTGGTTGCTCATTCAGATCATATGTGGACTGCTTTGAATCCATTCTGAGCGCAAACCACTGGGGAGTGCTAAAAATTATTTAGTAGATACTGCTGACAGATATGACTTTTGACAGCCAGAAATATTAATGCACAATTAGGGAGGACACCCCAAAAGCACTGAGGAGTGCTAAAAATTATTTAGTAGATACTGCTGACAGATATGACTTTTGACAGCCAGAAATATTAATGCACAATTAGGGAGGACACCCCAAAAGCACTGAGGAGTGCTAAAAATTATTTAGTAGATACTGCTGACAGTTATGACTTTTGACAGCCAGAAATATTAATGCACAATTAGGGAGGACACCCCAAAAGCACTGAGGAGTGCTAAAAATTATTTAGTAGATACTGCTGACAGATATGACTTTTGACAGCCAGAAATATTAATGCACAATTAGGGAGGACACCCCAAAAGCACTGAGGAGTGCTTAAAATTATTTAGTAGATACTGCTGACAGATATGACTTTTGACAGCCAGAAATATTAATGCACAATTAGGGAGGACACCCCAAAAGCACTGAGGAGTGCTAAAAATTATTTAGTACATACTGCTGACAGATATGACTTTTGACAGCCAGAAATATTAATGCACAATTAGGGAGGACACCCCAAAAGCACTGAGGAGTGCTAAAAATTATTAAGTAGATACTGCTGACAGATATGACTTTTGACAGCCAGAAATATTAATGCACAATTAAGGAGGACACCCCAAAAGCACTAAGGAGTGCTAAAAATTATTTAGTAGATACTGCTGACAGTTATGACTTTTGACAGCCAGAAATATTAATGCACAATTAGGGAGGACACCCCAAAAGCACTGATGAGTGCTAAAAATTATTTAGTAGATACTGCTGACAGTAATGACTGTTGACAGCCAGAAATATTAATGCACAATTAGGGAGGACACCCCAAAAGCACTGAGGAGTGCTAAAAATTATTTAGTAGATACTGCTGACAGATATGACTTTTGACAGCCAGAAATATTAATGCACAATTAGGGAGGACACCCCAAAAGCACTGAGGAGTGCTAAAAATTATTTAGTAGATACTGCTGACAGATATGACTTTTGACAGCCAGAAATATTAACGCACAATTAGGGAGGACACCCCAAAAGCACTGAGGAATGCTAAAAATTATTTAGTAGATACTGCTGACAGATATGACTTTTGACAGCCAGAAATATTAATGCACAATTAGGGAGGACACCCCAAAAGCACTGAGGAGTGCTTAAAATTATTTAGTAGATACTGCTGACAGATATGACTTTTGACAGCCAGAAATATTAATGCACAATTAGGGAGGACACCCCAAAAGCACTGAGGAGTGCTAAAAATTATTTAGTACATACTGCTGACAGATATGACTTTTGACAGCCAGAAATATTAATGCACAATTAGGGAGGACACCCCAAAAGCACTGAGGAGTGCTTAAAATTATTTAGTAGATACTGCTGACAGATATGACTTTTGACAGCCAGAAATATTAATGCACAATTAGGGAGGACACCCCAAAAGCACTGAGGAGTGCTAAAAATTATTTATTACATACTGCTGACAGATATGACTTTTGACAGCCAGAAATATTAATGCACAATTAGGGAGGACACCCCAAAAGCACTGAGTGCTAAAAATTATTTAGTAGATACTGCTGACAGTTATGACTTTTGACAGCCAGAAATATTAATGCACAATTAGGGAGGACACCCTAAAAGCACTGAGGAGTGCTAAAAATTATTTAGTAGATACTGCTGACAGATATGACTTTTGACAGCCAGAAATATTTATGCACAATTATGGGGGACACCCCAAAAGCGCTGGGGAGTGCCAAATATGAAGAAAAAATAATAAACCTCTATCCTCCTCTCTGCACTAGCGATTTTGGTTAGAGCAATTGCAAGAACAATATTGTATTCTCTGTCCCTGCTCTAATTAGCCTATGACTACACCCTGCTCTCTCCCTCTGTCAAATGGCGATGGATTGCTGTGGAGGCGTGTATTTATAAAGTTGAAGTATCGCGAGAACCGAGCCCCGAGATCCGACGACGTCACAATGACGTTCGGCCTCGATTTGGATTCGGAATGGGCGGGAGAGTACCGAGCTGCTCAGCTCGGTACTCGGATACCCAAAGTTCGGGTGGGTTCGGTTCTCGGAGAACCGGACCCGCCCATCTCTAATTGGAACACTCTTTTGTTTTAGGCTGCAGTGACTCATGATAATTTGTTTGGCTGAGAATCACTATCCAACAATGAAGTATGTACATACTTTGCTCCAAAATATCGTTTTATGTATTTCAGAGAAAATATGAGTCACTAAGAGTACATTTCTACATTTCTCTATTATAAGTTAGGAAAGTCCGTTGAAAAGGTATGTAGTCAATGAGATACCGAGTTCTTACTGAACAAATGACGGACGACACTGGATGGCACTGTTAAGACCCCCTAGTCAAGTATGGGGAGGGGTCATAGTTAGCAAATAGCTAAGGGGAACAGTGGAATGAATACAGCCATTTCCCCATAGAGTCAGAGTCCAATCCAGCTGTCATTTTGTTGTAAAAATCTCCCTTTCTACATGTATGTTTGTATTCAAACCTTTGTATTCCCATCATTCATTGCTTTCCTATTTCCCATTCTTTACACAAATGCTAGTCTCTCTCTCTCTCTCTACTCTCTACCCTCTCTTTCTCTCTCTCTCTCTACTCTCTCTCTCTCTCTCACTCTCTCTCTCTCTCTGCTCTGGTAGAGATAAAATCAGACACAGTCTCAACAATGGGGCTAAAACATATTTTATTTTTTTACATAAGACAAATTCAGAGATACACACACTAGATTGACATGAGTTACAGAAACAGTCAGGGGTTTTGTTTTCATGTGTATAGAAACTGCTGATTTTAAGCAGAAAGGTTCTGTTGTGGAAATACGATTCATGTGTTATAGATTGCATATCTGTTTTGTTTTTTTTGTTTTGGGACGTGCCTGCTGTACAAAAATGTGCTTTCATATGGATGCACAAAGGGTGGGCAGGACAGGAGGACAGAAGAATGCTAGAGGTTAGGCATACAGATATGCATCTCTGTATAGAACATTGGAGTAGGATTTTTTACCACAAGATACGACATAATGTGAAACCCTAGAAAATGTAGAATTTTCATGTTTTATATTTTTCACTGTCAGACAGACATGTACTGGATACTGTTATATTTGAAGAAAGTGTTATAGAAAAAGACCCCTTTGCCTTTCCCACTTAGTCAAGTAGCTGAATATGAGGTACTGAGAATGACATGTGAGTTGGCAGAGGGAAAATCGATTGATATACATTGGTCTTTAGCATTTTTCTAGTCTAGAGGGCGATGTCGAGGTGACTGAGAAATCATTTTATAGCAATACCAGCACATGATTAGGACACTACATAGAGGACTTTAGACAGTGACACAGTTACCAACTGAAGTAGCTGCTAGTAAGGTCCACACTTACACGCACAACCATACAGGGCTGTCACACCAGGGAGAACATAGCTGTCAAATAGACAACAGGGTTTTATGTGACAGCTAACAAATCTATGTTTTGTTTGTTTTTCATTGTATTGTTTTAGTTTTAAAAAGGTGAACACACACACACATGCACGCATACACATATTGGTTAATATAGGAAGATTTGTGTTACCTGAGGGATAAACTGTCTGGAAGGTGAAGAGATGTGGTGAGGAGTCTGGTGGACTCTGGAGAGATGGACAAGGTAGACTAATAGAGCCATCCCATATCCCTCCTGCTGATGGGTTTTCCTCCAGGTAAAACAAATACACGTCATCCAATTACCACCATGCAGGATCCTCAAGTATACACAGGTGTACCAATGAAATATGTCTGGGTAGTGGTGTATTGAAATGTGTCTAATGTATTACTGTATCATACTCAAAGCTTTTGTTATTTAATGTGATAGTCCTAGAGTTATAATAGATGATAGGGGTATTCATGTTATTGATAATAGATGTATAATGTATGAGTAGTGGTAACAAATCACATACTTTCAGTTAGCCATAAACCAGTGTGAACATAAAGTAGTGGTACGCGGTAGAAGGAATTGAATAGAATAAGAGTTGGAACTTGATTGAAGTGCCACTAGTCCTTTCCCGCTACCAAAAGATCACCCCTGGGCAGACTCCTAACCTGTCAGTTTTTGAAATGTTCTTGACCCCTCGTGAGATGAGATTGTAACTGGGAGGCTAGGTTAGACCTTGAGAGACGGTAAATAGTGAGACAGTAACCGAGAACGTCCAAAACACTATTTCCTGAAAGGTCACATTAACTGTCAGGATGTTGGATCGGGAGAGTAAGTTGTGGAACAGAAATCTCTTAAGCTTAGGTTATTTGCCAGACAGGTACCAGGTGTAGGCTACCAGCCTCACGGCTTCAAGGGTAGCAGAGACACACTGGTGCCCATTCCACCCACTGCAGAGGGGCCAACACTCAGAGAAGGGTCCAAGGGCACTCATGAGTCTGTTCTGGAAGGCCTCGAATGCAGTTAGTAGCACCTGAGCCAAAGGCTAAGACTGTTGTCCAGCATGAAGTTGTAGTTTTTCCTCTTTTGTGTTCTCTCATTTCACTCTCTTCTCAGGACGGTTAATCCTTTTGATTATTAGCAGGTGACAGAGACTGGTTCGGGTAATGATAAGGAGGTATTGGGGAGGAAGAAGTTAGTAGCATAATCGGTCCGGCCAATTACTCTATTCAATTCAGGGGTAAAGGAAAATTTGGAAACCTTGGAGCTTGGAGAAAGTGCGAGGGGCTATTGTCTGAGTAGCATTACGTCTGTAAGTACGGCGACCCCATAGTTAAGAAGAGACACACCCAGCGATGCCAGTCCAGTAATATTCGGACTTGAGCAGGCATCCTTGAGAATGATTATCATTCTTGGGAGGGTAAGGTTTTAGACCAAACAAAGTGCTGGGCGTGCTCACACGTGCCTCAGTGATTATATCAAGTAGGATTAGTTCTCTTTCCACTAAATATTCTTGAGGTACCCGAACTATAGGCGGGAGGTCACTAAGGGAAAAAGTAGGACACCTAGGTCCCTTAGTCTGAAGTCTCCCAATGCTTTGCAAGCCGATCACTGTTAAATCTGAGTATTGAGAGACTGGGAAGAACGAACAGACAATAGCCCGCCCACAAGTGTTGATGAAAAGAACTGGTGACATTATTAGATGTGTGTATATTAACGCAGGCTGAAGGAGATTGCATATGACATTATTGATAGACATAGGATGATGCTATTGATGAACATGAAGTGTTTAATTGTATTCTGAGCTTAAAGACATGCGTTGGACAGAAGAACCTGTTAAACTTGAAGAACTGTAGTAGAGAATTCTGTATAGTTGATACACGTTCTACTGTACGTTGTACCTTTCCAAAAAATTTATTAAGTGTTTTATTGCACCCTTGAAGGGCATACAAAAGGTTATCTCCAAGCTCCAGAAGTGTACGGTTTATAGTAAAAGAAGAAGTCGTTTAGAGGATTAAGACTCTCTCTTATGATAACTTGTTTAGATCTACAAACAGCGTGGACATACACCAAGGGGGATTTGTATTACATAACAATGAAACGTGGTACTGAGATCCTGCATATAACTCTTTAAGGTGATAGTTTATTGTACTATCAAAGGGTGGACTGTCAAAGTCGTATAATTGGATGAACGAAAGTATATTGGTTTAATATTGGTTTGCCGTGCGTATTGCAAAGCGTACGCCACGTGTTATGTGGCGTGGTGCATTCGCACGGTAAAATACGCATGCACACACTCGCATTACAGCAGTTAGTTATTTATATAATTTCATATTGGTTCTGATACACTGTAATTCAGGAGCAGATAGTATTCGGTTTATTATTAGTCTATATATATATATATATATATATATATATATATATATATGTATATATATATATATATATATATGTATATATATATAGTGATTATATGTACATTGTAGTGTTATTAAAGGTTTAGGTAATAAGATATCATATTGAAGCCCTAATCATCAGCAGCTGACCGGTGCAGTCGGCAAAGAGATCGCACATTGCATACTTTAGTTATTGATATTAGAGAGTAAACCTTTGTATGATACTGGCTATGAAAAGGAGCAGACCCCCTGGAGAGAAGACCCCCACCTTTGGATTCCTTAGACTGAATCAACCTATTACCTGTCTGGCCTGGACCCACCCAACGTCTGGACCTATAGAAACAATCTACGTCATCTCTATTGTTCACAATCAAACACTGACTGTATATATATTAGCTGCATCTCAGTGGGGCCTTAGTCAACTCTGACACAATATTCTATACAGAATATTGTCCATCGGGTACCGAGGGTGCGCAGCGTGCGCAAGCGATTGCATTGGTATGTACTTATCTTTTGGTATTGGCTGTGCTGTACTGTACTTTATCATTATATAATAATGTATTGAATTGTTGACTATTTACATCTGTTAAAAATAAATCACTTTGTGCTTTGGACACACATTCAATTGATTGGGCAATGCTTACTTTAAAACGATAAAATTACTTTAAGACACCGTTGTGATAGGAGGACTTGTCCAGGTGCGGGTAGGTAGCAGGGAAGTCAGTGGTCTGCGTGCAGCAAGTTGTACCACTGCTGTGAGAAGGAATGAGGACTTGTCCAGGTGCAGGAGAGTGAAGTTGAAAGGCAAACTGTGGCTGTATGGAAACAGCGCGAGTAGAGTAATGTCTTGTGAGGCAGAGATGGAAGGCACAATGAATAGTCTGTATGGAGTAGATGCCTTGCAGGGAGGAGAAGCTGGTCACAGCAGATATGCACAATAACGCTAAGTAGTAGCGTGAGGAGATATCAGAGCTTGAGTGAAAGCTTGTCCTAAATGAAGCAATGCAGTAACACAGTCTATATGGGTACTTGTACCCTGTGCAGCAAACAACAATGGATGCAACTGGTATGCGACCAATAGGCAATAGTCAATAGTCAGTAGAGCATACCCAGTTGTGTAGATCCGGAATCAGCTGAGAAGTGAAGCGTTGTAGCGGTATGGAAACCGCCACTGAGTAGAGCAGGGAGCAGCGTGGAAGCTGAAGCACGAGTAGAGCTGGAAGCAGTTTGGAAACTGTACACAAGAGTAGAGCTGGAAGCAGTTTGGAAACTGCACACAGGAGTAGAGCTGGAAGCAGTTTGGAAACTGCACACAGGAGTAGAGCTGGAAGCAGTTTGGAAACTGCACACAGGAGTAGAGCTGGAAGCAGTTTGGAAACTGCACACACCTATAGAAGTTCACTGGGAGTGAGACTTCAAGATCAGGCCACTACCTAAGGCTGCAGGTGCCTTAAGTAGGGAGGGGTGATTGATCCATCAATCACATTAGTGGTCAGGTGTAGTTGTTAAAAGGACCTGCGCATGCGCAGTGTGACAGGATGGCAGACGGCCGCGGTTCCACACAGGTGTGAGCGGGAAAGATGGAGAACCACGTACCAGAGTGGAGGTACTCACACTCCGGTGAGTGACACCTGAAGACCGCGACCTGCGACTCCTGGCAGCAAAGCCCATCCCGCCTTGCGGCGGTTCTTGGTGAATACCGGGGAGATCGTTAGACTCCGCACCTCAGGTAAGCCAGCGCTAATCAAGATTAGTAGTGTATCCAGTAAATCCGTTACAGGCTTGCGCAAGCCAATCTAGCAGAAGTGCAGGTTGGGTAGAAGGTATGTAACGGTTTGGTATTCTGGACTCTGGATCCGTTCAATGGGTGTTGTAAGAACGAATCCTCGGGGAGTGAGAATAAGGGAACACACAGATGCAGGATAAAAGTAAAATCAGCGGTTTAATGATGACTGGATGAATTAACAGGAAAGTCTTGATATCTATATATATATATATATATATATATATATATAGACACTAGGAGCGTAGTACAAGGTGGGCGGAGCCACCGGCAATATCATATGCAATGAGAACAATCAGCATGTAAGTAGATATGGCATAGAATGAACAGTCCAGCAATAAGGTGGAAAGAATAAGGCAGCAGGTATATGGTATCACAATAGAGCAGCACACATCAGAGGAAAGAGTAACAGTCCAGGTAGCAATATAATCACAATAGATGCGGCAGGGATCCGGTACCATACAATGCCTTAATACTTTCATTCATACATGAACAGTTCAGCCAGAAAAGAGAACAACAAGCAGCTTGATGATATGACCTGTAGTGCCACTGAGACACCGAGACAAATGTGGAGTAGATGATCTTGAGTAGTGCAGTCCGTGGAGGGGTAACACAGTAGAGTTAGATGTAACTTGAGCAGCACGGCCCGTGTAGTAGCAGCACAACGAAGATAAGTGTAGCTTAAGCAATCCAGCCCGTGGAACAGCAACACAGCAGAGACACTGACGATCCAGGTGAGAGCACACAGAATAGGTAGGAACCTAATCAGACAGGCAACTTGATCAACAGGCCCAGAGGAAAGGGAGGAAGTGCCTTTTCGAATCTGGAGCCAAAACAGGAACCAATAGGAATCTTAATTAGAAGTAGACAGGTAATCAGTCTGCACATGCGCAGATCAGAACTTAGAGGTTTGAAGTCTGTTAATGAGACACATGAGAGTGTCTCAGTCTTTGTCTATGGAAGCCGAATGAGCAACGTGTGACAAGGTACTTGTTCTGGTGCCCACGATTCAGAACAAGCCCCAGGCTGCCTTGGCTGGACCGCACACGGTTTCAATATGGTTAAGTGACATCACCTATGTGGAGTCATTTGATAGCGACGGAAGGTGGAAGCGGACGTACCACATTAACATGTTAAAGGGTTGGTAGCAGGGATTTGCTGCTTACCGACTGAGGAACCAGGAAGGGATCCACCACATTACCTTCTTGCGGATTCCGGAGCTGAAGGTCCTGTAGAGGAAGTGAGCTGGGGCGAGTAGTTGAGAAGGTGGAGTAGCTTGAGGAAGTCTTGCAGCCCTTTGAAACTTAGATTAGTAGGAAGCCTGGCTGGACTTCCTTGGTGATGCACCATGTAGACACTGGTAAGCATAGGCCAATTAGGCAACCCACTTATCGGGTCTCACCAGAGGCCAAGGAGTGTATATACAAGAAAGTGCAGGAGGTTATTGTGCTAGGTGTGATCCAGCCACTGCGTAGTCCACCATTGTATTGGTTCCCAAGAACAAGACAATACGGTTTTGCATAGATTATCGCCAGTTGAACGAGGTGACCGTGTCTGATACCTATCCTCTGCTCCACATTACCGCTTTGTTAGACAAGTTAGCTGGAGCAAAGTATATTTCAACATTTGACTTGAGCAAAAGGTACTGACAGATACCACTGACTCCAGAGGGTCAAGGACGGTCTGCAGTCACCACCCCATTCGACCTGTTCAAGTTTAAGTCCTTGCCATTTATGAAAAAGATTGCACCAGCCACCTTCCAGCGTGTGTTTTTTAACCTGCAGGAAGGCTGTAAATGTTTTGCTCAGGCTTATTTGGACAACACTGACATTTTCAGTAAGTCTTGGAGGATCATTTGAAACATGTATAGCAGGTGTTGGGGAAAATCCAATGGGCAGGTCTGACCATCCAAGCAGACAAATTTCTAATGGAGACGTCAAAGATACAGTACCTGAGGCATTGTGTTGGGGGAGGTATGGTTAAGCCAGAACCACCTATATCCGAGACTGGCCCTGGGCCCACAACTGGAAGAAAAGTACTGTCCTTCTTAGCGACTGTAAAGTATTACAGGCGTTTTGTCCCAAACTTAAGTACTGTAGTAAAGCCCCTGACAGATCTCACTAAGAAGAAACTCCCTAAAGTAGTAGACTGGACATCCGCTTGTGAGCTGGCATTTCAGTCATCAAAGAAAGCCCTGGTTCACACTCCAGTACTGTTGGAGCCCAATTATGGCAAAGACTTTATTCTACAATCTGATGCATCACAGTACGGACTGGAAGCAGTACTTAGCCATGTGGGGCCAGATGGACAGGAGCACCCTGTGGTGTGTTTGAAAAGGAAACTGCTAAGTCAGTAGGTGGCTTATGCCCCTATTAAGAAGGACTATTTGGTCATAGTTTGGGGAGTGAAAAAACTTCAACCTTATTTGCATGGCCGACATTTCACAGTGGTGACTGACCACAATCCTTTAAAGTGGCTAAAACAAACCTCAGGGGAGAATGGCAGACTGTTGCAGTAGAGCCTTGCTCTTCAGATTTATGACCTTCATATAATTCATAAGCAGGGAAAGGCCCACAGCAATGTGAACAGACTGTCTTGGCAGGAAGAGACGGATCCTCCGGGTCACCCCCGGTAACCCCAAAAGACTGCAGGACCAGGAGTCAAATCGTGCTGACAAGGCCTGCATGGGCTAGGGCGAGAGAAGTGTGGCCAGAGTGTCTGGCCACCACGCTTGTGTAGTGACCATCTTTAAATGTAATTCAGTGCTGGGAGGGTTAATACCTGGCGCTGGAGGGGTTAAACCACCAGGGCTAGGCGCTGGATGTATAGAAAACAAAATAAAAGCTAAATGTCCCGCTGTAGACTCTCTGGCACCAGGGGAAGAGAGAAGGCTGAGCCACCTCTCCCTGGCAGCTAACAGACAGGGCGGAAGTACACTCCGGTCTGGGGAAGTTCCTGGGCACAGACCTAAAATGTTTTGAGACACAAGCCACTTAGTTATCTCTTTTGCCTTAAGGTGCTCCATCAAGCTGGATAAGGCATTGTTTGTCACCAAACTGTTTTTGGATGGTTGGGAGAAGTTGCTCTTGGAGGATGTTTTGGTATCATTCTTTATTAATGTCTGTGTTCTTAGGCAAAATTGTGAGTGAGCCCACTCCCTTGACTAAGAAGTAACCCCGCACATGAATGGTCTCAGGATGCTTTACTGTTGCCATGACACAGGTAGTGCTCACCTTTCCTTCTCCGGTCCAATCCATGTACCTTTTGCAGTATATGAGTCTGTCCCTGATGTTTTTCATGGAGAGTAGCGGCTTCTTTGCTGGCCTTCTTGACACCAGGCCATCCTCCAAAAGTCTTTACCTCACTGTGCATGCATATGCACTCACAGCTGCCTGCTGCCATTCCTGAGCAAGCTCTGCACTGGTGGGAGTGGGCTCATTCACAATTTTGCCTAAGAACACAGCCATGAATAAAGAATGGTACCAAAACATCCTCCAAGAGCAACTTCTCCCAACCATCCAAAAACAGTTTGGTGACGAACAATGCATTTTCCAGCATGATGGAGCACCTTGCCATAAGGCAAAAGTGATAACTAAGTGACTCGCGGATCAAAACATCAAAATTTTGGGTCTATGGCCAGGAAACTCCCCAGACCTTAATCCCATTGAGAAGTTGTAGTCAATCCTCAAGGCGGGGGGACAAACAAAAACTGCTGTATTCTGTGACCAACAGATAATAACTTTCACTTTAATCCGTTCCCCGGCTGTCCTGTGTTGAACCCAGTGTCTCCGTGTCAACGCTGTGCCCACTACCTAGCATCCCTGATCCATAGTAAGCAGTCAGGAGGTACCAGCCAGCCCACAGAAAAGAGGCGCTGCAGCAGCTATACCAGCTACTCAGAAGTAAGCAGTTCCAGATGCCAGTCAAGGTGCCTGGTTGCAGTCGCATAGTCCTACAAAGATTGTGCAGTTGGTATTCGCAAGTCGGCAAATGACACCAGTAGGAGTTGTCAGTAACAGTCAGTTACTGACTGTGAGAAAGCAACCCAGATAAACTGTGTAATATCCCTTCATCCTATCCCCCCCTACAGACCGGGTGGCAAAGTAAGCCCATCCGTCACAATCTGCCTCATTCTTGTTTGCTGTTAAGCTGCCTGTCATACACTAATTATTAGAGAGCTAATGGTTCAGCTTCTGCAGCTGTAAAGAACTTGTGTGTTCTTATGTGAGCAAAAAACAATCTTAAAAACTGCAGCAATGAGAATTTAACAAACCGCTATTTGTAAATGAATATGTATAAATGAAATGGTACATTTTTATTTCTCATTAAAAAACATCACAAATGATAGAACAACTTCTAATTAATAAATAAAGAATATGATCAGTGCACTGATCTAAATGCTATTATGTCAATCTACATAAAAGTCTATGATACATAGGGGTCTATTTGTCAATTTATTTTTTTTGCTGTAGATCCCCGAAAACGGCCGTTTTCGGGGAATAACCGCAAATCTATCCAAATCTATCCCACGCGCGTATCCAAGACTTCGCCCGTGCTGCCCCCCTCCACTGGAACAAGCTCCCTCCCTCCATCAGAACTTCCCCTAATCTGTCCAGTTTCAAACGGGCTTTAAAAACCCACCTTTTTCTTAAAGCCTTCCAGTCTCCCACTTAACTTCCTACCTTTTCTTCTGCCTCTTCCTCCCCCCTTATCCTTATCCTCCGTTCCTCCATCTCTCCCCCGTGTCTCTCTGTCTGTCTACCCCACCCCTTAGATTGTACACTCCTTCGAGCAGGGTATTCTCTCCTCCTGTCTTCACCACTGTTAACTCTGCTCTCCAGCTACTTAGCCCTCCTCCTTGAGGACCCTCTTTCCCGCGTCCCCTCTCGCTCCCTCCTCTCCCCTCTAGGGGTCTCCCTGTCATCCGTGCCTTCCCTCTTGGACTCCGTCGTTGGCGGACCTTCCCCTCTCCCCTCCTCCGCCCCTCTAGCTTTGAGCTCACTGAGTTACTGTGATTATTGTTTACTGTACTGTGCTGTCTCACCTCGTATTGTAATCTTGTTTGTCCCTGTACGGCGCTACGGACACCTAATGGCACCCTATAAATAAAAATTAATAATAAAAATTAATAATAAAATCTAAGTACTTTTCAAATTTATTATTGGTCATCGCAGCAGATATCAAAGATATCAGCTCCTTTGCGTTTTTTTCCGAAATACATAGCAGTCCCCATAGATGTCTATGGGGACTGCTATGTACCGCAATTTATCAACTTTGGTAAAAACTTTTACACATGTGGTAATGTACGTCAGCTCAGGCTGGCGTACATTACTATTTCTGATCATTTCAGCACTGTTAAGCTCTGCTCTGAAGAGCAGAGCTTTACAGCGCATGTGCAGCCCTGTCACATGATCCAGGTCCTTCGGGTCAGTGCTGTTTGGATGCCTGTGCGCATGCCCTAGTTATCAATCGGCGCATGTGCACAGAATTTAAAAGGAGGAACAAAGAAGCCACCCAGGATCGCATTGCGAAGATGGAGTGGTAATTTTTTTTTTTCACAGTTTTGGTTTGGTTTTTCAATAAATTTGAGAAATAATTCAATCCTTATCAATGCGATAAGGATTGAAAACTATTTTTCATTTTTTGCGTATATTGCTGAATCTGCCCCATAGAAATATAAAAAAGATATATAAATATGTATCACAATTAATAGTTTACGTCTTAATCCACAATTTATCACTGAGGGGTACCATCTCTCTTACAACACAGTATTAAATCTGTATATATTGTTCTTCTCAAGGATTAAAAGATTGTATCACAAAGATCCACAACACTATCAAAACGATCCTATAGTTCATTGCTCCATCACAGTCTAATATACTTTTAGATAAACAAAATGATCCTCATACAAAATATCCTCAAGCCAAAAATGCAATTACATTGAATATTCAGTCACAGGCGTGTAACTGTCATGGCAGCAGATTGTCAGCATGTGTTAAAAACAAGTATTCTGTAATCATCAAGGCCACAATATATGGGTGTGTGGTAGATCCAGGTTTAGCAAACGTATCTCACATGCACATAAATAGTGTGTTGGAAAACCGGCACTCTCCTGGTTCATATAGAACTTCCATGATATCACTGTTCCCTTACTAGTCAGCTTGATGGCTTCTGTCCCGTCCTCTCGATACACGCTGGTTATGCTGCATACTGTTTCTGCCGACGATTAAACACAGGCTTTAGAGTTGCTCTTTAACATCTTCAGGGGTATATAAATAGATGCTCTTTAGACCAATCCTCAAAATGATAGTAGGTGGTATAAATCATTTAGGCTGACGCATTTCATCACATAAAAGTGATGTCTTCTGAAGAATAGTCAATAAAAAAGCCAAATTTTAGCTGGGGGGCAAGCAACACCACTGGCACATGAGTAGAGTAGATATGTACATGTGTGAGCTGGCTATGCACAATGGAAATGAATGCCCAGATTTGACCTTCAGTTCCACTAATAAAAAAGAAAAATAATAAAATTAAAAACTAGATGAAAAAATGTTAAAAAATTAAACATTTAAAAATTTTTAAAAAAATGCTTTTCAAAGAATAAAGATTTTTTTTAAATACTTTTCATCTCAGGATGAACCAGTGCATGATTAAAGAAATCCTGAAAATATGGAATGTTGGTAGCTCTCAAGGACTGAGTTGAGCACCTCTGCTTTACTGTATGCTAAATCTTAAATGAGGAATCCCTGACCAGCAGTGTCTCAAATCCCCATTAGCGTGTGCACTAATGGGGTTTTGAGAATGATGAATAAGACCCATAAGACAGCAGAAAGCCACAGACACAAACAGAAGGTGAGACTAACGTAGAACGAAAATGGAGTGGAAGTGGGCAGTAGTCAAGGCCCAAGGGGCAGGCTGTGCCCTTCTGCTTGTACTGGCCGGGACTTTTACTGTGCATTGCTGTCTCAAAGCAATTCAGAGGAAACTACTCACATTGACTTCTGTTGGGACTGCATAGTAATAGACCCAATCAATTGTGGAAGCCAGGAGAAGGAGAATAGAGAAGTAGAGGTCAGAATAGAAAAGCACATGCGCAGCTAGAGGCTGCACTGGCTGTGTAAATAGCCGCGTGCTGCTTCTCCCTGGCAACACGCAACCCACCTACAGAGATGCTGGGCCAAATCTTTGAATATGGGACTAGCCCAGTCCATATAATGGGGGACCACCAGCCCACCTAGAAAACTCCTGGTAATATTACGGCCAATCCGCACCTGCTCCTCAGCATAACTCAGGTTCATTACCAGACAAGGTCAAGGCTATCTCAATGGGTTTGAATGTGAACTCAACTTGGACACTACCCACAATTCTACCAGCTCTTCGAAACTCAGTTAGATCTCTGTACTACCATCTTTATATTCATCACCAAAATCATTAGTCTATAGCAATGCCTGGATGTCATGGGAAAGTCACAAAACTCTTCTCTCTCTTTAATTTTAAGAAAGCAAAAACACTAGTATTGTTGGACATGATTGGATGGGGCCTTTTTTAAATCCTCTAAGCCTATAACTAACTAATCATCTCCTCCCCCGGAGCAGAACTAACAGTCATCTCTACTAACAACCCACTAAGAGCTGCTCAGTTTAAGATGTGTTACATGCAATTTACCATGGTGATGTGCTCGTGAAACAAATGTATGTACATTTTTTACATGTTTTAAGATTTCTTATGAAAAAAAAATAATCTATACAGTGAAATACATTGTGAGACTAAGGGATATATTTATTAAAGAGGGCATTTTTTACAAAATCCCTTTCAATCCTTATTGCAAAGAAAAGGATTGAAAGACTGTGTGTATTTATTAAAAAACTGCAGAAGGAACAGCAGTCATGAATGACTGCTGCTGTTCCTGCGAAGACCCCTCCCCTATCTTTTCTATGGTCACTATCGCAAAGTGACCACCTTTGCAATAGTGACCGGAGGGGAGAGTAGTAAGATGCGGTGAGGGATCCGAAGATCCCTTTACCGCAATGCTCACCCCATAAAGCAGGCCAGAAAATTTACACATTCAGTAATGTATGCCAGCCTGAGCTTGTGTACGTTATCGTATGTGAAAATGACTTTTCATTGCTTCTTAAATACCGGTAAATAGCAGTCCCCATAGACACCTATGGGGATTACTCCATACTTGCCAACTCTCCCGGAATGTCCGGGAGGCTCCCGGACTCCCGGAAGAGTGTGGCAATCTCCCTGATGTGCCCACTTCCTAGTGAAGTGGGCAGAATTCGGTTCAAACGCCGCAATTCACCAGGAATCGCGGCATTTGTCCCTGCCCCCGCTGTAAAATGACGCGTTTTGCGTCATTACGTCACGGGGGCTGGGCCAAAATGATGTGATTTTTCGGAGCCCTGCCCCCTGCACGCCCACCTTCCCCCGCAGGCTCCTGGATCATTCTTGCCATTATGGCAAGTATGGATTACTCTGTATTTCAGCAGAAAAGAAAAATGATATATATGTGCTATATATGATATCTGCTGTGATGCACTGTTAATAAATTTGCATGTTAATTAGATATGTGACGGTCCCCCGAAAACATCTGTTTTCAGGGGAATTTAATGAAAAGAAACTATAATAAATAGGCCAACAGGGCCATTAACTACCATAATATCAGGAGTACAGCTGCTCCAGGATCTGCAGATTTGGGGCCCACTTCTCCCCTCAAAGTCTAATGTGTATGTGTTGTTTATTTATCCTTAGGGAGTAAATGGAGGCCCTTACCAAATGTTATTATGTGGCCTTCAAATGTCTAATTACTCCCATGGCTAATATAATATCCTTATTTGAGCAAACGTATATTCTGTTTACAGTATAAATGTTTTGTAACTTTTGCAAGAACTATTGTACTAATCTCTGGGAGTACTACACAGCAATAAAAACTATTGTATTAGATCTGTGTACGTTTTGCGTAAAATCAGATAATTCGATATATCTAAATGAATTATGAAATGAGGTGAAAAACCGTAAATTCCGGGAAGGTGTAAACCCAGGGAATGTAAAATGGGGGGTTGCCTGCACTGTAGAGTGGAGCTGCTGACGTCATGACAGAGGAGGAGCTAGTGACGTCACTCACTCCACGTTTGGGAGCTCCATTGAAAGCAGCGGTAGACGCCACTGAGCAGTCAGGTTAAAGGGGTGTGATTCATGTTATCTGCCTAGGAGCCAGTGTTGATGAAGGCAACGTTCATAGCGACTGTGCCTATTTCGCAGCTATAAGGAGGAGGGCCGTGTGAAGCGGGACATAGTGGGTGTGCTTACTGGGCCGCTGAATGCGCCTGACACAAAACATACACATAACACGCAGCTAAAAAGCATCGTTCGACCAAAGTCATCCCGAGCTGCAAATACAAGTAACCATAAGCCCGCCCAGAGCATGTATCGGCCGCCTCCCACAGTCCGCTCCCAATGAGAGCACCACCGTCCTCAATTCTTACTGCGTGAGCGCCACTAGCTGTGGCCTCCAAACATCCTGTCACTACTTAACCCTGCATGTCCCGGGAGGGAGGAAACACCTGCACGTTATGTCATTTTACAGGGCTGGAGGCAACCGAATCCCTGACTGGGCGTGTAGCTGAAAGCTATTATATGTCGTAGGTCGGGAGGAAACTGCTGCTCCAAAGCAGGGCGCGCAGTTCCAGAATTATTTAATGCACTTTCTATACCTAGGTTTATGTTCAGATGGAAGCTGTGTGCACAGAGTGTATATCTATCTATATATATCACAGTTTGTGACTTTTCTAGCATACACTACTATACTGTCATACTCAGCATTGGCACCCTACTTATGTGCCAAGGGTAAATCTGCAGAGATGGTCAGCTGGCCATGCGCCATTAGTACATAAATGACTTTGTGATAAAGTAGTATGATCACACACAGACACAACACCAGCACAGACTCACTTCCTTTGCACTTGCAAGGGGCGTACAGTTACTGGCACCGCCTCTACCACCCATCCCTCTTTCACATCCCCTACCCAAATGCATCTCCTATGTTCAGAAAGCTCTTTTTTGACGCAGAAGAAATACAAAATTTGAAGTACGTCACTAATATATTTTTTTTTTAGCCTCTTAAGCTTTATTTTTTATTTAAGGTTTGCAGGGCTGTTGTATGTGGAACAAAAAAAGATGGGAGGGGGCGGCAGGAATAGTTCTGCAAGGACAAGATAGAGGGGCAGTGCAAGACGAAAGGGGGAGCAAAAGTAGTAGGTAAATGGTACACAGACGTATTGCATGCACTAAGTGGAACAGGGTGAGAGGAAAGATGGAAGGATGCGACCAACAGAGGAGATGATTGAGGAGTACACTGGAAGAGAGATGTTTTGAGTTGAGTGTTAAAAAGTGTTTATTCGGGGAGAGCAGCATTGCGAGACCAACCTTGTCCAACTTGCAATGCTAACCGAGCCTATAAAATATATATATATATATATATATATATTTATATATATATATAATATATTCTGCATCAGATGTGACAGTGTATCAGATGCTAAACAGGACACCATCAGACTGAAAGGGCCACGGGTTACACCCCCTCCCTACCTGGATCTCCAAGTATAAAAAAACAACAACCCATACCCCTTCCAGCATGAGACTGACATAGGATTGAGTGCAAAGTAAACCTCACAGCACCCACCCCCTTTCCAAGCAGAGCAGCCTGCAACCATTCATATCAGCATACACACGCATATAAATATGTATATGTGTATTTTTTGCTACAGATCAAGGAAGCCTGCATGCGAAGACGATCAGCAGAGGGATTGAAGGATTTGCATGAGCAGCCATTTCAGTTGGAGCCCTTTTCTATTTATTTTTTTGATGACATACATGGAGTTACTTTTTATCCACTGCTAAGAGGGAGAGCAGGAGATCTCTGGCCACAGTGTGCTGCGTGCGATGAGCCGCTGGACTTTCTGTAGAAGACTCATGGTCTTCTCTGTTTTTTTCCGTGGGATCCTCCCCTATTTTAACCTGAGCTTATCTCCACAGTGAGGACACCCCAAACACAGCAAGGTAACCAAAAAGGAGAGCTCATCCTATGTTTTTATCAGGGTGCATTTGGGGTTTAGTTCCTATCTGTGATGGAATGGGAGTTGTTCCAGATCTGCGAGCTGGATGGATTATGCTTAATTTGTACTGAGCCCTATAGAGGAGGAAGCTGGTAAAGAGGTGGGGGAATGTGCAGCAGAAGCATTAGGCATTGCGCATGTTGGGCAGTCATGTTTAAAGAGTAAGAGGGAGGAGAAACCTATAAACAACAACTTTTAAAAAAACCTTGCATCGGATGTTACCTAAAAAAATGTATTTATAATGACTGCGGCACTGTGCATAGAGGTATTTTGCTCAGTCATTTATTAGTGCGACTGGCATCGCCTAGGGAAGCTCCTTTGGTTGGCAGCTGAGGGCATGCAGGGACTGGAAGGGAAAGTGTGGGTCTGTGTTGTTGCTATGACGGTGTATAGTTGAGCTACTTTTCTACCATGTGCAGGGACCCCTCTTCCTACTGTATACGTATTTTTTATTATTTCACGTGTGTATGACGCTGCGTTTGTATCAAATAGAAAACACCTATGTCATCTGCAACCACGGGCATTTGCAGCCGTGAGTTTAGTCTGATTACCAGATCAGGTTATGATAGGAAGTGTCAGTATACTTTATTGTAATGTGTTTCCCAGCAGAATTTGGACGGGGAGACCTTCTGTCAGGTCTGTGTTTGCAATGGAAATGTACTGCTGGGCTGCGCTACACGTTGAGGGAGAAGACGGTAGGGGGCGTGGCTGTTGTTTACCTTTTGAAACTCACGGTTCCCTTCGGACACCTCTGGGGGCGGTTTCTGGATGGTGATCATCATCTCTGTAGAAACACTTCTCACCCCCAGACGCAAGAAGTAAAACGCCGCTGCCCCCTCTCTTGCTATGCCCATTACTAGTAGCGACAATACACTAATCTGCATCATAACAGCTTCCTTTTATTACACGACAGATTTCATGGGAATCTTTAGCATTCTTCTCCAATATCAATGCATCCTCACTTATTATTTACTGGCAGCAATCTAATCATAGTCCTCAGATATATCCTGCTAAACATTCAACCATCTATGTATACCTAGTGTGATTTATAAACTCACGTGTCCTCTTTGGATGGTTAATAATAGCTATAATACAACTATTGTGTGAATCTCCTGAACTGATGCAGACACTATGTATTTACAAGACATGATGATTTTTTAGCAATTGTCCGTTTACAGTTTCCTCCAATGATGTAAAATGATAAATATTTATGTTTTGTTAGAAGTTGTGAAGGAACTGGGGTTAATTTATTTACTCTCCTCATGTCTGTATTATTCACCACCTATCAAATACACGTTTCATGGCCTCACAGGGCTGCACATGTTTTGCTCGGCTATAAATCATTGAATAACCGTCTTGGGTAGCAGTTAATTTCACTTTCTGCTGCTGAGACATCTCCGGCCCTCACACAACACAGCAGGAATCCAATCGTAGTCTCTCTTACATTTTGCACGTACTGGAGGGGAAGTAGTTGCACGGTGATTGGTGGATGTCACACAACTCAGGCATTGGTTACAAGTGGGAAGGTGTGTGAGGTTGGGAGCTGGAGGGACATGTTTATCCCTCCAGCTCCTTATTCATAGTTTACAGTCTGTAGATGTAATGTGACTTTAGGTCATGTTGAATGATAGGAGGGTTGACTGTCAGAAATCAGGCTTGTCATTATGCAGTGTTTGGACAGCTGATTATAGCGAGGCAATGAATTTAGTCTCAAATTTAAATTGTACATAGTATACAATGTTTTTTTTATTTGTTTGTTTGTTTTCTTTGCATTTTCGGAACAATTTCCTTTCATGATCTATACTGCAGAGCCTTTATATTCCACCTCATTTATAATGTAATCTTCTCTTCTGGAATGTGTTTTAAGTTGGTGTTATAAAGAGAGAACACTGTATTGTTTTGGTTGTAAGTGTAGAATATATTGGTTTATTACTGATTGGCTTGAGAGCCCTATTGTACACTGGGAGCGACTGTTTTAAAGAGCAACTTCCAATTAGCAGCATCACAAGGCCAAGGGGAGATAGAGGTGTTTACAACAATTGGTATCATCTTGTATTCATTATTATGAGATTGTAAAATTGATTTTTACTGAATGTTTCCTGATGGACCTTTTAATGTATTTAAAATATGTATGGTTAGCCATGCCGTCATCATACCACCTTGGGGAAGGTTTGTTAAACTATGTTTATCTAGCCTACATCAATGTCATCATCATCAGTTATTTATATAGCACCACTAATTCTGCAGCGCTGTACAGAGAACCCACTCACATCAGTCCCTGCCCCATTGGGGCTTACAGTCTAAATGCCCTTACATACACAGTCAGACAGAGAGAGACTAGGGTCAATTTAGATAGCAGCCAATTAACCTACCGGTATGTTTTGAATGTCTGCTGTTAAGTGTTAACCACCTGCATAATTTTTTAATGTATTTGCTTATACATGTAGTGCTGTGCGCTCTGTATTTGATGCAGTTGTTTGCATGGAGCATGTTTTTCAGCTGAGGATTGCAAAACAAAAACTCTATTATGACATAATGACATGACTGTATTGGACTCAAGTAAGGCAGCTGTGCACTGTGTTTAATAGTAGTTGTAGGAGAGCACGTAGAAGGTCATACATTAGTGATTTGAAGGTGGAACCCCACTTTATATCATAATGCTGAACAGTGTTTAGGTGATGTAACACCAATCAATTTACAGATTTGTTTGTACTTAGAGCTCTTGGGTGACCCAACGCATCCCAGACAGTCCTGTGTTACTGGCCCTGGGAAACTAATCCAGTATGCTTATAGCAGCACGGTGGCTAAGTGGTTAGCACTTCTGCCTCACAACACTGGGGTCATGAGTTCAATTCCCGACCATGGCCTTATCTGTGTGGAGTTTGTATGTTCTCCCCGTGTTTGCGTGGGTTTCCTCCGGGTGCTCCGGTTTCCTCCCACACTCCAAAAAAACCCCCAACATACTGATAGGTTAATTGGCTGCTATCAAAATTGACCGTAGTCTCTCCCTCGCTGTCTGCCTGTCTCCCTCTCTGTGTGTGAGTCTGTGTCTATATTAGGGAATTTAGACTGTAAGCCCCAATGGGGCAGGGACTGATGTGAATGAGTTCTCTGTACAGTGCTACGGAATTAGTGGCGCTATATAAATGATGATGATGCTTATTTTCCAAAGACTTCAATTCTTCCTGGACTTGGACTGCTGTGCTGCATTTTACATCTAAAAGTAATCAAATTGGGGAACATTAAGATCAGAGTCTGTCTTTTCTGTTCTACAGTTTAGTAAGCTTCGCACTAAACCATGGCAACTAAAGAGGCACTTGGTTTCATTGTCTAACTAATCTATGTGTTGTATATGTAAATTAAATGTGTCCAGAAATAACCTAACAGCCACATCTAGGGACATACAGGCCTCTGTAAACATGGTAGTTGTACATTTTATGATTACCTTCAGAAAATGATTTAATTATACCGCTTTTATACTGCTGCCTCTGCAATATCCTGGGTATATGAACCTTGGATATTGCCGGGGGACAGGCTCTAAGACAGGCAAAATCCCGGGTCGACCAGTTTCACACTGAACCGGGACAGACCTGGGTCTGACAAAAAAAGGGAAATTGAAAAAATAAACTAAAAAAAAAACAACAACAAAGTCCTCTATACCCTAGCGTTTCCACATTGCTGCCTGCCAGGTTACTTGAAGAAATTACTTCATTCCTATTGGCCGGGGAGAAAATTATGCATTTAAAGCGGCAATAGTGGACCCTACGCCTGTGTAATGTAATCCAGGCGTAGGGTCCGCTGTTGCCGCTTTAAATGCATAATTTTCTCCTTGACCAATAGGAATGACGTAATTTCTTCATGTAACCTGGCAGGCAGCAATGTGGAAACGCTAAGATATAGAGGACTTTGTTGTTGTTTTTTTTTTTTTTTCTTAATTTTCACACTAGTCGGTGAGACCCGGGTTGACAAAACCTGAGTCTCACTGTTCATTATGCAGGATTGGCTAAGTGGTTAGCACTTCTGCCTTACAGCACTGGGGTCATGAGTTAAATACCCAACCATGGCCTTATCTGTGAGGAGTTTGTATGTTCTCCCCGTGTTTGTGTGGGTTTCCTCCGGTGCTTCTGTTTCCTCCCACACACCAAAAACATACTGGTAGGTTTTTTGGCTGCTATCAAATTGACCCTAGTCTCTGTCGGTGTGTGTTAGGGAATTTAGACTGTAAGCTTCAATGGGGCAGGGACTGATGTGAGTAAGTTCTCTGTACAGCGCTGCGTAATTAGTGGGGCTATATCAATTGATGATGATGATTCCCGGGTCGGACCCGGGAATTACCCCACCAAAAGACCTGGGTCTAATTCCCGGGAAAGCCGAACCGGGAATTAGATCTGGAGTCATTCATACTGCAGCCTCAAGCCGGGTCGAGGCTGTAGTATGAAAGGGGTATAAGTATGACTGGAAGGCTAGCCAAAAGAAAACCTTTTCTCCAAAAAAATAAATACGCCTCTGTACGACTTAGGTTACAAAGATGCTTCTAAACAAAACACAAGACTTCTGGAACAATGTCCTATAAACTGATAAGACAAAAGTAAAGTTATTTGGTCTTGATTATGTCATGTATCCGAATACCAAACACAGCATATTATCGCAAGACCATTATATCAACTGTCAAGCACGGTGATGGAAGGGTGATGATTTGGGGTTGTTTTGCATCAACAGGACCTGAACGCCTCAATCATTGACTCCAACCTGAACATTGGAGTATTTTAGAGGTGAATGTTAGACTATCTTTCTGACAAGCTGAAGCTTAGCCAAAAGTGTATCATGCAACAGGACACTAAGCACACCAGTTAATCTACTAATAATTGACTGGAAAAAAAAATTGTCAAGGTTTTGGAATGGTTATGTCAACTGAGATGCTGTGGCAGGGACCTTTTACAAATGTTGTACATTAACGAATGGCTTGAAACATCAATGAAATGAAACAGCGTTGTAAGAACGAATAGATTAGATTTCCTCAAATAAATGTGAAGTACTGATAAAATCATAGGAAAATTAATTAATTCAAGTTTTTGCTGCTAAAGGTTGTTTTACATACAAGCTACTGTATGATGGGGTGTACTTTTCTACCCATGGCTTTTACATTTTTTGTTGAATAGTAACAATAACAGGATGACAAAAAACAAATCTGTTATTTTATCGAATGAGAGTAGTTATCATTTATAATTAATACGTTTTATTCATAAACAACGTGTGTGGTTTGTGTAGAGATAGATCACAACTAGTTCTCTATTAGAATGAAACCTTCTGCGATAGCAGTAAACCAAACACCGTAAATAAAAACACAAATGTGAATACAAGAAAATAATAAACAATAAAAGTATATATACATATAAAAATGGATACATAACAGTAACACTGCAGCTCTTTATCGGTTCACCAACCAAATATAGAAACAAAATAACAAAAAGCGCTGTGAAATTTTTAATATCACAAATTGCACACACCTATTCGGAAAATAGCCTAACGGGCAAAATCTACAATGTAACATTTATTCATAGAAATAAAATATAATAAACAATATATCAATCCAGATTGCAAAAGCTAGACGATGTGTAATGAATGAACAATATTCAACAAGCCATGTCCCGTATACATATAGATAAAATACCCACATGTACCAAAACAAACATGACATAAATGGATGATGAGGAATGAAAAAGTCAGGGCTGTAGATTGTAGTCCGAGCACCTAGAAGTTCAATTGGCAAATACGTAATTCCACTAGATGAAATGAATAAACTCCCATCTCCTCAAAAATCAAATTGGTAGTTCGGTTTAGGGAGAAATATCCCAATAGAATACGTTGAACTCCAACGAATCCTAATTGCCACAAAGAGGAGAGAGAATATGGAAGTAATCTCCTTGAGGTGTTCTAGGGAACAAATCACCTTCTTATATGTATACTGCTCCGTCCAAAGTCAGAAGTGAGATACAAAAAGGATTCCAAAAACGCCTTACTGGTAAATGGCGACCCTCCAAAGGGATTAGCAGTACTTCAGCTGGTTAAACCGCCTAATAAACACAGCCATCCCGTGAATCACATAGAAGTATGGTATCTTCACTAATTCAGGACTCCTAAAACTCTGGAGAAACTGGAGAAGTGACTGTCTGTTCCACTTGTAGCGGAAGAAGTGCTGATGGTGCACTATAGTAGATGGAGCTTAACAGCTGACAGCATTTCATCTCAATAAGCATAGGACTTTCTCAAAGAGATAGATATATAATCTTTTTATTTGTTATTTTTCTTTCCTTTTTTAAGATTATGATCTGTATATTAAGACAAATATGGAAATAGTGGTGTATTTCCACTTTCCTCCATATTTGCCTTTGGACAGCTGCTTTGTGTGTCTGGAGGAAAAATCGGGGACCATGAAGTCTTACCTGCGACAACACTTCCTTTACCTCTGCTTTCTTTTTGAGCATAGCTACTTTATATATAAAAGTGAAGTATTACATGTGGCACTAAAAACTGAGCACTGGGGCTCAGTGTACATAAATACAGAGAGCCCTATGTGTTAATAGCCAATCTAGTATTCACACATGATAGTAACTCAGGATTTGAAATCATTGCACAGTCTTTATATTAATACATGATTAAATATTATTAACTTTTATTCATGGTTATAAACAAGAACATAGTGAATTATTTAATTTAGATTTAGCTTTTTATACCTGCATGGACAAGCATATTTTTACCCAAATGTGATGGTTCAAGAACGATCCAAATCTTTCACCCCAAACATAACATCCCAATCACTATTTAAACCCAGTCCTCAGGGACCCCTAAGAGTGCATGTTTTCCATATCTCTTTGCTGGAGCACAAATGTATTCATTACTGACTGACACAACCTGCACTATTAGTGGTCCCTGAAGACTGGGTTTGGGAAACACTGATTTAAACCATTCTATTTTGTATTCTTTAACTAGTGAATTCAAACAACTCTTATGTAGTGTCTCTTTCAAATTACCACACCTTATGTTTTAATGTTGCTTTGTCAGTACCACAAACATTGATTTTTGCAGTGAGTTGTTGTAAAACTGGATGTAAAGTAACTTTATATTTAATATAACATGTTTTTTTATACGTTTGATGTGTAGCAGATTTGGTGGACTTCAATGCCATGTGTACCAGTGACAGGTGCATGCAACATTGAAGGGATATTTTTAGGAGACGGAAAGGGTCCAGCATGTGGATGTCCTAGCGGATGTGACCACACGCCATTGTAATGCTTCCCTTTGTTGTGCTAATGCAACCTTCTTGTGTGCATGTTACTACTGGCTTGATATCTCAAAATCAAAAAGTTGAGAGGTATGTAATGTAATGTGCACCACAATCAAAATTTAGTTTATACTTAATTTATTGCAATTTATATAATTACACCAGGTTTGTACATTACCATAGTATTTAACTAATTTGTTTTTGATCTTTTCCTGAAAATGATCATGCTCGGGGATAATCTATCTGCCAAGACAGGTGCTTTTCGTGCCAGAACTTTGCCTCTTCCGTCTAACACTTGTCGTAACATCGCATCCATGTTAGCAATGGGTAATGATTTAATATAATATTCAGTGTTCTCTCCAGGAAATTTTGTCAGTGGGGTGTCATTAAGAAGTAGCCGGGTGGGAACAGTTGTAATACTTTATAATAATATTGAAAAATGTTGGAGGCTATTGCCCACACCTGCCAGGACTGGTCAGACTGGAGGTCAGGGGTCTAACACACTGCTGGCTGTACTGCTCATATAGTGCCTGTACTTATAATAGAACAATCCATTGTTTCTCCTATATCTCTGTTGGGCTCCAAGAGCCGGGTGGCTAGTAAATACAGCCAAGTGGAGCACCCGGGAAATAGGTGCTGTGGTAGAACACTGATGTTACAGTTATCAGTGTAGTTAGTAGGATAATAAGTAATACATGGATAACAATATCCATAAAAAAAACCTTATATCTAATTCTATACTGGCCTTCCATTAATAAGGAAGTAGGATTAATTCCTGTGAAACACGTAGAAAGATTAATCTGAAACCTTTTACTGGAGGTTATACTCTTCTTATGGTATCTGACAGTCTTCTCTGTCATCAGGACTTAGTACAGATGAGTGATTTTAAAATGTATCAACACTTGTGTGCAATTCTTTTCCAATATTATGGTTATAGCAGTGTGCTGGGGAAATTTTCTGTGTGTTTGTTCCTTTTAGGATAACCCCACTCTTTCAAGCACCTGCTATGAGCCTATAAATTGATTGAGCAACTTCCACTTTAGTATTTGTCCTGTATTACTACCTACACAATGCACCATATTTATTTTTATCAGTTATAGAATAAAGATTGTTCTTCACCTTATTGGTTCCACAAATTAATTGCATTCAAAAAGTGGTTTCAAATCACTGTGTAGGTGAGTGTAATCACTTATTTGATTATTTTGGAATCTCTTAATATCTGATTTATCTTGAAGCAATGTTGGGAGCTTTTGCTTTGGCAGCAAATACAAGGACAATACAAAATTATACATTTTCACTTTTTTTTAGTTTTTTTTTTTTCTTTTAGTTTAATTTCAAAAGACATTTATAATCTGCTCATCCTTTGGCGCTGGTCTGCTTCTGTTCATATTGTCCGAATATAAATAAACATTCCCTGTCAGTTTTCTTGCCCTCTCATATAATACTTGAATAATTTATTCAAAATAACCTTTCAGCAAAAATCTTTGTCAAAGCTTCTGCACTCTATATTCAAATCCCTGCCAGTCTGATTTCCTCCTGTATCTTAGGAACTGTCCAACTTAAATATTGCACATCAAAGATCTGGGGTGAGTAAATTTAGCTGTTAACAAGCTATTGCCACTATTAATTCCATGTTTAATGTGAGATCTAGAAAATGAATAATAGTTGAATGTGTCTTTATAGTAAATCTTAAATTAAAATGATTATGATTCAACCATTCCACAAATGTCTATCTCCCTCTCTTTCTCCCAGTGCATGGGATGTTCATACTAATAAAGGTAATACCATACCATTCATAAAGACAAGTAATAGGGTGAAAATAGGAAAAATAATATTGTTCTTAATGGTCAATAGACGTATAAATATATTTTATATGTTGTCTGTTTAATGTGATGGTGTCAGGTACACCTTTATGCATTGGGTGACATGATGCCATTACTGCTTTATATGAGCAAATTTGATTTGCCAAAGCCAGAACTAATGAAAGGTCTTCAAAATAATGTGTAAGAATGTGATTGGATAGATAATGTGGCATTTTGTATGACAGCATAGCTTAATGCCACTAATTCCAGTTACTATAAATGTCCTGCCTGCTTTGTGTTTTCTTATGAAAGGCAGTTTGTTTTTGAGGCAAAAGGGAACTAGTTTTTGGTGTTTTGCCATATTTTGAAGCCAAGTTTTGCTTGTGCACACTGGCACATACATGCGCTTAATATGTTAGCATTGGCTTACATCTATTCTACTTGCATATGTAAAAAGCAGGCTATTACTCCAAGTGCTTGGAAAGTGGCACATTGATGCTTCTCTTGAGTTGTGTGGTAAAGCTATTAATGGATTCCTCTCCTTACACCGCGGGCTTTGGGTTTGGGTAAAGGCATTTCCGAGGAGAGAGACCCCACTTTTTTATTCCTCTCTTAAATTTCATGCCCCAGGGTCCCTTATTTACCCAGATATCAACCTCTAGGTAAAGAACTTGGGGACACTTGCACTGGCTTACCTGGTTTTGGGTATTGTTTTGGAAATCTGCTTTCAGAGACAATATAATATTTTATGCAATGACAACACACTGTAATGTGAACGTCATTCCACTTATTCTAAATGTTCTGCCATTTTTCATTCTGTATACTTTTAAATCGCACTAAGAAAATGGATCAGTATCTCTCGCTGTTATTTGCAAATATTATCTATGAATGGTTTATGTTTTGGAAGTAATCCAAAGACCATGTACTGCCACCCACTCACTTTGTCCGTAGGCTAGACATTTTATTTTGATAATCTTAAGCAGGTCTACAGGAAATATTGGCGGCTTAGCACTATTTAATTTCACATGCAGAATATTGTATTCTAAGTATAGAATAACTTGATTTTTGTTAAGATTTATAGATCTGCGACCCCTTTCACATGTGCTTAAATGTGTATTTTTTTAATACATTATTATACACAATACTGTGCAAATGTTTTAGGCAGGTGTGGAAAAACTTCTGCAAATTAAGAATGGTTTCAAATATAGAAGTGTTAATTGTTTTATCAATTAGCAAAGTGAATGAACGGAAGAGAAATCTAAATCAAATCAATATTTGGTGTGACCTCCCTTTGCCTTCAAAACAGCATCCATTCTTCTAGGTACACTTGCACAAAGTCAGGGATTTTGTAGGATTATAGTCAGGTGTATTATTAACCAATCATACCAAACAGGTGATAATGATCATCATTTTCATATGTAGGTTGAAACGCAGTCATTAACTGAAACAGAAACAGCTGTGTAGGAGGCTTAACACTGTATGAGGAACCACCAAACTCTGCTGCAATGGTGAAGTTATGGAAGACATTTTCATGTCACAGGTCATACACAATGGTTGAGACTGAGCACAGCAGCAAGACACAAGGTAGTTATACTGCATCAGCTAGGTCTCTCCCAGGAAAAGATTTCAAAGCCGGCTGGAGTTTCAGTATGTGCTGTTCAAGCCCTTTTTAAGAAGCACAAAGAAACGGGCAACATTGAGGACTGTAGATGCAGTGGTAGGCCAAGGAAACTTGTGCATCAGATGAAAGACATCATGCTTACTTCCCTTCGGAATTGAGAGATGTCCAGCAGTGTCATCAGCTCAGCACTGGAAAAAAAACAGTGGGATCCAGGTATACCCATCTATTGTTTGGAGAAATCTGTCCAGAAGTGGTCGTCTTGAAAGAATCGTGGCCAAAAAACCATACCTTTGACTTGGAAATGAGGCCAAGCAGCTAAACTATGCTCGAAAACATAGGAACTGGGGTGCAGAAAAGTGGTAGCAGGTGCTCTGAACTGATGAGTCAATATTTTAAATATTTGGCTGTAATAGAAGGTAGTTTGTTCGCTGAAAGGCTGGAGAGCAGTATAATAATCAGTGTCTGTAGGCAACAGTGAAGCATGATGGAGGTTACTTGCAAGTTTGGGGCTGCCTTTCAGCAATTGGAGTTGGGGATTTGGTCAGGGTCAATATTCTCCTCAATGCTGAGAAATACAGGCAGGTACTTATCCATCATGCAGTATACCATCAGGGAGGCGTTTGATTGGCTCCAACTTTATTCTGCAACAGGACAAGGACCTCAAACATACATCCAATGTCATTAAGAACTATCTTCAGTATAAAGAAGAACAAGGAGTCCTGGAAGTGATGATATAGCCCCCACAGAGCCCTGATATAAACATCATCAAGTCTGTCTGGGATTACATGAAGAGATGGAATGAGACTGAAGGATTTGAGCAAGCCTGCATCCACTGAAGATTTGTGGATAGTTCTCCAAGATGTTTGGAACAACCTCCATGCTGAGTTCCTTCAAAAACTGTATGCTCACCCATTCAAAAATATTTTTTACAGTAAAACAAACACATTTAGGGTAAATACGGATCTTTGACGCATGTATGAAAGGGTCAATGAATGCTAAATGGGTAAAAATTATTTGTTTTTCAAAGCAAATTGGTTCCAATTGCATCAGTATGTCTAAGTGAAAAAGAGGAGTTACAATGACTAAATATTCTAAAAGTACATATCAAATCTCATATCAAAATACTTTCCCTCCCGCCCTCTTGGATCTACCTCTGACCTGCGCCTTGTCTCGTCTCCGGCAACCTCCTCTCACTCCCACCTATAAGTAAGCTATAAGACTCTTCCTGTGCTGCATTTTTTCATTTCCCACCACGCCCACTAAGGCTTTCACACAACACAGCCCTCAAACAAATCTCTTTAGGTAGTCTCAAAAAACTCCTCTTTTTTTTTTTTTTTTTTTAAAGCTTACCCTATCATTGATGATACTATTCACACAAATACACCCCCACAGCCTTCCCGATCTCTGCTCTAAGCCACACTCGCAAGTCTTGTCTCGGCTCTGCCCTCTTACACTTTTTTACCTAAGTTCCAACAAATAGGGAAAAAGCGTTGCGCAAAAATGTGCTTTGTCATCAGCATATCTCATAGGCACATCATGGATTTGTTTTATCTCATGATGTATTTCTATTGGCAATAAAATGTGGGACGATCATAAAAAAATATGTTGTTTATTCATTAATAAAAGCATCTAATAAAATTAAGGAATGCCAGAGTAAAACATTTTACTTTTCACATAGCTGCTGCAGCACCTCATTTTCATCTCGTACTGAGAAGATGTACGAGGAGGTGAAGAATAAAAGAGGTGCAGGTGTCTTGTAGGAATAGAGCAGGATCTTTAGGTTGTTTGTTTAGTCAGAAATCTCTTTTATAGATGTGGAGGGCGCTGTTCTTCACTGGTTTAGTAACGGCAAACTGCATCCTTAGCCTATCAGGTGGCAGCAGAAGCCTTCTTCACAATTATTGAACCTCTCTCCTTGAAGTTCTTGATGATCCGATAAATGGTTGATTTAGGTGTAATCTTACTAGCAGCAATATCCTTGCCTGTGAAGCCCTTTCTGTACAAAGCAATGATGACTGCACGTATTTCCTTGCAGATAATATTGCCTCACTCTGTGCTGGTTACCAAGTGATGGTAACCAGCATCTTTCTATTATTTTACTGCTGGTGTGTAGCCGATTGTTAGACAGCAGTCCTAGCTAATCTGTTAATTTAAGCCTGCTGCTTGTATAGTGCGGATAACATATGCTGTGCTCTTCCTATTGGCCCTCTTGTGAATAAAAACACCTTCCTGTATATCGCCTGTGCCATTTATAGTTTCTGCTAAAGCAAGAATGCTGTTTGTATTGATCTATTTAATTTGATGTTGTGACCCAGACTGTCACTTGGATTCCACTGGTTTCTCTTGTCCCTGACCATTGACTATTTTTCTGGTTTTGCTATTTAACCTCTTCTGGCCCTGTCCTTGGCCCGTTGCTACCTATTTTTCTCTTTGAACGTAGCCAGTCCTAACCTCAGCTTTATTTTTAATCACACCTTTGAACATTGCTTGCCCTGACTTTAACCCTGTACTTTGGACTTATCCTGCTACTATTGCTTTTGTACGCTTCCTCCTTCCGTGTTCTGTCCACCCCACCAGCAATATTGTGTTTTGTAAACTGCCACTACCACGAGTTAAGACCTACAGGCAACCAAGTAATTTTGGAACATAACGCATAACTTGGAAAGGGGGCTGCTATAGGTGAAGACCTTGTGAAGAAGGTTCTAGTGGTTTTATAATCCCTTCTTATAATGCCTTTGTAGTCTTAAACTGGGTACACACTACAGATTTTTCAACCAGTCATAGTGCCGATCACACCATAAATGACCATTTGGTAAGATTTGCATTAGTGTGTAGGCCCTCACAATCCTGTTTTATAGTACCAAAAAGCTCATTATATGGTTCGATTTTATAAACTTCCTAAAATCACGATCTATGATGGAGCGATGTTGGGCAAATGTGTAGTGTGCATGCACTCACGACCAGCAGTGTAGGCAGATCACTATAGAGTGTGCAGATTTATGATCTATTCAGCTGAGAATTAAGTGACATGAGCACAGATCTGAAGGTAAATTGTGTAGGTATGTACAGTCATGGTCAAAAGATTTGAGAATGACACCGATAATAAAAACTGAGGCAGCAGACTTTGTGAAAAATATTATGTCAATTTGCATATACTCCAGAATGTCATGAAGAGTGATCAGATGAATTACAATTAATTTCAAAGTCCCTCTTTGCCATGACAATGAACTTTATCCCAAAAACAACATTTCCACTGCATTTCAGTCCTGCCACTAAAGGACCATGGTTATCTGCAAGGAAACATGTGCAGTCATCATTGCTTTGCACAGGAAGGGCTTCACTGGCAAGGATATTGCTGCTAGTAAGATTGCACCTAAATCAACCATTTATCGGATCATCAACAACTTCAAGGAGAGAGGTTCAATAGTTGTGAAGAAGGCTTCAGGGTGACCAAGAACGTCCAGCTAGCGCCAGGACCATCTCTTAAAGTTGATTCAGCTGTGGGATTGGGGCACCACCAGTGCAGAACTTGCTCAGGAATGGCAGCAGGCAGGTGTGAGTGCATCTACACGCACAGTGAGGCGAAGACTTTTGGAGGATGGCCTGGTGCCAAGAAAGCCAGCAAAGAAGCCACTTCTCTCCAGGAAAAACTTCAGGGACACACTGATATTCTGCAAAAGGTACAGGGATTGGACTGCTGAGGATTGGGGTATAGTAATTTTCTCTGATGAATCCCCTTTCAGATAGTTTGGGGCGTCTGGAAAAACGCTTGTCCGGAGAAGGAAAGGTGAGCGCTACCATCCGTGTCATGCCAACAGTAAAGCATCCTGAGATTATTCATGTGTGGAGTTGCTTCTCAGCCAATAGAGTGGGCTCACTCACAATTTTGCCTAAAAACACAGCCATGAATAAAAAATGGTACTAAAGCATCCTCCAAAAGCAACTTCTCCCAACCATCCAAGAACAATTTGATGAACAATGCCTTTCCCAGCATGATGAAGCACCTTGCCATAATGCAAAAGTGATAACTAAATGGCTCGGGGATCAAAACATCAAAATTTTGGGTCCATAGCCAGGAAACTCCCCAGACCTTAATCCCATTGAGAGCTTGTGGTCATTCCTCAAGTGGCGGGTGGACAAACAAAAACCCACGACTCCAAGCATTGATCAGGCAAGAATGGACTGCCATCAGTCCGTATGTGGCCCAGAAGTTGATAGATAGCATGCCAGGGTGAAATGCAGAGGTCTTCAAAAAGAAGGTTCTACTTGCAAATAATGACTGTTTCTATAAACTTAATGTATTTGTCAATTGTCAGTAAAAGCCTTTGACACTTATGAAATGCTTGTAATTTTACTTCAGTATACCATAGCAGCATCTGACTAAAAGGTCTAAAAACACTGAAGCAGCAAACTTTGTGAAAACCAATATTTATGTCATTATCAAAACTTTTGGCCATGACTGTACACATAAATCTACATGGTCATAGGATTTTCAGCTGTTGGTAAAATCGTTACAGAAATCACATCTGTATTAATTTTCTGTAGTGTGTTCCCAATCACAATATGTGTTCCTTACATGGAGTGTAAAGCAACTTCCACTTTTGCCATAGATTTAAAATACTGACCCAATGCTAACTGTTGAGCAGGACTCTCTGCTGATGTGCCGTTAATTTCTTTGCTGGTTAGTCATGAGGATACATCCCTCTATTTGCAAACAGGAATCTCTTAAACAATGATATTCTAAACTTATGGTTGGCATAAGGGTGTAGTTGTGAATCGGGCAAACGGTTGTATGAAGACTTTTTTAGTACTCTGTACAGTTGTGACAGGATAGGCGTATTTTGCCATCCCCCCTTAGTTGTTTTTTTATCAGTGTTTTATCTGATCGTTTCAGGGTTTCCATTTAGTTTACTAGTATAGGTGTTGCTCGACTGCCAGACACTCACCATCTGGAATTGCCAACTGTGCATTACTTGTAGGAGAGTAGTCGCTGCCACCAGCAGACTCGAACTGCTCACATGTGGTGCGTGCAGTAACAAGGAAACTGCTGGATCTGGCCTCACCCTTTGGAGCCGATGGCTTGGAGGGGGAAGCAAGAACAGGTCTTGTGTGTACAAAGGGGAAGATGATGCACCCTTTCCACTGAGAGCAATGATAAAAGGTGTGACAACATCCAGACTCACAGTCAAGATCGGTAAATCACTGGTAGCAGTGAGAACAGGGTAGCAGGCAGAGTAAGCTTGTCCTGTCAAAGTATGGCATCGCTAAAGTGCTTTTTATTTAAGCAAATACTAGTTTTGGGGTTTTTAACTGCACAAAGAACGTGTACTTGCTTATAGGAAGGATTAGGTGGAAAAAAAAAATGCTGTGTAGGTGTTTTCTAAACTCTAATATGTATTTGTGAGTGGGCTATGTGTAGCTTAAAATACCATGCTGTAAATTGTTGTTGGAAAACTAAGTAGGAGTAAAGCACTGTTATTCTGTGACTTCTGTTAATGTAGCACATGGGATAGATGCTGTGCAAACGGTACTGTGACCACTTCCTCTCCTCTTCCGGTGTCTGGTTTTCATATCCTTCCCATGATGCATTATTATCAGGCTGTTGTGTTTGATGAACTGCACCATTATTCATTCTAAAACTTTGTCCTATAAGACAATTTACTGTTACTGACTTTTCTTCTGATTAAACATCTTTGGTGTTCTGGAATGTAACCTATATACATTTTGGAAAATTGTGTCATAATAAGTTTTCTAAAGATGGAAAGCCCATTGGACATATGTCCACATATGTGATTTTGGGTGGGTTGGGCCAAAATGTTCTAGATTCATTAAAGTGTACTTCTAAGCATAGCGGAGAAGGAAGTTTGTGGCCTGGACTTATATGTTATAGTTATGCGTTTGCTCCATAATGACTTGTTAGGCTATTTCTTAACAGTTCTTTAGCTCACAAAATGTGTACTGCCACTGGAGGTCACACATGAGAGGGCTGAACAGGCACAAAATACTCCTGGGTATTGCTGTGCTCCTTGCGATCAGTGTAGGAGCACCAGTGCTCTGAGTTTTTCAGATCAGTGGAAAAATTATAATTTATTTCACTGATGGGATAGTATTAACACAAGATAAAGGGGTGGATGGAATACCATTTAGGTGTTGTTAATTGCAGCCATTTCCACTTCAAGCTAGCCTAGATCAGGTCTCCCCCCTATTCTTTCAATTGGAAGAATTTTGGAGCTTCAATTTGCACTTCATCGGTGGTAGTGGTAATAACCATTAATTAGGCTATCACTTACACCCATTGGCAGGCAGGTAGCTTATAGGCAGGCATTGCTGTCTACATGGGTACATTTACAATGTATATGCAGACTCCACTCTTTGCCCTGCTTCATTTAATCCTGCCAGTCATGTCATGATACTGTAAGAATTTTACAGGACTGAGAATAGCAGCTAGACAGTCAAGGCTGCTTAGAAGGTGTAATTCACCCATGTAGACAGCAATCCCTTCCTATTGTAACAAGTGGCAATGGGAGTAAAGTGATAGGCTAATCGATTAGCCTATCACTGTACTCTTGCTGGCGCTTCATCCAGTTAATAGGCACGGTCTACTGTATGTGGCAAACACCAGTGCCTGAACACACAGAGTGGAACCCTGGGAGATTGCCCTATTAACGGGACGGCCATTTGTTTATGAATCCACCAATACACAGAGTGCAAATTGCACTTCCGAACATTGTGCAAGTCTAACTTCTTGTGCATCCTAACATGGCAACCTGTTGCAGAAGAGTGAGAGATAGCATGGTGGACATATTTAATTAAGTATAAACATTTAAGCTTAGTGTACAGTATATTATTCAGCTCAAGAATAATGTGATTTATTTTTATCAATGTGAAATTGTGACTTCACTTGCTCTTTTAGTAGTATCAATATATTTATTTGCAATGTAATTTTTTGTGTGTATGACAAGAGCAACTAATGCAATGAACTATATTGCTCCAATACCCATAATCCCCTTTAACCATTAGAATTACATATGTCTCTTACTGAAGCTGTTTTGTTAAGGCGATGTTCATGCACGCCGGAATCTATTATCATTACTTCTCCCAGACCGTCAGCCAGTTATGTAAGCCTCACGCAAGGGATAGTTGTGGATGAGCTGGACAGCTCCTTTTTTAATATCTAAATATGTATAATCCGCCATCTAAAACCAAGGATAAATGCTGCATTTATACATTGGAGGCAACCTGCAAACATTTAATTTCAATAATTACTATGTATCTTACTAGGGTAGTATATTTTTTAGGTTTTCAAGTGATCTGTAGGCTCTGCCTGATGAGTATAGCTGTGGTTGTCACATATCTGAAAACACATTGCAAATATCACTTGTTTATTCAGTATTTAGATATAGGCCAAAACACTTCAGTGAACAAACTAAATAGTTATGGGGTACACATTTTTATATTAATATAATTACATTTATACCAGAGGTGATTACACTTTCTTATGGAGTTTCATGTCCAGGTGAAGAGTATGATCCAAAAAAAATGTATTTTTCAATGTAAATTTCACTTACTTCAAAAGTTGGATTTTGAACACTTTTTTTTCTTTTTTTTCTCCCTCTCTTTTCTCCTGGAAAGTCAGAAGTTTTGCTTTAAAACAAAGTGATATAAACTGTAAACCTGGATTAAGTGTAAACAGAAGGAAAAGGACAAATCCTGTTTTGACCTTCCTGTCTAGGCTGGCACCAGTAATAGACACTTAACTTTGGTCATTGTGATATTGCACTTAAGCCACTGGGTGGTGCAGCTTATCCCTGGCAGGAATGTGATACTTGCAGGGTTTTGTCCTATTAGGAATATGCTTGTTCTAGAAGTATCTGGGGAAATTCCAAGGCCCCATAAGTACCTACCATAAATCATCTTCTTGTGCCTTGATTTTTTTTTTACTGTTATGTGATTACACTAGATGCCAATATATTTTTGTATGTACGACTAAGAATTACAGAAAGTGACATTGTTAAAATAGCTTTCATCATAGCTTTGCTTGTACCTTTTAAACCATGAATTGACAACATTAAAAATCAACAAAACCTGGCACTGTTCTTACTATTCTGTAAGTTTATAATCTGTGTACTAGTGAATTCTGTCCAGTCTTTCTAAGTTCAGACATGCTAGAATGGATTTTTCCACCTTCAGCCAACTTAGATTTATTTGGTGGTTTGTACATCTCCTTGTGTAACTTTTTTACTAAATACCTTGTTTTATCTTCTAGCTTTCTTCTGTGCTTCACAGTAGTGCGTATACTTTTGTTTCCATTAGTAGTAATGTCAAGCTGCTCTCCGAATAAAGTTATATCCAGTTCAGACATTCTTTCATAACGGTGTCGTACCTTAAGCCAACAAACATAGATTCCTTGTTTACTTTTCAGCCATGTATTGATTGTCAAAAAGTAGTTTAACAGGATGATGTACAAGCCAGTAAATTTAAGTGAATCATAACTTATAAGAAGCTCTCTTCATTCACTGATTTGAGATGGGGGGGGGGGGCAAACAATCCTAAAGTTGTGAACACACCCTTATTTTGGGTGGAGCAGAAATAATGGGGTCAGAGATCCCTATTCAGAACAGAAAGTTAAAATTTGTGGCCTTGAGAAGGAATGCAAGAAGGACCATTTTACTGTTAGTCTGTTCATGTGGAATGCAGGATGGCATTCCTTTTAAAATCCGTTTAAATGGATTCTGTCCCGCCAAGGGATTGGTGACCCCTATTTTGAATTTTGTTTCGGCACTATTCAATGAGAGATTGAATGGAACAGAGATCAGACATATCCTAAGAGCCTGTCATGGTGCCGGTTGTTCCCAGGATACAACCACTTGGCTGTGGTAGCTTTTATAGACACACGGTGACTGGACAAGCTGCTTAGTCCTGAGAGGACGACTTGTGAGGGACAAAGCTGAAGTCGATAAGTTGGAGAAGGTAGAATTGAGGGGCCAAAGTCCATAAACAGGCAAACATAATAAGCCTATGAAGCACTAGCAGAGAAACAAATTTCTAACTTTGCTCCTGCAAGGCTCCATATATATAAGGTATCTTAGTCCTAATTGATCTTGACCTTTAGCAGGTTGCTGATTGCAGCAAGTGAAAAGGAATGTACAGTTACTGGTGTTGACAGTGCTCTACCACTTATCGTCTGTAGCTGGTATTGCAACAGAGCCTGACAGTGCTCATTTGTGTCTATCTTAAAGGCTCATTAAATATATATTTTTTTTAGTTTCTCTTATAGGTTTTGGTAATAGTTAGAAATAGACTTTCTGCATATTGTGTAACACTTCTTGTTTTAAACAGCGGTTAAACAGCCTATTTGAAGAACCACCATTGTTCTTGTCTTTTTAGATAAGACCTTCTCATGTGTGTTTATACTAAAATCCCTGCCTCCACCTGCATATACGGCGCTTCCCTTTCATGCTGCAGACAGAAGTACTTTACATTTTAATCTTACAGGGGAAGAGGATGGGAAGGAACAGAGAACCACAGAGGGCCACTCATGGCTGTTGGATGTGTGTAGGGTCATATGTGAATATGCAAATGCTGTTTTGTGCCTGCTTTTGCACAAAGTCATCCATATTAATGGTAAAGGGAATTGCTTTGTAGGGCAAGATGGTAGCTACTGTGGAGGTGCACAATTTTGCGACCTCTTTTGGGGGACAGCCCTTGTTTAGTAAGAATTAGGCACTTGCATATGCCTACTTTTGCACCCACATGCAAAAATGAGATTTAATTTGTGGCAGTACTTTATTTAGATAAGGGCGTTGTGGAGCAGCAACACCTAAATACTCTCAACTTGACCCATGTCTCATTTTCGCTGAAACAACTACTCTCTTCTTTGACTACTCTATCCTTTCGATAACAAAACACTCACTTCAGACCCAGACCATGCAGCACAATCACATATAGTATCCAGTGATTGAAACCTAAATGATGGCACACCAAATAGACATCCCCTGCAAAGTGATACCGCACTGCAGAGCACCACCTCCATTATAGATTCATTCTTTTACATCACTGTCCTTTCATTTGAAGTCTCCCTTCATAGGAAGACTGACACCCAGAGATCCACTAAGCTGGTGGAGAGTTGGCCAAACAGCCAGGATTAGCAAGACATATAGATTCACCGACTGGATCAGAACTCCAGGCCCTCATGAATTGTTCAGTTGTGGACTATGTTGCTGGGAATTTGTGCCTGTTGGGACTCTGAGCTGAGAGGTGACATGCTGGGGATTTTGTTGGGGTTTTTACTGACACTGGTGAACTTACTGACACTTGGCTATATTTGGTGGGGGAATACGTTTCTCCTTGGGGAGCACTGTTGCATTCAATCTGTGTGTACACATTTGATAAATAAACAGGTTATTATAACTTTCTTGCCTCCTCACCTGTGTGATCCATTAATATAGAGGGCTTGATATTTAGAGAACTAAGGTTCTAATGCATAGGGTATGCATTAGGTATGTCATGTGAGATGTTATCTCTTCCCATTCTAACTGGAGGTATCCAATTTATAAGATGACCCAGTAGTCATGATAATGCAGCTTATAAATTCACTAGGATGCAATAACATTAATGTCATGTTTAATTCATAGGGTTCCCATAATTTTGAACCAGAAAACAAGGACACATATTTGACATTCTTTTGTATGTCAGAAAATAATACATAGTACACTAATAAATAAGCTGGCTTATATGGGAGGTGTTCGTATTCATAAGACACTGGTTCCTAGTGAGTTCATACTCTGCATTGTCATGAATATTCCTTCAGCTAACCAAATCTCTCCTTCCACTGCATGTGGGTGAAAGGTGTACTTTAAGCAAACATTATACTGCCATTCATATCTATTTCCATACTAAGTTTACAGTAATAACCACCAATACTGTTAGGAACCCCTCTAGCCTGTACAGCACAACCCGGAGTCTGCTCTGCCAGTCAGGTGTTCACTGGAGCCCCTAGTGGTGGGGACAGACTTGGCCGCAGACTAGCAGAGGGTCGTGAAGTGCGTACCGACTAGGGAGAACCCAGGAAAGCGGAGTAAGTCCAGGCAAGGGTCGAGGGCCGGCAGCAGACAGGGAAACCAATACACGATCCGGGGTCAAGGGTCACAGGCACGATAGCTAGGTCCAGATACAGGCAAGAAGGTCAGGGTCACAAGATACACAGGCAGGGTCCAAATCCGGGCAAAAGGTCATACACAGGAAATCAGTCCAACAGGTTTTCACCAATACAAGGCAGGAGCAGGAGCAAGTTAAGCTAACAGGCAAACTGGACCCTATAACCGGCAGGGAGGCTAAGCCCTCCCTGCTTTATATACAGACTTTGGCCAATCAGGGCTTAGCCCTGCAATACATCACAACCCATGCCCCTGACATTAATTAGCCCGCAGGCTATCCTAGCGCATGCGCCTGGCTGGCTCACTTGCCGGGGCGCACCGCTTGTCACACTCGATGTCCAGCCGTTGCCTTGGCAACGTTCGGGCCAGAGAACCGGAAGTGACGCCCCGGTCGTCATGGAGACGGCCGGGACGTTCACTAGAACCAGGAAGTGAGTCGCGGCGGTGCCCGAGGCCGCCGCGGCTCCTGACAACTACTCGGGCAAATAAGAATCTAGCTGCAAAATAAAATCAAGTTAAAATAAACCCCTTGTGATATACAGTGTGCATTACCATGTTGTCTTTTTGAATTCATTGTTAAAGCTGCATTCTCAGGGGTCCTGTGGTTTGTCAGCCCACAGCCAAAATTGCAGACCAGTAAGAAACCACAATCGTGGAGATTGCATAGCTGTCCTTAGCCGTGAAGCGCTGCTTGTAGGTGTTGTGGCGATAGTGTAGTATAGGAGCTGGGGACCATAGACGGTTTATGAGGAAGCAGAATAGAAATAGTCATTTGCAAGTATGGAGTGCTAAGGGGTGTGAGAGATAATAACAGCAGTAACATCAGCTGTCATATATTGAATGTACAGATTATGGATACATGGATTATAGGGGAAAGAGTAGAACTCTTTATATGGCTGAATGGATAGTTGAAACATGAGGGACAGGGTGAGTGGAGTGGGTTAAATGGTAGAAAATGTTAAGGAGGGATGTTGTGAAAGTTAGAAGAAATATATGGTGGCCAGGAGATGGGAAGGAGTGTTGGAAGCAGGAAATATATTAGGGATACAGAAATAGGTGAATAGTAGTATATAAAAACAAATTCAGGTGCAATTATAATCTATAGATATTTCATTTTATATAATCATCATCATCACCATTTATTTGTATAGCGCCACTAATTCCGCAGCGCTGTACAGAGAACTCACTCACATCAGTTCCTGCCCCATTGGGGCTTACAGTCTAAATTCCTTAACATACACACTGACAGACACACACACAAACTAGGGTCAATTTGTTAGCAGCCAATTAACTTACTAGTATGTTTTTGGAGTGTGGGAGGAAACCGGAGCACCCGGATAAAAACCCACACAAACACGGGGAGAACATACAAACTCCACACAGATAATGCCATGGTCGGGAATTGAACTCATGACCCCAGTGATGTGAGGCAGAAGTGCTAACCACTAGGCCACCGTGCTGCCCATATAATAAAAAATGAGTGTAAAATAAGTGGTGATGGATGCAGTGATCTGTCTAAAGTGTATGCTAATAGTACTATAGTTGAGTAAACTAGAATATTTATAGAATTTGATGGTTTAAAAATAGTAATGTAGGATGAGAAATAATTAGTAATGGTAGAAAAATAAATTTATATAGAAATAACAAATAGGATCAATAAATTATGAGAGAAAGATAATAAAATGATACAACAAAACAGGAATAGTAAAAATAAAAAATATTATTAGAATATGTATATTAAAAAATCAATAGGCAATATAAAGTAAGTAAAATTAGAAGAGTAAATAAGATGCAGCTTCTTATTGATCCTCCTAATCGCACATCCCTCCAACCAATAGCAAGAGCAGGATTTCTAGAGAGGGGTTTCCAAATAACGTGAGTGCGCACCTGCTCCGCAGTCATTTTCAAGTGGTGATCAAAAAAAGATTTCCTTGTCGCAACTAATGAGAAATACTCTGGCTGAGTCACTGGGAATGCTGCTTTAGTAAAAACTACATAACCTAAAACAAGGAAAGGAAAAATTATTTCATAATGTTTTGAGTGTATCTCCTTTCTCTTTGTTTACATATTCTAAGTTCTTTAAAGAGGCTGGGATTGATTATGTAGCAATTTCTGCCACTGACTCCACTTACTGGCAGTAGGTTGTCTGAGACCCCCCACCCCTGCGATGATGTACACTTGATAAGTCCGGGGTAAGCCTGAGAAGACATGAAAATCATAAATGCGAGTATTGTGTTACAGATCTTTCTGCTAAAAGGAATGAAAGTAGCTGATATCTGTAATTGTCAGGAAATTTTGTTGGTTTGAAATGGAGCCTTATAAACAGCTGCCTTGTTTTCCTTTTGAAGATTATATTTTTTGTAATAATGTTGCTATTCTTGAAAAATGTTGTGCCATCTGAAAATGAATTATACTTGATCTTTCTAAATGCTTGCTAAGGCTGTCATGAAGCAATCAGGCTTGTACAAGACTTTTTCACAGCATAATTGTTTGTTATGCATTTCAGGGAATGTGACATGCGTGAACATGGCCCTTTATGATGTTTATGGAACTTTTCATTATATTAAAACTAACTTTGCACTTGTAAAACCATAAACTTTGAAGTACCTTATTTTAAAATGTTAATAAAAGATGAATGCCTCTTAATATTAAAGTGCATCTACCATTATTCAATTGAGGCTGGCATTTTGAGACTGCAGCCTGCTCAGTGAGGTTACAAGTACCAAGTGAATTGATAGGCTGCATTCTCATAAATATTTGTTCAACTCACAGAATAGCAAGTTTGCACTGTGTGATGGCATCAGGTGAATTTCAAATGTACGACTACAAATATTTTATATGATAGAATACAGGAAGATATGGGTTTGCTGAAAATGTTAATAAATACATGGCTGAAAAGTACACAATAATAATATTGCTTATTTTGTAAATGATATGTTGTACATGCCTCCAATTGTATATTGAATTAAATTTGTCTTTTAAACCTGATTATTTATTTGAAAGTCATGGCTTGGTTATGCCAAATAAGTGATCTTTTTCTTGTGAATGTGCCATGATGTATGTGCCAGGATATCAGGCAACTGTATTCCAACAGTCCTGTTACGTGTAAGTATGAAATAGGCTGCTGGTTGCAATCTTGAGTTGAACTCCTCCTTAGCTGTCAACAGGTTAAATAGCTCAGATCCAAAGTTTTCAACTCTATCCATCTTCCAAACCTAATCCTTTTCTCCCCAGACTCATCCTGAAATAATCTTTTGGCAACTGCCTTCCTAGTAAATGGAAATTGAAGTGTTCAGACATTAGGTAATTAGTTAGGCTTAGATATTGATCACAACAGCACTTTTTGCAAGTTTGAGAGGAGCCACAGTGAATCACTACTTCCAAAAGTGTGTACTTCTGCTCACATAAGAGAATTTATCCCTATTATGTTTCCCTCACATGATAACTGTTAAAACAACTGTTAACAAAACAACAGTACATGTTTGTGCAGGCAGATCAATGCATACGGGTTTATACTTCAGAAATGAGAAGAAAAAGTCCTAGGCGGTTTTATTCTTCCTTCTAGGAAATTATACAAGTGATACAGTAGTGTATAACACCTGGTTTGTCTTCAAATAAATGCACAACGACTAAGTAAATAAAATAATCTTTAGTAAGGGATGCCAAAAGGAATTCTGGGTCCCAGTACAACTACTACTTGGGGCCCCTTTCCATAGCCACTGAAACAGGCATGGCCCCACAGGTTGCTGGCTCCTCCCACTACACATGCCAGAATTCCTATTCCCCCCCACCCCCCTTGGTGCCTCTGCCTATTGTTCCTGGCATTTTCTGTCAGGTCAAGAATGAAAAAGAAAAAGAAGGTGACTAAAAAGGGTCACTAGAGGATGTATGGATTGAAAAATAACTGAATAAAATAAATTAACTTTATTAATTTTCATTAAAAATGATAAATCATCCTAATGGCAAAAAGCTTACCAAATGGGTTCATTTAACATTACATTGTTAATGTATGGAAGATGCTATACCAATGCATAGTTCAAATGGCAAGTGTAGAGTAGGCTGTATCTTTTTGAGCTTGGACAAGTCTGTGTATTTACTCAGTTGCATTTGTGTAGCTCTGCTTTTTTTTCCATTTTGGAAACTGGGATGAAGATCAAAGAAAAATGAATGCCTAGACTTTCCAGAAAGATGACAACATTCGAAGTTTTAAGTAGTTTTATTGTAGTAGTGCTGTTTTGCCTGCAGAAATAAATCAAAAGTACTAGGTATTTTCTAATAATTGGGTTACACCCATGTAGACTCCTCTTCATACATATACACTACTGCATTGAATTGCAGCTTTGTCCTTTCTAAGTTGAACAGTTAGATATTAGATAGTTTTTTCCATTCATTTGTCGATTTATGTGACTTTAAGTTGTAACATACTCTAGGCTAAAACAAGCTAGTTCTAGTTTTTCTGTTTGAAAGTTTTAAGGTTATGCATACATTTGATAAAATCGGATTAAATATGATGAGAATGCTGAGGGATTGAAACTTTTGCAGTGTGTATATGTATATTATACATATATATATGTGTGTGTGTGTGTATGTGCATGATACTCATGCATTCTAGTCAAATCAAGCTATTTAAGGTGTTAAAAAGGTTCTTGTCATGCATTTGGGCCATAGCCCAGGCCTCCTCAGGGGAAGAGCGTTACTTCCCGATGTAAGCGCCCTTTTATAACGTGGTTTTGTCCACATGTCACCACCTCATCATTCTTCTCCATCACCTCATCCTTCATTTTCATCGCCACATCTATCCAGATGTCTATCCAGACACAGGGATCTCTCTCAGCGGTCCTGAGTATCACACTCCTCTCTCTGTCACCCCCAGCAACCACCAACCACTCCCCACTGTCACCCCCGGCAACCACCAACCACTCCCAACTGTCTCACTTCTCCTTCAAGAAATATATATATATATATATATATTTTAAATCTTTATATACACTTTTTTAACAATTAACAAATTAAATTAACAAATTTAAATACATCTTAGTATACCAAATTTCAGCCCTTTCTGATTTTTTTTCCCCACACACACTAAGAATTTAGTAGGTCAGTGTATAACTCCGCCCAGCAGGTGGTGCTGCAGCTTGGTTTTATTTTTTCCACACACAGACAGACTAACACACGCCACTAAGCATTTATATTATAGATATATATGTGTATAGCATTTACACGAACACATTATGCACATGTTCGTAAATGGAGAGATTTAAGAATGGAGGCACTATAGCCTTGTCTTACACTTAAACATAACAAACATGTTCAGAGTCATTGCTTATTGGGGATTTAGCACTTAACTCTTGAGACCTTTAACAGGATGTAGTATTGCAGAAACGTTTTTCTTATGAAGCACCAGTGTTCAGAGTAGCAGAAGGCTCTGGGGTGTTTGATAGCTTTTTTGTTTTGGCATATTATGATCATAGTGTTGAAAGTAAAAGAAAACACCTTGTCAAGGTGCCAGATTTGTTGCTGTATCCAGTAATCAGTCTATTGTATGGAGTGACACTGAATTACTGGCCCAAGATGTGAATTATACAAAATTACAGAATGGACTAGTCGGTGTCATTCTAAAATGTAACAATCTGTTTATAATAATTAACTGTAATAAGTGCAAGAATCATTCCTCAGTTCTCTACACAGCATTCAAGTCGGGTACTAAAGCACATGAGATATATATATATATATATATATATATATATATATATATATATATATATATATATATATATATATAATATATATATATTTTTTTTTTTTTCTTTGGCATCATATCAAGAATGTTAAAAACGATAATAAGAATACATGAAAGATTACAATCTGTGCAGTGTGCTATAAGGCTTTCAGTTAGCCACATTGCCAGCTGTGATCAATATTTGCCCCATTGACTTTGCTACAGGTTCAACAGTCTGCTTTGCAAAGGTTCTGGCTGGTGACTATAGCAGCTGTGTCGCCAAGAATGCAACAAAAACACATACAATGCTGATATTCAGCCTCTGCTTGACATATGCTTCTTATTTGGTGCTGTAGTATAAGCACACAATTTGTGTAGGTGTGAGTGGTCCTTTAACACAGCAGACAGTACGTCATTCCTCATGCTCTTGTATAAAGGTTACTAAAGATTATTTAGAGGGATGTAAACATTTTATATTGCCCAATATCCTGAATTCCCTCAACATGTGCTTATTGTCTTAAACAATCACGGTGAGGAGGAATGTGTTGCTATTAGGTTTGTATTTCATGAACCATCCAAAGCATACGTCATTTTCTTCCTTTAAAATCTCAGTGCTGCTGCATAAGGGAACTCCGGTATCTCATTTTTCCAATCCAACAATTAGTATTATTTCCGGTCTCTTTCTGTCAGTGTTCTTACTGAGATACATACCTTTCCTCCCTCATATGACGTGCTGGGATTTATCATTTTACAAGATCAGTGTGTTCTGTGGATACAGGATTTCTGCAATAGAGCATAATGCTGCTATTCTATCAATAGCGTGTTACATATTAAAGGGGTTCTACTTTAAGAAAATGAGATGAATAGAAAATAAGTCTTAATTTTGGTATACATGCCCAATTTGAAAACAAAATTGGCTATATACTGTGTCCTCGGCATGCATTATGGGTATTCTTGATGGAGAGAGGTGCATTTAATGTAAAAGGATATCATAATGTATTCATAAGATTCTGCAAAGTAGCATTCTTTTCTGAACCAATCAAAATAGAGAATATTATGCATATATTTACATTGCAAGACATTCACAAAAATGTGTGCATTGACAACTTTTGCCTTGTAGATTGAAATGGAAAAGAACCACACTCAATATCTACACAGTTGATTACAATTTTAACTTTTTAGTTCAAGTATTTTAGTTTCAAAAGGTTTGTAAATATAAGACTAAGTTGCCATATCCAATTTATGCAGTTTGCACCAGTGCTTTATATATAATTTTTAACATTATATTGGTTTACACTGTCTAAATGTGACATATTTTTCAGTGTTTTTATTGCACATTGAGGTAGACCTGATGTACAGAATAGGAGTTAATCACTGTATTTTTAAAGTTTCTTCGAAGAGCATAAAGGAAAATGGTTAAATTTCGTGCCAAGTGTTGATCATGTGCTTTTCAGTATACAACTATACACTGCCAATGAACTTTAATAGAAAGGGCTTGAGTAAGCACTCTGTGTCTCACTTGTGCAGTTAATCAACTCCACCTTCTAGGAATTACTCTAGCTTTGAGGCAGAGACAGTGAGAGAAGGAGACTTGCACATCTGAATAATTGTAGCAAATTCCTCTTATTAAAATTCCTGTGGGGCAAAAATAGTAAAAACACGCCAAACTTATTTTGTAAGGTTAAAATAACTATGTGTATATATAATATATATGGGTCTGATTCATTAAGGAATTTAGGCAAGAAATTTCTTACTTAAGTCTCCTGGACAAAACCATGTTAAAATGCAAAGGGTTAAAATTAGTTTTCTATTTTGCACACAAGTTAAATACTGTCTGTTTTTTCATGTAGCACACAAATACTTGATAGCTTATTTGTACACTGAAATTTAAAGTTGATATTGGTGTGCTACATGAAAAAACAGCCAGTATTTAACTTGTGTGCAAAATAGAAAACTAATTTTCATGTTAAATGCAGTTCTTTCCATGAGTTAACACGTATTCACATGGTGCATTTAAAGTTCCAAAAATTGCACTATCATGTTTAGTTAACATAGCACAATGGGACTTGTAGTATTCCAAGAACTGCCATCAACAATAACCTGTGTAGATGTACTGACTCAGCAGCGTAGTGTCTCTGAAAAATTTATTAACATGTAGACTTTTTTCAATACAAAATCATAGATTGACAGTGTGGCCCGGTTCCAAGTACCATCTCGAAATGAAGTCCGGCGTGGGGAGGCTTAATACCTGGTGCTGGAGGGGTTAAATCACCGGCGCTAGGCGCCGGAGAGTGAAGCCAGTGTTTCTAAATGTATTTAATAAATGTGAAAATGTATGTGAATGAATGTATATAGGTGCTGCAGCACCGATAGTTTTCCGGCGTGCAGCAATGATTAACCCCTTGTGCTAGGCACCTGGAGTGTAGCTATGTGTAATTTCAATGTGTAGAGTGTAGATATGTTTTCTACACCAGCTTCCTGGAGTCAAATAGATCCAGGAGCGTCTCCTGCGGTTCTTCGGAGGCTAAGCCACAAAGAGCTTCAGCTAGCGACAGGGCAGAGACTGCCACCCCGGGACCTGGCTAGTCTCCACTGGTACTATTTTTGGTCAGGGGTGAGAGCCAGTTCTCAGAGCAGGGTCCATAGAGGTAGTTTTCGGTGGGAGATTTAAAAGATAAATCTCTCGCCCCAGCCAGACAGGCAGCAGGGAGGAAAGTGGGCTGAGCCTCCCTCTCCCTGGCAGCTCGTGGACAGGGTGGAAGTACACTCCTCCCTGCCACTAGCCTCTATGTTACAAGGTGTTAACCTCTCTGGGCTGATTCCCTAGGAGGCTGCATGAATCAGTCCAGATTAGTTAAACGGACAGGAGGACGGATTGCCTTCTGAACACTGGTTCCTTAAAACAGTGGGATCTGTCCTTGTAGGACACTTCAGCTAATAAACATCACTTGCATCAAGATACTACTTTTACAACTTCTTCCCTGCTGTAATTCCTGTGACCTACAGACTATACCCAAATCTAATCTATTCATTAGATTTTCATCTGTTCTGAGGTTTGGACCCAGCTTTCCAGTACCAACGCTTTGCCCGCTACCTGCAGCTCTGGCCAGTGTGATAGGTCAGGGGTGCCGTCCACAGCAACCCTGTTCTGAAGGCAAGAGGTCAGGGGTACCAGCCCCTGTGTACCAGCAAGGGGGTACACTAGAAGCGACAGTTACCCAGAAGGATGTGGTTCTGGATGCTGCTTAGAAGTCCAGTGGTGGCAGCAGCTTAAGACTCTCCTATTGCAGTTAGAGGGCACAATTGGGATTAAAAGAGGGAACGGTGGCAAAGTAAGCCCAGCCGGTTTCCAGCAACAACAGATAGGGTGGCATAGGCGGTCCATCCTGTCACAGACAGCCATTACTCGTAATGTAAAAGAACAATCTATCACTCAGTATTCCTGCAGTAATATATGAATGTTGTATTTTATTCATACTTGCCTACTCTCTCGGAAGTAGGCACCCTTCCAGATGCTTGTGTAGAAGGGGCTTAATAACTCAATTTGCGTCATCAAGCCCAGCCCCCATCATCTATGTAATGTTGTGAATCTTGGCATTACATAGCAGGGTTTGGCCCAAAGTGATGTTTCCTATAAATTGTTTTTATATAATATGATGAGAGATCTTACAAATCGTTATGTCCACAATTGGCTTGAGTATGAAATGTTGACAATGAACATGTCGACAACACCATAAGGTCAACAGTCAGAATGTCAATCATGTTCATTAGGTCGACAGTCATAATGTCGACATAAAGCGTTACATTGAAACCACACTACCGTGCCAGCAATTCAATAAAAAAAATATAATAACAGAATTAAATGTTAAAAAGAAAATGTGTGTCCCCCTCCCAAACAGCTTAACCAACCCTAGTTCCACCAGCAAAAGTGTGGGGTCCCCCTGATTTTATCATTACCAGCACTAGACTTTGCCAGAAAGGACTGGTGGTGGCGGCATTATAGCAGGGAAACCAGCAGCATGGGTTTCCCCGGCCATAATGCCAAACTAGCCACAGGCTAGTCAGCATGGGGCTGGATTCCCTAAGGATATAGCAAAAAAAAAAAAAAAAAAGTGGACCCCCTAGGTGTTTTCGGCCTTGTTCTGAAAGCACTAGGGCTCTTCCAACACCATTTAGCGGTGAGTGTAGGGTAATAATAAAGATTTAAGAGTAAAATAAATAAATGTTTTGTCCCTGGTGCACTACAGGTCCCAGCATGGCCAGGCTGCCATGAAGTGTCTGGGCATGATGGCGCTTCTAGTGCTACAAGCACCAGCATATCCTTAGCTGCCAGGGCATAGTGGCACATATGGAACCACAAGTGCCAGCATTCTCTGGCACTTAGGGCCCCCTGCACCTGTAGTACACTAAACAAAAATGTAAATAAAACACACCTGCACACCGTATAAAAATTACTTAAATTGAAATATAGACACTCCAAAACACCCTTATTCACTCTATATTTTGCTTACCTACATCCAGGGTCTTCATCTGTAATAGTTCCAATGATCTTTGGCAGATAAGATGACCAAAAGTATCTTCAGTCTTTATTTGTAATATATCATGGGGATTTCCCACTATTGTATTGCCGATATTTGACATTGTGACTACTTTGCAACCTTTTAACCCTGTCAACCTAATGAACATGTTGACATTCTGTATGCCGACATGTTCATTATCGTCAACTCTATTACATCTCCCACAATTATTACAGCTGAGGTATATAAAAAAGGTTTAGAGCTGAGTGTCCATTGTCTCTTTACATGTTATATTTGCTGTACTGATCGCGTGATAAATTATGCTCAATTGGCTAAATGTTTTTTAGGAAGTGCTAGCAAATATGAGCAGAATTAAGCATTTTTTGTCACGCAACTATTGCTGTAATTGCCTACAATTTGAACGGCAAATTAATGCACAAATTAACTAAAGTGTTCAGGTAAGATATGGCTTATGGTATTATCTACAAACATAATACGTAAAAGAACTGCAACAGGAATTTCATTTAAATTTTAATTGTGTTGATCCAGAATTAACCAAAATAAAACTGCCAGTGAGGCAGCATGGGAAGCTCACAAGGAGAAAAAAGCCTTGATGATGGCAGTTTTATTCAGTCCAATTATGTTATTTACAAAGCATGCAATAACTGCAATAATTCCCTTTCTTGGCAAAGATTCCATTGCATGACTGCCTTTACGATAACCTACTCTTTTATGCACTCAGGGTAAGCCCCTCCATTTGCAGAGGATGCCCTCATGGATACTAAAGGTTCACTAGATATCAAATGTTAACTAACACTTAAGGTGCCCTTTATATGGATCTATTTTGTTAGAAAGTTTGGCTGAGGCGTCATTATGTCTGTGCGTCTTAAATGATCCGCAGTCTTGAAAAAAATCCTGTTGGCATCAGATAGATTTTGTTTGTGAATGCTGAAGATGCCTTTTTTATGACCATCAATAATGTGTGATATCGTCCATAACCCCTTTACCTTGTTCTTTTGGTCTGACTGCCAGGATTCAACCAATGTGAATGCCCACTTGTGTATCTAAATTGAGTATCAATTCCGTTATTTGGTGCTCTCTACAAATGACTATATCTTCCAGTGTGTGAGGTAACATTTAAGGCAGGTTATTGTGAGCAAAAACAGTCAGTCTTGACTTTCTTTGTAGCCTATACTTTTTATTCTGTTTAATATGGTGTCAGCGATATGGCTGGTTGTCTCTCACTTTCATGTTCAGCCTTCCTTGACTTTATTGACGACCAGTGTCCAAAACTGTACCACATATTCAAGGTGCAGTCAGCGAGTGAAGGACTGCTTGTTAATTATTTTCTTGTCATCATTCATAGTCCATGTCGGCCTGAGATGGACAAAGGACTATTTTGATTGTTTTATTGGAAGGTTTTCAGAAGGTTGATTACAAGACAGACCAAGAGCATAGCCTGTCAATAGTTTAGTCTGACTGACAAAGAAGACGTGTTCTATTTTTGTTTTGTTTCAGTTCATCAACAATATGCATTTCACACAGGATCACTATGTCTTTATCATTTTTAATAGGCAAAACCATTAAAAGTGGAGTCCAGTCCAGCTTTATTTCCTCATATAGCTGTCTGTTGTTATTCGTTCTGCTGGCTATTGACTGAGATTTACCATTTTACATTCATTAACTTCTGTGCAGCTCCATGGGTTAAGCTTGCCTGAGAATGTAATAGTAGTTTGCTCGTATTTATAAGAGCTGACTGTCGAGCAAGGTCTGTTTGTATAAATGAGTGATGGAATGACGTATTTGAGATCATATCTAGTATATTTTCAAATTTCCATTGTTAAAGGTCTGCTAGTTAATCCCGTGGAACAGATTTAGTAGATATTTTACTGCTGATACAATAATTATAATTTCCAAATATTCATATTATCCCTTGGGCATATGAAGCCGTTCAACATTATTCAGAAAGTGATTTGTGCCACAAAATTGTAATACTTTTTATAATTTGTGCATGACTTCTTACAACTGGAGAGACAGAATGGGGGGGAGAGAAGGGGTGAGCAAGTGTAGGGCATGTACCAGCAAGGGCTTCATCACATAGTTCCTAGCGCAACAAGACGAAATGATGATTATCCGCAGTACTAGCTAGTCCCTTCTGATTGTAAGCATACGCACTTGTTACTCCTGACATACACCTGGCAAAAATGCTAGTGGTATACACTGGACACAACTTGAGATGTCAGGCTGATCATATGCACGTAAATGCCCTTTGGGATGAGATAAGGGTTTATGGAGAATATAAGGCAAACAATGGCTACTACTGAATGGTGAACTCTGAAAGCGGAATTCCTAGCACCTTCAGAGAAATTAGGTAAAGTCCTACAACAAGAACAGTTGTATATGTTCATCCTTTACTATTTGCCTTCAACCAAAACAAAGGGAAAATATAGATATAAATTCCTTTTAATCTTTTCACTGTTTAGCCTATTTTGGCACTTTTCGGGCTGGTCACATTCCATCATCTATGTACTACAAAAAAAAATATTTGTAATTATTTAGAAGATTTTGAATTTTCAGAAGATATCATTTGTTTTCGAATACCTCACTGCAGAAAAGAAAATCTACCTAAAATTTTCTAATAAGCGTTTTTAGTTTTAATTGAAATTATAAATAAGTGAACTAAAAGCAATCCTGGGTATTTAATTGTAAACGCCACAAAGAAATACTTTGTGGTTCCTGCTTTGGCATCAATCCAGGTTTCCAAAACCGCAAAAAGGATTCTACACCTATTTTTTCATAATCAAATTGGTGCTTAAAAATGAGAGAGCAGTTTTAATTATTTTTTTTTCCGAGTTTTCACCATTTTAAATAACACGTCTATGTAGGAACAATATGGGTAGCACAACAAGGCTTGACATTTTGTCAGTCTAACGCATCAGTGAGTGTAACCTGTGTTTATTGAAGCCAGGATGGTGGAGATGTGGGCATTTTGGCGCCCTCTCTGGACTTCTTAATGCTTTCTGTAGTGTAGAGTATTATTGTCTGATGATCACTAGTAAATAACTCCCCTTTTTGTAACAAGGGTGTCCCTGCGTCTCTAGGTGCCATGATGGGCAAGATCTGTGCAGCGCAAAACCTCTCCCCTCATCTTGAGCTTCTTAATGTTTTCTGTAGTGTTGAGTGTTCTTGTCTGGTGATCACATGTGATCACCAGACAGTAACTACTAATGGGCCATATAATTAAAAATAAGGGAGCCCCCGATATTTTTGAATCCAGGATCGGTGAGATCTGTGTCTCCTCTGTCACTGGACTTCTCATTTTTTTTCTGTACTGTAGGGTATTATTGTTTTGGGATCACCAGGTAATAGCTGTTAAGGGTGCCCTAGAGTTTCTAGGTGTCAGGATGAGGAAGATAGAACACTTCTAGTGCCATCACCCCTTTTCCTGGCTCTCAGTATTTTTCTGTGGTGAGTGGATGAGGAGGTGGTGCTTAATGACGCCATTGTGATGCCCTAATCAACTTTTGCCCATTTGCTGCCAATTTCCCCAATTGGCAGCAAATGGAAATAGTTGTGGGGGACAGGTAAGAATAATCTTAACTTCTTTGTACTGTGAAGTCCCACTTGTCCTTAGCACTGCAGAGATTAAAGAGCATTTTTAGCCAGTATTTATGAGAATATCAATTCACGAGGAGCCACTGTCGCCATTAGAAATTGGTCTCTAATGAATTGACAGCCGGCCTCCTTATGCATTATAGTTCAGCCAACAGAATTGCTTCATACAATTTCCATGGGGGACCGAAACAAGCTTTATATGGAAATCTTTTTTTTTTTTTTTTGTATGTGCTTTGTACAGTTACTGACTACATTAAAAGTGCTCCCAGTTTGCTGATCGTTGCTTTGTTCAAAAGTTATTTACACCATATTTGCCAACTTTCTGAGGTCAAGAAGCAAGTGCGAATTGCGTTAAATTGGCATGGCCGCGAATTGCATAATTGAGTTCCCTATCCTGCCCATTTCACTTGAGGTGGGAGTGTGGTTTCCTCTCACTGGAGTCCAGGAAAGGTACCCAGAATTCGTGACTCTCCTAGACATTCTAGAAGAGTGGGCAAGTATGATATCACTTGTCTACTGTACTGGGTGCCCTTTCAGTGTGAACTACTGATATTTCATAGTTGCAATTGTGCATAATGGTTTAAATGTATGGGCTAGTCTGCAGAAGTTTCAGAGTTGGAGGGATTAATTCCATGGTAGGTGCCACAATAATCTCCATAAGAGTTTAGTGACAGTGAAGTAAAAATGGCCACTTTTGCTGTATAGGTAAGCATTTCAATCCTGAGATGAAAAGATAAATATGCGATAATGTATTGAATACCACCTTATGTGTGTGGGTATTTCTGCACGTTTGCTGTAACATTTTAGACTAGTATCACCTCCTCACTGATTTCAGGTATTACGACTGTCTGTTAATTTTAATTACTGATCAGATGTTTCCTGTGCATTGATTATGCTGCCATAAAAGACTGGATAATTTGAGGTGTTTGCTCTCTTTGTTATCTTCTTTTGGAGTCAGTATATCTAAACCAACATTAAAACTAGACAATGGTCTGTGAAAGACAATGAAAACACAGGACAGCAAAATCGACAATTTTGAATATCCCAAAAAAAAGCGACTAGTATATTTGGGAAATGACTGAGTGTGTCACCTCAGCAAAACATCTGCAGTTGATAGCGAAACGACTGTAAAAAACAAAAGTTAAGCAAAAAATAAATAGAACGTTCACTGCAATCACTAACACAGTGCATGGGCTAAGTTACCAGTCGACTGGCCACGAATAACTATGAGAATGCAAATATAAAGGCTATACAGAAAAATGCAAACTTATCATCTAAAAAAATAGGAAGGCGCTTACCACATGTTAAATAGTACATACAATAGCAAGCAGGTAATTCTGGAAGTAACAGATGAGGCCAATATAAACATTTCCAAAGGGATGACAAGGTGAAAGTTGTTAGACTCCTGATCTGTAAATTCATTCCCTTTGTAAATGAGGAAAGATTTACTGACTTGGGGAACTGCTGTATTCACTGTACAAAGCCTAAACATAACAGTATGACTTATGGATTTCATTGAAACACAGAAAAACAACAGGAAATGTAGTGTATGTAGTTTTGAATAAACACTCTGACCACTTAAATATATTCGAAACAGCAGTTGCTGAACCATTTACTTCTTAGCAAATGTACATCATACAAAAGATAACAGTAGTGCACTTGATATAAATACATTTCTTAGGACATACTCCTAATGTCTACCTCAGCAGAACTATAAAGTTGTCCACATATACTACACTTCTACTTTCTTAGACAAGAAATAGAATATGATGAACATGCAATAAAATAATTATAGCAACAAAAATGCACTATATGAATACTTTATGGATATAAATTGAGTCTTTGAGGAGGCCTCTGTTGCCTTTCAGGGTAACTATTGTGAAACTGAGGTATAGGATTCTGCAATTTTATATTTCCTTCGTAGCCTCTGACATTTTCAAGTACAGTTGAAGACCCACCTTTCTAGTAGCTGGTGCAGAGTAGCGTTACATCTTGTTGAATAGACTTTTCTGCGCAAGCAAGTTGAGGTTATTCAACAAACATTAGATTTGGATGTTAAATTGATTTAACATTTGCGCTCTTTTCAATTGGTTTGACATTTGAGATTGAGTCCCTCCTTTGGGCATTAAGGATTTGATCTTCATGATGACTACCACCCTCCTTATCCAACATTGACAGTATGCAATGAGGGGCCAGACCTTGAAATTTTCTCTGTTGCCATTTGTCCTCTTAATAATCTCGCACTAACACTTCTCTTCTTCTTCTTGACCAACTTTGAAATTTCTGTTTTTGACACATATTTTTGCATTGCTTATTTGTGTACTTCTGATTTCAATAAGTTCCAAAGAGATCTCCGTTTCCTGATGAGGAACATCATTGCTGGAGTTTCCCCTGAAGTGGACTGTTCAACATTTCAAACAGAAGTTGATGATTTTTGTGTTGTAGAGGGCCTTGATAGCTTTCTTGAGTAATTGAACAAATCTTCCTGCTAATCCATTTGCTGCTGGGTGATATAATGCTGAAGCAAAGTGTTTTATGCCTTTACTTTTCTGGAATCTTTTGGAATTCTTCTGAAATTAACCCGATGTTCATTACAACTACAGATTTGTTTGGTAAAGCCATTCTTTAGAACAGCATTTTATGGACTTAAGACCGCTTAGAATGTACGTCCACCACAATCAGAAATGAGAACCATGAATGGACCTGCAAAATGTAAATGAACTATTTGCCATGGAGAGGAGGGCCATTCCCAAGGGTGTAATTGAGCTGGTGGATGTGCCTTTTCATTATTTTGACATCCTTCAGTCTTTGGTTATTAATCCGATCAGACCATCGATTTTAAGCCACCATACTTAACTTCTAGCAAAGTCATTCATTTGCACTTTGCCTATATGGCTTTCATTCAATTCTTCCAATATTCTTGTGCAATGCTCCTTCACATATAGGAAGTTGATCTCAACTTTCTGAGAATCCTGGGTACAATGAGCTGCAGTTTTTTGGCCAACCTTTAGATGTAATACTATAGGCTTTAGTTGATACTGGATCATTTCTGATTTCTCGCTTGATGGCAGCATTAGTTATTGGAAGCTGTTCTATTAATATAGAGTAATACATATATTTTGGACGATATTCTTGGTTTGGGGAGAATCTTCAGCTTGTTGTAGTAGAGACCGTGGCAATCCATCAGCGTGCCGTGAAGTTTAATTCCTTTAAATTCAATCTCGTAAGTGTTAACCATCTTTGTAGTCTGACAGTTATCATTACAGGAGCTCCCTTCTGATTATTCAATTGAGCATGAGGTTGGTGATCTGTGACCAATATTAATTTCTCTCCATAAAGATGCTGGAGGAATTTCTTTTTTCCCCCATACAATGCTTAAAGCTTTACAATCAATTTGTTTGTAACCACGTTCAGCCTCTGTTAAGGTATGTGATAATACTGCCTGTAGTCTATAAGACGATGCTTCACATGCTAACTTGATAGTATTGATGGGTGAAAATACATGAGGACCTTGTCTGGTGCTCCTTTCTGAGATCATTATAGGGGATAAATGAATCAAGCTGCAAATTTCCAGCAGGGTTGAAAAGTGGAGATGTTGCCTATAGCAACCAATCAAATTCTAGTTATATATTTTGTATATTCTACAAAATGATAGCTAGAATCTGATTGGTTGCTATAGGCAACATCTCCACTTTTCAAACCCACTGGAAACTCTCAGCTTGATACATTTACCGCCAGGAGTGTAATACTGTTGATTTTTTTAAATTTTGTGATAATATTTCACCAGACCTGGCTAACATCTCAATTGTGCAACATATGGCGGCCATTGTGCTCACAGCATTGCTTCAATTTTATATTTGGACTTGTGCAGACAGTTTTTGTTAATTACATGTTCACAGTAACATTTCTTCCTTAAAGAATTCCCATTTATCTTGATTGGCTCTTAGCCCATATTAATGTAGTCTCATGAGTACACTTTAAGATTGTTTAAATGATCTTCGTCATCTTTTCCTGGAATGACAATATCATCAAGGTAGTACTGAGTACTAGGTATTTCGTTTATCACTTGATCCATGGCTCTTTGACATATTCCTGGAGTTGAAGCTACTCCAAAGACAAAACGGTTGTCTTGGAATAAACCTTTGTACATATTGTCAAGTATTTCTTTGCCGTATCTTCAACTACAATTTGCAAATACACTTCTGCCAAATGTTTTCTTTAAAAGCGGTCTCCGCATGACAGAGCTGCATAGATGTCCTCAATCTTTGGTAATGGATATTGTACTATGTGCAGTGCTGGATTATCCTTCTTTAAGTTTCTTAAATACTGGAACAAGTGGCGTGGCCCACTCACTCCATCCTACAGGTGTCAAAATTCCCAAAGTTTCTAGTTTCTTTAGCTCTGCCTCAACCCCTGGTTGAATAGCATGTGGTACAGGTTTTGTGAAATTTCAGAGTAGCTTTTTCTTTTTACATCTAATACAATGCTGGCTTTAATTTCTTTCAGTGTCCCTTTCCCTTTTTCAAATATGGGTTGTGCATCAATTAACAATTGATTCAGTCACTTAATAATAGTGTCACTATTTGATTCTTTAGACTTTGACACCTTCAAGGCTTTATTCATGTTCGGATGTAAGTCAGTTTGCATAGCGTATCTTGTGTGAAATAGCTCTGCGCATGCTCAAAAATGGACCTTATGCAAGCGAACGCAATTACATGCCATTCATATCTGAATGCAAAGGACACTTATGACTGCCTATGACTCGCGAGGCGAACCGGGGAAGGGAAGGGGCACATGAACATAGGCCATGAACAGTAAGGGTGAGGCGAGTGAGATTTAGCTGATTTAAGTATTGAGTTTCTACTTTGCTGCTGTCTCCTTTTTGAAATTACAGTAGACACTGCACAGTCTAATGTTAACTCTAGCTCAGATAATCTTTTTTGAATACTTTAATTGTGCATACCACACACGAGCAGTGGTAGTCGTTATACCGGTACTTGAAATCCCGACAACAGGTATAACGACAAAATATTTCCGATTTCACTAATTCCAATATGTGTAAAATGCAGACTCGCTATAATGAAGACACCGCACATGTCTGATAACAGCCATGCACAGCTGCTATACATTCCAATACCAAGAAATTGAGGCATGTGAAATTGGCATCACTTCAAATGCAGACGGTCATATTTTAGTTTGTAAAGCGGCAATGCCAGGACCCACCGCCTGGATAAACTAATCAAAGGTTTAGGGCACTGTTGGCTAACCTGTGACATTCCAGGTGTTGTGAAACTACATGTCCCAGCATGCTTTGCCAATATGAAGCAGCTTATTGCTGGAAGGGTATGCTGAGACTTGTAGTTTCACAACATCTGGAGTGTCACTGGTTAGCCAACACTGGTTTAGGGTTAAGGTTAGAGTTAGGGTCCTGCAATTGCCGCTTTAAAACAAACAGAAAAAACCCACTATCTGCATTAGAACTGACTGTATATAAGCCGTGCAGGACTTTTTATCAGACATGTGCTCTGTCTTCATTATAGTAAGTCTGCATTTTACATATATCGGAATTCGTGCAACAGGAAATATTTTATTGTTATACCGGTTGTCGGGATTCCGAGCACCATTATAAGGTAACCAACGCCACACCAGCCCATCTCCCTTTCCACACATTTTAATTATGCCTCGGCAGCTTAAAATGGTTTTGTGAAAGTGCACAAAGTAAAAGGTATGCAAAACTAAACAAAAACGGAAAAAGAAAACAATGTAAGGAATTTCCAATCAAATCCTAAATTTTAGAATACCCAAAAATTTAGATGGCAGTGTCTCTAATTTTGATTCCATTTTTTTGCCATTGTTTTTTTCATCAAAATATGGTCTACCCCCATTCTGCCAAAATTCCACCCACAAATGATCATATTTGGGTAAACTCCACCCGCTTTTCTGTTAAGCACCATACATTTTGCGGCCCATGAATCAGGACAGTTGGGCAGTATGTCTCGCTGTCCTCTTGAGGGCACTGTGTATATATTTTAGCTTCTGTTACACAATTGATTTGATATAAGCGCTGTATGCCTCAATTTAAATTTTATTGATTGTCACATGCATTGCAATTATATATAAAAAGAGAAACCTAGAGACCAAAAAAAGAGAATAATGCCTTCTCGCATATATTTAACCTGTGCCCTGCAATTCCATTGATTGCATGCATTTTTAATCACACAATTAAATAGAAAAACTGCTTGTTTGGCCCTAGCCTTTGTGTTTTTCAACATTTAGAATTACAAAGAGGATGTGTTTCTTTTCTAATTTAAAGATTTGTTTTTGTATTTTTCTCTTCAATGCTGCAAAATCATGGCACCTTGATATAAATGCTAGAATGTCAAGCGGATTGCTCTCGTCTTTCCATAGGGTGCCATTGGCATCTGTAAAATAGGAAGCTTATTAAGTAAACACAAATAATTCAAAGGACTCTGCAGCAAATTAATTAAATGATCTGCAGGTTGTTGAATTGGGAGATGCTAATTTCTGATTTAGTGATCCTCTTTTAAATAAGCTGCTACAACTCCCTTAGGAAAAGTTCTTGCACAGCCTTTACATGGGGAAACATGATATGGGTCCCTGGGTGACTAGAAAAATGGGCAACCCCACATATGTTTGACCTTTTATTTTGTCTTCACTTTTTCCATGTGAAGTACAGCCACTGTGTGCTACAGTCATCGCTGCTTAAAAGGGAGCGTCAACCATTAGTAAAAGCCAAAGAAAATAACCTCTGGCTGGAAGCCCAAGGCAGCAGCACATCAGTCTTGGCAAGCTACATTCCCTCTAACATAGAGTTGACAGTAGTTGGCCATTCTCCTATGCTTTGTAAAACTCCAAACTTCTTTTCTCCCTCCTATCTTCATCATAGGATTTGAATATACATGTGATAGTTATGTGTTTATGCCAAGAACTTGTCAGTGTCTTTTTCTCACTTCCCCTCCAAGTCATGGTAAGATAGAAAAACTAGAAGCTCATTTGTATTTCTCACATATTTTATTTAATTTTTTTTCTCCATAAAAAATATTTTCTACAGGCCACACACGTTAGAATGTGATCATTCAATCATTCGATCTATTTGTCAAAAAATCAACAAATGTGTGGGTGACACAAGAATGAATATAGTTAGATGTAGACAATAAATAATTCAATCGGATTAGGTGGAAATTTTTCATACAAAATGATGTATTGAAGTGGTGTATATTGTAATTATTCAGTTAAAGGCTAATAATTCTAAAATTGCCCTATAGTGCACTTGCACAAACCTGTTTGGATCTGTTCGATCACAATTGTAATGTTTGTATGTGTGTGTGAAGCAATTACTCATGTTTTACTTTTACCATCTAGATAGATCATACTTGCTTACTCTCCTGGAATTTCGGGGAGTCCTCCCAGACTCCTGAAAGAGTAGGCAACCCTCCGGGATCCTAAAAAAGGGCCAAAATTCACAGCATTTAATATTGGGGGTGGGGCTTAATTGCATTAAGCCCCGCCCCTGCTATTCAATGCCGTGCATTTAGGCAATTCATAGAGGGGGTGTGGCTATGATAGCGCAAAGATGTCACCACGCCCCCTCTTACCCCTATCACGTGACCAGTCCTCCCGGAGGTCAGAGTCACAAAGTCAGCAACTATGATCTAGATTAAAAAACTGATCGGATAATTCTCAATGTTTCACTCCTATCCCTTTTCACCTTCAGGCTATATTCAGTACGGAGAAGTCAGAGTTTAAGGAAACGTCAATACATTGCTAACTGGCTCTCATTTACACCCACCTATTGAATAGTGGAATACTTTATCTACCTAGGTAGGCTATTAAATTGACCAGATAATTTATATTCTGAACCCTTTGTGTTTCTTTCCCTGAGTTGATGAGATTGTTGCTATCACTGGGTGAATAAGAGTCACTGTTTTACTGTTTTATAAATCTAAAAAAAATAATATTTTCCACACTTTACTAATTGGGACAGGATGAAATCAATTTCTTGTATTGTCCATTTATTAAAGATTCTCCTAATATAATTGTATTAACTAGTTAAGACAGCCAATGTTGTCAACTTCATTGTTTTACAGCTTGACATATGCTGATCCTCTCCATAATCTCCCACAAGAAAAGCACATGCCCTCCATAGTAGCGTATTTACATTGAAGTATTAGCCATCTACAAGTTAGACATAGTTTACAGTGAGCAGCCTCGGAATATGTGAGTGGTAATGAAGAGAAGGAGCAACTTTGTGTTTATACATTACACACAGAATACCTTTCAACACTCTAAAAACCCAAAGCTGGAAAACATAATTTGCAATAAAAATACGTTTTTACAAACACACTGGCACTCGCATCTGCCAATCTTCCGATGTAAATTTACATAATTATATGTTGCAAAATATTTTAGAATCAATTTACTCGACCAGGTAATGTAACAGTATGAGCACTGGTCACTGGAGTTTACCAGCAGGGAATATGCCCAGGATGTGTCATTATTACGGGCCCCAATAATTTAAACTAATAGCATAGATCCCAGCCTTGTGCATATTGTGTGGCTGATCAACCTGGAGTCTGAACTCCGATGATGCAAAATCATTTGACCTAAGTGGTTACATAAGAGGAATGAACCAATTGGGTCTCTGGGTATTCCTCCTGTTGTTCAGCCTAAACCCAAATTATATTTGCCAGTATGTTTGTTTTTTTTCCAGGGGCAGGAAGCTATTTAAAGGTGGTTGTAAATAAATATTTCAAACGAAGACCTAAATCCTCTGGTTTTGTATAGCAAGGGGCCTCTATCTACCAGAAAGTTGCCCATCACTGCTCTAGTCAGTTTCCCTATCTTTGAGACTCTGAATGGACAACTATATGTCTATACTATATATATCTATCTGCCCATTAAAATAAGTTGTGACATCGGGAGTGATCTTCAAGCTCCGCTTCTGCTCCTTTTCCACCACCTTGTGAAGGCACGGAGGAGCCAGTGGAATTGGGCTCTTTGAATCAATCTGTGAACAAAAAGACTTGTCTGTGAACCCTGGGTCTCTGCCTTTATTGTGGAGAGAAAGCATGCTTTGCTTGTAGCTGCAGTAAGAAGCTTTGTAACTTGAGTGCCTAGGTGAACTTCAAAATACTCACCTAGGCAACTGGGCAAAGGGCTAACAATAGAATGCAGATTTCAGTATCTTTGTGTTGGGAGTCTCTGCTCTAATTGATTTTCAGACCAGTGGTCATTTTCTAGATGTTTCTCTTCTGCCAATAAATTGGGCATATATGTAACACCTTTTTTCTACACCTTTTTGGAATTTTGCCAGTTAATTAGCAGGCTCTTACTTAAGGTTTGATTTATTTTATTTTTTTCTAATATGTGTGTTCTAGAGTGTCATTGAAATTATGTTGTTTACATTTTGAAAGTGTGCTTTTCTGTTTTATATATTCCTATCCAGTAGTCTCAAGTTTCCCTGGTTAAAGTAGCATTAGCCGACAGAGAGCGACTCCACCTCTGCAAGTTGACACTATGAGCGCTGGTGCTGAGAGTATATTTTGTGTTGGGACACATCATTTTTTTTATTATTATTATTTATTTAAAACATTTTTTTTAAGCTGAAAAGGCCTGTGCTGATGATCATCGTCAGCATGGAACTTTTTTCCTGGGGCAGAACACCCGCAACAGATACGCCTCCTGACTAGCGAATGTGCAGCTGTCTCTATCTCTAAGAAGACAGCAAGTATGTAAATGCATTTACTGTATTTGGCCTACGTTAACCCAGACTGTCGTCAGTTCCCACCTCAAGCTTGGCACTCCAAACTTACATGTTATCTTCAAAAATGCTCCAGTTGCAGGGAATGTTCTGGAAGAAATCACACACACACATGCTGACTTCCTCTACTTCATATTCATTCTCTCCTTTTACAGTTCTGTCCTATCGGTCTCTATAGAGTCCTATTTCAAGGCTCTCCTTTCCTCCAAGTCCTCCAGCTCCTGTTGCCTCTTTGCCACCTTTAGCTCCCTTCGCTCCCCACCCCCTCCTCCTCTTGCCCTCTGATCTTGACTTTGTTACCCACTTCACCTTCAAAATTGCACCCATATGTCATGACATCTCCTCCAATCAGTCCCTTCTCGCCCCACCCTCTCCCTACCCACCCTGATCGCCCTCCCACCCTGCTCTGTGGACACTATTTCCACCACCTGCTCCCCACTTAGACCCACACTCGCTAGCTCGCCCTCCTTCTCTTCCGTCACTCTGGTATCTGCAGATGAAGTCCACACCCTTCTATCTTCCTCGCCTTCCTCCACCTGTCCACTTGTCCCCATCTCCTTTTACCTCCTCTGCTGCTTCTCTCTTTCAAGGCCTGCTGCCACCTTGCCCACCTCCTCAAGCTACTCCTCACATCTGGTACTTTTCCCTCCTCCTTCAAACATGTTGTTGTCATTTCCCATACTCAGTGCAGTGTCAAGGAACGTTGTTTTATCTCTCTTCTTCTTTTTGCCTCCAAACTTCTTGAACATGCTGTCTATAACCATCTCGCCTCTTTTCTACCATCTCCTCCTTAACCCACTCCAATCCTGATTACGCTCCCTGCTCTCCACCAAAACTGCCCTCCCTAGGGTCACTAGCGACCTTATCTTCGCTAAATCTAAGGGACACTTCTACCTTCTTATCCTTCCCGACCTCTCTGCTTCCTTTGATACTGCTGAGCACTCAATCCTGTTGCAAACACTTCAATCTTATAGGTCTCTGTAACACTGTCATCTCCTGGTTTTCCTCTTATCTCACCAACCACTCCTTTTCAGTCTCTATAGCCTACTTCTCTCTGCTATCCTTCTCTGCCAGTTGCTAAGTTGGCTGCCTGTGGCCTACATACTTAAATTTAAACTTGCCCTCACCTACAAAGATCTCAACCAATCTGCCCCCCCCCTCCCCACTACATTTCCAATCTCGTCTCTATCCACACTCCTTCCTGCCCCTTCCACTCTGCCAATGAGCGCTGCTTCACTACCACTATGATTATCTTTTCCCACTCCTGCCTACAATCCTTCGCCCAGGCCGCTCCACACCTGTGGAATGATCCCCCACACCTATTAGGTTAGCCTCTACTCTCCAAGGCTATAAGCATGCCCTTAAAACTAATTTCTTTATTCAAGCCTATCAGCCCTGTTCCTAACTCCTTTGCCTCAGCTATCACCTCCACTCTACCACTCAGTACAACCCAATTTGTGTCTTTCCCCTCCCCTTAGGATGTAGCCGTTATGATCAGGAACATTTTTCCTCGTGTTCACCTTCTACTATTCCATTATCATCTGTACCTCTAGGCCTGCTTCCCTAAACGTATTTTCTTCAGCTCAGGCACACTTTAAGTTGGACATAACCATCTCTCTCACTCACTGTCCTGTCAATAACTTGATCTGCTTTATTAAGTTATCTATGCATTATTTGTTTAATCCGTATGTATGGTCTTTGTATTATTTGTATTTTATGTAATATGTAATGTGTTATGGATCGTTACTGTGTTTATTGTATACTAGTGGAAATGCTATATAAAACACTGCAGACCTTTTGTGGCACCTTTATAACTAAAAGATGATGATAATATCACCTAATATTTCAATCAAGACAAAGCAAACATTGATGCTGAGAATGTGTAATTAAACTCCAAATATATATTTAAAGATCTTCATTCTATACAAACCTTAACATTTTAATTCTTGTAAACCTGTACAGCAAGTCCCAACAGGTATGTGATTTTCCTTTTGCGGTTTGTACTTTCTGAAAACTTGAGCTTCCTCAGTTGGGCAAAATATCTAATCATTACATTGGAAGTGTGAATGTTATTGTGAAAAGAACATAAGTAGGCAAAAATACAAATTGTGTGTGTAGTAGGTGAGTTTAATTCAAAACTACTATATAATCCAAATTCTAACATTGTGTATTTAAATGAATATCACTTTGTCTAGGTTTTTTCCTTTTGGTTGCCTCTTCTTTTTAGTATATTGCTCTCCACATCTATTAGTTTGATTTTTGTTTTTTAACATTTTATACTCCTATATTATATCCATAGATTTTAATTCCCTTCTGCATTGTTATATGGTGGTACGTTGAACATACCAGAGATTGCCTTCCTAATTGTTTTGATAGTTGTTGTTTACCAATAAAAATCAAACTGGCTATGTTGGTATTTACACTATGAAAGGTAGTAGTTCAGCCCAACTGCTAGATGATCAAAGCTGTGATGCATATGGCCACCAAATTGAGCATATCGAGTCAAAAGAACATTGGCCCTGAACCAAATTGTAAGGGAACACTTTCTGCTACCAGGTCAAGGTTAACTGATGATCACACACACACTCTAATAGGACACACACTGAGTATTATCAATACATTGTGAGTGGAAATCGCAAAAATGTGTTGCTTATACTGTGAGTTTTAGGAGATACATGAAAATATCAGTGCAAAACTGCCGCATTGTCTTCTCTAACACAAAATGTAATATTACCCACTGACTCCTGTGAAACCTTACCCCCAGAGGTCCGAGATAGACTAACAGATAGGTGTGTGTGTGTATATGTATATATATATATAATCACCTGTCATACTAAACATGTAATTTATCAATATCACCTGTCAATTTCTCCTGCATTTTTTTTTCTAATGATTTATGATCTTATTTATTGGATGTAGTACAATTAAATAATAGTGTTTTGTTTTATTCCTTTTCAACTACTCTATAAAAGCTGAATTTGATAAGACAACATATCACTCCCTAATTATTATGGAATTTTATATAAATAATAGTGTGAAAGCACGCCGAACCAATGCTGCTGACACAGGCTTACTGGCCACTAGCTGGCGTTGGTCGCCCCGCCCAGAACAAAAGTCCAGCTTTTTAAGCTTCATCCCAAGCACTAAGTAGTTGAATACTTAGGCATACCCATATGCCTAATCTGTGTTTCTGCTCTCTGTGCGTGAAGACGTAGCTTGGTGTGTATATATATATATATATGTGTGTGTGTGTGTATGTATGTATGTATGTATGTGTGTATATGTATGTGTGTGTGTGTGTATATATATATATATGTGTATATATGTATATATATATATTCTTGTAACAAAACCCCACCCTTCTTTTGGCACTTTTGTCACCTTCTGTTGCAAGAATACCCAGTAGACATCAGCAACATGAAACTTCTGGTTTACAATCAAACATATTTGTTGTTGGCATCACAATAAATAACACTTCTGTAAGGATGACACCAGCAAGCAATACCTTTACTTGCACCTCCTGGTGACCCTAAACACTAACTAGACATAGTCCAGCTCACTACTGACTGGCCAACTAGTTCAGCGTCAGTCACCCCTGACAAGAGCACAACTCCAGGATTAAATACAGATGTCTCCTCCCACAGGCTTGGATGACTGACAGGCGACACTCCCACCTTGTTTTTAAGGGATGGCTCCTCAGGTGTTCTGTAACGCCTAATCAGCACAGCCACCACTATCAGCTTTGTGGATACAAACACGTTAAAGCATGCAAGTAAATTACTTTTTACATTTACTTTACAACATGTCTCTGACCTGTACATTACTGAACTTAAGCCCAGTGCTACACCTGTATATAACTTGGTCTGCAGCCTTTTACCTGCAGACAGTTAGCACCATAGCTAATTCCACTATTAGAGGCCTGTGGCAAACCACTCCCATTGCTATATATATATATATATATATATATATATATATATATATATATATATATATATATATATATATATATATATATATATATATATATATATATATATATATATATATACACACACAAGTTAACCCATGCATGATACTCATGCATTCTAGTCAAATCAAGCTATTTAAGGTGTTAAAAAGGTTCTTGTCATGCATTTGGGCCATAGCCTAGGCCTCCTCAGGGGAAGAGCGTTACTTCCCGACGTAAGCGCCCTTTTTTAACGTGGTTTTGTCCACATGTCACCACCTCATCATTCTTCTCCATCACCTCATCCTTCATTTTCATCGCCACATCTATCCAGATGTCTATCCAGACACAGGGATCTCTCTCAGCGGTCCTGAGTATCACACTCCTCTCACTCTGTCACCCCCGGCAACCACCAACCACTCCCAACTGTCACCCCCGGCAACCACCAACCACTCCCAACTGTCACCCCCGGCAACCACCAACCACTCCCAACTGTCACTTCTCCTTCAAGAAATAAATATATATATATATATATATATATATATATATATATATATATATATATATATATATATATATATATAATTTTAAATCTTTATAAACACTTTTAACAATTAACAAATTAAATTAACAAATTAAAAACATCTTAGTATACCAAATTTCAGCCCTTTCTGAATTTTTTTTCCCACACACACTAAGAATTTAGTAGGTCAGTGTATAACTCCGCCCAGCAGGTGGCGCTGCAGCTTGGTTTTATTTTTTTCCACACACACACACACACACACACACACACAGACTAACACATGCCACTAGGCATTTATATTATAATATATATTATATATATATATATATATATATATATATATATATATATATATATATATAATATATATTATAATATAAATGCCTAGTGGCGTGTGTTACATACATACATAATGACATTTTATATAAAAACAATATCCTGTCTTTTTTGTTTTGCAGATGGAAGAGAAGAGGAGGAAATTCTCATTAAGCAGCGATGACTCAGACACCACTGATAGTAAGACAACACAATTCATGGTTCCTGTGGCATAATAAACAATTTGTCAAGTTTAAGAAAATCACTGTTATCAGTGCCTGCTTTGCTATAGAGCATGTGAATTACAAATGCTTTCCTGCATAAAAATATATAAGCCATGAAAGCTCCAGTTCTTATTTTTTAAAGATTAGTAAATATGTTCCGGTTACGATACTAAATAAGCATATTTATTAAAGTACACAACAATTTCTGCTCTAATGTGTTCCTAGCAGATTGTACACATACACAACATGAACAACATTTGAACAGCTGCAGGATTTTTCAGATTTATCTAATTTACCAGAATGCCTCATCTACCACATATGTATAATATATTTAATGCTAACAGCTACCCAAAGTCCATAAAAGAGACAATAACCTTTTGGCTTATTTTATAACATGGCACAACGAACAATTCTTTGCTGTAACCATCCCATGAAGCGAGAAACTCGTCTCAAGTTGTCGAAAGTTTCTCTCCTAATCTCACAGCCCATTGTGCACTTTTTCAGTCCTCTACTACTTCCACAAAGTTACTGTGGGTGGAAGTTCATGGAGGCACATGTTGCTATGTGCTTCCTCACGCAATCTTTGTATGAATAGAACAGTGACTGACAGTGAGATTGAAGGAGTTCCAGTCAAGGGTAGATACTCCTATCTTTCCTGTACCTTTGCTGATTCCGCTGTTTCTTTTTCAAACTCCTTGTGCACAGTTGTAGGAGGAAACTCTCTGCCCTTTTTGTCCCTTTAACCCCTTGACTGCTAAGGGCTAGTGGGACTTGCCATCTACATGCAGTCCAAAACTGCTAAGGGTGAGTCCACCTTTTCAGTAGTTAAAAATAAAATCCACGAATCGCTGTTCACCGCTATCATTGTCTTTTCTTGTGATGCTAATCCTGAGATAAGTAAACAAGGAAACACATATTTATGTGCATCTTTGTTTTTCAACTGTTTGCCCAACTTTAGTAAATAATTGAAAGCTGCTCCTCTATTGCTGCTCCCCCTGTAAACTGCTGTGCATTCTAGACTTTAGTTAGAAAGGTAGCTGGCCCACTTTTCTCTTTAATCCATCTGGGGGACACTGCTAGCCATGGGGTTGAGTAGGGTAGGGAAGAGTTTGGCACCTAAATAGTTAATTCTTTTAGCTGCTGACAGGCCCTCCACTTGCCAACCCCCAACGGAACTCAGTTTGATGTAGGTGCCCAAGGAGTATGGGCTGAAGTTAAAGAGCTGCACAGTGAAAAATGTTCACTGTAGTTAGGTTTTCATTTCTTTTTTAAAGTTTTATTTCGTTTAGTAGTACACGAGTGGCTCGGTAATACAGAGCACACTCGTTGGCAGAGAAGCTACTGTCAGCAGGGGAGCCGCGGCTCCCGCTGACAGTTTCACATTGTAACTGTGAGTCTTCTCACAGTGTGACAAGCGGTCTGCTTGAACGCTGTCACACTGTTAGCAGGGTCTGGCGCTGCCAGAGGCAGAGAGCGCCGGCACACCTGCCGTTCCCCGGGGCCATTACGTGGAGGAGAGGAGTGGAGCGTACCAAGTCCCCTCCTCGGTGAAAGGAGGAGGGTGGAACTTGGGGAAATGGCCGCGCTGTAACAGCGTTTTTAAGGGGGCAGTTCAGCAGATACTAGGCGATTCCGTTTAAGTGGAGAAGTGGAAATTTCTGGTATACTGCACATAAAACGGAGAGAGACCAGCGGAAGGGGAGTTATATAAAGGGCCTCCCCTGCTGAAGAAGCAGGTGGACGATTCCTCTGGCGCCAAAATACCAAGAGGAAAGGACACAGCAGCCATTCTGAGAGGAAGTTGCAGCTGCTGACAGACTTCTCCCTGCTAAGTGCCATTTATTCTCTCTATATATGCTAGATAGAGAAGTATAAATATTGTGGGCACATATACTGGGTAGAGATTAATTTTAAAGAGATTATAGCTCTCCTTTTTGGGTCAGAAATACTATATTTTGACTTGTTCATAATTAGTATTTCTGAGAAATATCTTGTGTGTTTGTGCCTATTCTATCTTGTACGTGACTTTATTCTTTTTTTTCTCACATATGATGGCTGATAAAAGTAAAGCAACACGTGCCAAATATTTTGCCTGTTCCAAATGTAATGCTAAATTAGCTGGTGAACATCTGGACCCAGGGGTGCTTTGTGCTGGTTGCGCTGCGGCGCCTGTAGTGATGCAGCCTAGGGACAGCTCCACTCGGGGTAGATCCCCCCCCAAATGGGTGGCAGCTTTGACACAGTGGGTTGATACCCTCATTAAGCTTTTATCTAAACCAGCTGAGATTCCAGTGGTGGCTACGGGGGTTCCCTCTGCCTCTGGAACGCTAGCCTCTATGAGTTCAGGGGAAGGGGGGGATGATTAGTCCGTTGCCTTCAGGTATAGGGACAATCTTCTTCCCTGGCACACCAGGAGTCATCCCAAGCGGGGGATGCTGGATGGTCTGCAGTGGCTAAATGTTTGGACTGGCTAAACCATTTGCTGGAGAATCCTAGGGATTTACAAGGAAATAAGAGACATAGATCAGCAAATCCGCTTTTGTCTCTGTCTGACTCAGAGGGATCCTCTGAGGAGGAAGGCGAATTATTAGAGGACTCTGATCTTTCATTAGTAGAGTCAGAGGAAGGCTCTAGGTACCAAGGTATGGATGATCTGGTAAAAGCAGTACGTCAGACCTTGGGGTTTGTGGAAGTGGAAGAGACTAGGGGGTAAATGTATCAATCTGCGGGTTCTTCAACACCCGCGTGTTCAGCCTCTTCCGCGATTAAATTTCAAGCGGCGCTGCATTGTAAAGGGTTAACTTCCCTTTACAATGCAGCGCCGCTTGAAATTTAATCGCGGAAGAGGCTGAACACGCGGGTGTTGAAGAACCTGCAGATTGATACATTTACCCCTAGGTCTTTGGACCGGTCTTTTTTTAAGAAGGTTTCTAAACAGGCGGTCTGGTTCCCTCCCTCTGCAGAGTTGAGAGATTGCAGAGGCCTCTTGGAAACAACCGGATAAGAGGTTCACTATGCCTAGAAAATTTGGGTCATTATATCCGCTACAAGAGGAGGATATGACCCGATGGGAACAGGTGGCGAGAGTAGATACTCCTGTGGCGAGGTTGGTTCGCCAGACAACACTGCCGGTACCAGGAATGGCTTCATTACAAGATCCTACTGATCGTAAGTTGGAAACTTTTCTAAAGTCGGTATTTACAGCTGCTGGTACAAACTTCAGACTGGCGTGCCTGGGTTGCAAGCGCTATGGAAGCATGGGCTGTGCAGTTAGCATCCGCATTACAGGATTCGGAGTTGCTCCCTTTGGCTATGCACCTGAAGGAGGCTGCAGGTTGTGTGTATGAAGCGGCCCAGAATTCGGCATCCATATCATCTTCTATTTCAGCTACAGCAGTAGCAGCAAGAAGAACATTATAGTTGAGAGCTTGGGATGCGGATGTGGAATCTAAGAGATCTTTAGAATCCATTCCTTATGCTAGTGGAGTTCTATTTGGTCCAGAATTGGACTCCTGGATTTCACAGGCATCGGGGGGGAAAGAGTACATCCCTACCGGTTAATACTCCTAGACCTAGGACTCCAGGGTTTGGTTCTTTTAGACAGCCTTTTCGTGGGGGCGTGTCTGGCAGAGGCCAGACAGTCAGGTCAAGAGCTTCTGGAGGTAGGAGACAGTCTCTTAGGGAAAGGTCATCCTTTTCCTCCTCAGCAGGACGGCCCTCTTCCACCAAGCTTCTGGATAAACCGGCAGCATGACTGCCATCCTCCTCTGTTAGCGGAGGGAGGAGTGGGGGGACGTTTGCTTCTGTTCAGTCAACAGTGGACAGAGTCCTCAGGGGACAGATGGATTCAGGGAATCATGGGAAGAGGTTACATGATAGACTTGGTAGGGCCAGCTCTTCACAGGTTTTTTGTAACCAGTTTGCCCCACTGTCCTCGGAAAAGACAGGCAATGCTCACCTGTGTCGATTTGCTTCTTTCACAAGAAGTTATTTTAGAGGTTCCGGAGCACCAGAGAAGGAAAGGGTTTTACTCAAACCTCTTCCTGGTCCAAAAGCCGGATGGTTCATTCAGGCCAGTGCTAAATCTCAAGCAGCTAAATCGTTACCTGAGGGTAGTTTCCTTTCGGATGGAATCCCTGAGATCAGTCATAAACGGCCTGGAGGCAGGTCAGTTCATGGCATCAATGGACATCAAGGATGCTTACCTTCATGTTCCAATCTGGGAGGGGCATCAGCCGCTTCTCAGATTTACGGTGGGTTCAGCTCACTGTCAGTTCAGGGCTCTTCCATTCGGACTTGCAACAGCCCCAAGGTTGTTTACAAAGATTATGGTGGTAATGGCGGCACTCCTTCATTCCAAAGGGGTGCAGATTGTACCTTATTTGGACGATTTACTAATCAAGGCGGCAACAGCACAGTTGTTGGAACAACATCTTCAGCTTACGGTGAAGGTGCTGAAAAAGCATGGTTGGCTCTTGAACGGAACAAAGTCTAAACTGATACCTTGCCAAAGGATGTCATTTTTGGGATTGATAATGGACACGGCAGACATGAAGGTTTTTCTTCCAGAGGACAAAGTAAGGTGTTGACAAACAAGGTTCTGTCTCACAGGAGGTCGTCAGTGCTTCTGTGTATGAAACTGTTAGGAAAGATGGTTGCATCTTTCGAGACGCTCCCTTACGGAAGGATTCACTCCAGATGTTTCCAATGGGACATGCTGAGGAAAAGGGTCCCATCTGAGGTTGGATCGTCAATGGATAATAATGTCACCAGAGGCGAGAGAGTCCCTCAGATGGTCGTTGGTGAGGGACAATCTGAGGGAGGGCAGTTCTTTTGCTCCATGGTCCTGGATCTTAGTATCCTCGGACGCCAGTCTGAAAGGTTGGGGGGCAGTGTCCTTCACCTGAGAATGCAGGGGCTGTGGTCAGAGCAGGAGTCTGTTCTTCCTACAAATGTGCTGGAACTGATGGCCATCTTGAAAGCAGTGCAGAGAGCTCAGAGTGTTTTGCAAGGAAGGCTGGTTCGCATTCAATCCGACAATGCCACGACAGTGTCGTACATAAACAGACAAGGAGGCACCAAGAAAGAGTGTAGGAGCAATGAAGGTGTGACGTTTCAGATTTTGGCTTGGGCCGAAAGATACGTGCCGACGCTGTCAGCAGTTTTCGTCCCAGGAATACAGAACTGGCAAGCAGATTATCTAAGTTGGCATGAGGTTCTACCGGTAGAGTGGGTTCTTCATCCGGAAGTGTTCCAGTCACTGGTAAACGGGTGCGGACTTCCGGATCGAGATCTGATGGCGTCAACAGGAAAGTTCCAGAGTTTTGAGCAAGAGATCCGCTTGCAGTGGCAGTGGATGTGAAGACAATGGGACTTCAGGTTAGGTTACCTGTTTCCCCCCATATCAATGATTCCCAGGGTCCTTCGAAGAGTCAAGCAGGGAGATCGGCCAGTCATTCTGGTGGCTCCAGCTTGGCCATGAAGAGTCTGGTATCCAGAGATTCTTCTTGGCAGTAGGTCCGAGTGTTCGGTTACGGCTTCGAAAAGATCTGCTTACTCAGGGACCATTCTTGCATCAGAGTCTGTGTCTTGAATCCAGTCTGTGGAGATCGAGAGGGTTTTCTTTAAACGTAGTGGATACTCTCCTCAAAGCTAGGAAGCCAGTTTCGGCTAAGATTTATCACCGCATCTGGCATACTTATATAAAGTGGTGTAAGAAGAAGTCTTACAATTCAAAGTCTTTTCGTCTGACTAGATTTCTTACTTTTCTACAAGATGGCGTGGAGGGAGGTCTCCGCTTGGGAACTCTAAAAGTTCAGGTGTCAGCACTGTCAGTGTACTTTCACAGACGTTTGGCGGAGATACCGGATGTTAAGACTTTCTTGCAGGGGATGCTTCACATCCAGCCGCCCTATGTTCAACCAACGGCGCCTTGGAATCTTAATTTGGTCCTTAATATAATGCAGGAGCCTCCATTCGAACCGTTGCACTCAGTGGAGTTGCGGTTTTTAACTTGGAAAGTGGTCTTCCTGCTGGCTATTGCCTCAGTTCGGAGGGTCTCTGTCACTCACCGGACCGTGAGTGCCTCTGCGCTGGTGCGTGGTTCTCTAGCCTTCCTGCCGGCGCCTGTCCTGAGCCTCGGCCGTCCGCCATCTTGATGGACTGCGCATGTGCAGCACCCAAGAACTCTTATGACCTTTGCTTTTAATCTAATTGGAGGATCAGGCACCTCTCCCTAAGGCACCTGTGCTCATTACATCGTTGCCTGATCTTGAGTCTCATTCCCTGTGAGTCTCTGAAGGTGTCTCCTGTGTCCTGCTCGTGTTTTCAACTTCCCGCTGATTACCTGCTCTACTCATCGGTGGATCTCATACCCGCTACTGACTTCTGTATCCTGCTCCTGTCCTCAGCTGTCTGCTGGATTACCTGCTCCGCTCATCAGCGGTTCTCATACCCGCTACTGACTCTTGTATCCTGTTCGTGTCCTCAGCTGTCTGTTGGATTACCTGCTCTGCTCACCTGCGGTTCCCATACCCGCTTCAGCCGTTCAGCGCTCCTGCTGTGCCTGCATATCCTAGTGGACAAGCTTCTCTACTCAGCAGCGGTATCCATACCCGCTATAGACTATTAGCTATAACGCTGCATATCTGTTTGGAGCAAGTTCCTCTGTGCTCTCATTGTATTCATACAATTATTGACTCTATTCATTCATCCACTTATCCTCACCTGGACAAGTCCTCACCTCCTCGCAGTGGTACAACTTGCTGTCCGCAGACCACTGACGCCTCCTCTACCTACCTGCACCTGGACAAGTCTTCTCATCACAGCAGTGGTACAACTTGCTGAACGCAGACCACTGACTTCCCGCTACCTTACCTGCACCTGGACAAGTCTTCTCATCACAGCAGTGGTACAACTTGCTGAACGCAGACCACTGAAAATTTCCTTGTTGGTCCTTCCTGTTACCACCAGCCCCATCGTACTTGGCCTTCCATGGCTTCAACTTCATTCGCCTCAGATTGACTGGAACACTCCTCAAGTCACTTCCTGGGGTTCGGTTTGTCATCATAGATGTTTGTCTCAAGTTGTTCCAATCAAAATAAATCAGTCTTCCATTACACCCTGCCCACCGGGTCTTCCTCCACAGTATGCTTCCTTCGCGGATGTGTTCGATAAGATCCAGTCTGAACGCCTTCCTCCTCATCGGGCGTGGGATTGACGTACAACCTGGCAAGAACCCTCCTAGGGGTCGTGTGTATCCACTCTCACTACCAGAAACCCAACCAACTTCTGATTATATCAAGGAGAACCTCCAGCGAGGATTTATCCGACCTTCCACTTCTCCTGCTGGAGCGGGGTTCTCTTTTGTGAAGAAGGATGGATCATTACGACCCTGTATAGATTATCGTGGACTCAATGCCATTTCTATCAAAAATCGGTACCATATTCCACTAATTACCGAGCTCTTTGATCGCATTAAGGGAGCCCGGATTTTCACCAAACTTGATCTCCGAGGCGCCTATAATTTAATCCGGAACAAGTCTGGAGACGAATGGAAGACAGCTTTTAACACCAGGGATGGCCACTATGAATATCTAGTTATGCCCTTCGTGTTGTGTAACGCCCCAGCTGTCTTCCAGGGTTTCGTGAATGAGATCTTCCGGGACTTGTTGTATGTCTGTGTCGTCGTCTACCTGGATGACATATTAATCTTTTCTCAGGATCTGCCCACTCATCATCAACATGTGGCAGAGGTCCTCTCCAGACTCCAGAGAAACTCCTTTATTTTGCAAGTTAGAAAAATGTTCCTTTGAGCTATCCCAGATTCCATTCTTAGGATATATTGTGTCCGGAGTTGGTCTAAAGATGGATCCTGAAAAAGGTGAACGCTGTACTACGTTAGCCCCAGCCAACTACTCTCAGAGCAATCCAACGCTTTTTAGGTTTTGCAAACTACTAGACGTTTCATTCAAGGTTTTTCCTCCATCGCTTCTCCCATAGTGGCTCTGACCCGGAAGGGAGCTAACACTAAACAATGGTCCTCCGAGGCCCTTCAAGCTTTCTAGTTCCTCAAGAAGTCCTTCTCCTCCGCTCCTGTTCTTCGACAGCCTGACGTGACCCTTCCTTTCTTTTTGGAAGTAGACGCCTCTAATGTGTGCCTAGGGGCCATACTATCTCAAAAATCGGAGCAACAAAAATTCCATCCTTGTGCCTTCTACTCTCGAGGTCTTCTACCTGCAGAGAGAAATTACACTATCGGGGACAAGGCGTTGTTGGCCATAAAAGCAGCATTAGAGGAGTGGAGATATCTGCTGGAGGGAGCTCGTCATCCTGTTACTATTTTTACTGACCACAAAAACCTGTTATATTTGCAGTCTGCCCAATGTTTGAATTCTCGTCAGGCAAGATGGTCACTTTTCTTTTCCCGGTTTCAGCTTATCATAACTTTCAAACCAGCTTCCAAGAATCAAAAAGCAGACGCCTTATCGCGGGCGTTTGTGGCGGCCTCTGACGCTGAAGATTGTCTTAATCATCCCATATTGGATCCCAAATGTGTGACTCTGGCCACTTCCTCCACCAAGGTGCTACCATTTGGGAGAACCCTTGTGCCTCCATCTCTACGTAAAAAAATATTATCGTGGTATCATTCTTCACGCTTTTCTGGACATTCGGGTGAACGCAAGACGTTAGTCCTTTCTCGAAGCTACTGGTGGCCTTCTATGAGGAGAGATGTCAAAGAATTTGTGGCCGTGTGTGAGGTGTGTTCCCAGTTTAAAACCCCCTGCAGAACACCGGCGGGATTACTTCAACCACTACCCATTCCTTCCAAGCCCTGGACCCATATTAGTATGGACTTTATCACCGATCTTCCTCCTAGTAAAAAGTGCAATACCATCTGGGTAGTGGTGGATAGATTTTCAAAAATGGCACATTTTGTTCCTTTAACCGGTTTACCTTTCTCGTCTACTCTGGCTGACCATTTTATCAAGGAGATCTTCCGAATTCATGGATGTCCATCTGAGATTGTTTCGGATAAAGGAGTACAGTTCGTCTCCAGATTCTGGCGAGCCCTTTGCAAGACCTTGGGTATCCGATTGTCACTATCATCCTCCTACTATCCTCAATCAAATGGACAGACCGAGAGAGTCAACCAAGATCTTGAGACTTTCATAAGGATGTTCTCCTCAGCCAACCAAGACAATTGGGTAGATTTACTTCCATGGGCTGAATTCGCCCATAACAATATGTATCACGAGTCATCTTCAAAAAGTCCATTCTTTGTGTTATACGGTCACCATCCGTCTTTCCCAGAATTTCCTGCCCTCCCTCCCACCCAAGTTCCTGCAGTGGAGAGTGTATGTCAGAGTTTCAAAAATATCTGGTCTCAAGTTAATTCCTGCCTGAAGAAGACATCTGCCAGATACAAATGTTTTGCTGATAAAAAGAGGCAAGCTATTCCTCCACTGAAAATTGAAGACCGCGTATGGCTTTCTACCAAAAATATTCGCCTGAAGGTTCCGTCCATGAAGTTCGCTCCCCGTTTCATTGGTCCATACAAGATCACTCCGGTGATAAATCTGGTGTGCTTCAAACTACTATTACTTATGAACCTTCGTATCTCCAACGCCTTCCATGTGTCATTACTCAAGCCTCTTATCATCAACCGTTTCTCTGTTCCTCCTTCAGCACCTCGGCCAGTACAAGTTCATCAAGAGGAAGAGTTTGAAATTACTCATATTTTAGATGCTAAAATTTTGCGAGGAGATCTCAACGCTCCAGCTCTTCTAAAAAGATTTTATTCCAAGTATCTGGGCAAACCCGGCTCCAAGTGTTCTGTGCCCACCTTTAAAAGGGGGGGTACTGTCACTCACCGGACCGTGAGTGGCTCTGTACTGGTGCGTGGTTCTCTAGCCTTCCTGCCGGCGCCTGTCCTGAGCCGCGGCCATCCGCCATCTTGATGGACTGCGCATGCGCAGCACCCAAGAACTCTTATGACCTTTGCTTTTAATCTAATTGGAGGATCAGGCACCTCTCCCTATTTAAGGCACCTGTGCTCATTACATCGTTGCCTGATCTTGAGTCTCATTCCCTGTGAGTCTCTGAAGGTGTCTCCTGTGTCCTGCTCGTGTTTTCAGCTTCCTGCTGATTACCTGCTCTACTCATCGATGGTTCCCATACCCGCTACTGGCTCCTGTGTCCTGCTCGTGTCTTCAGCTTCCTGCTGATTATCTGCTCTACTCATCGGTGGATCTCATACCCGCTACTGACTTCTGTATCCTGCTCCTGTCCTCAGCTGTCTGCTGGATTACCTGCTCCGCTCATCAGCGGTTCTCATACCCGCTACTGACTCTTGTATCCTGCTCGTGTCCTCAGCTGTCTGTTGGATTACCTGCTCTGCTCACCTGCGGTTCCCATACACGCTTCATCCGTTCAGCGCTCCTGCTGTGCCTGCATATCCTCGTGAACAAGCTTCTCTACTCATCAGCGGTATGCTTACTTGCTATATACTATTAGCTATAATGCTGCATATCTGTTTGGAGCAAGTTCCTCTGTGCTCTCATTGTATTCATACAATTATTGACTCTATTCATTCCTCCACTTATCCTCACCTGGACAAGTCCTCACCTCCTCGCAGTGGTACAACTTGCTGAACGCAGACCACTGACTTCCCGCTACCCTACCTGCACCTGGACAAGTCTTCTTATCACAGCAGTGGTACAACTTGCTGAACGCAGACCACTGACACTCCCATTACCTTCCTTCACCTGCTCACGTCCACCCGGCTCTCCGTGGTTGAAACCTGCCTTCCACTATAGCTGCACGTCGCTGACTTATCTACCAGTATAGCTGCACGATAGCTGCACGTCGCTAACTTATCTATCAGTATAGCTGCAAGTCGCTGACTCATCTACCAGTATAGCTGCAAGTCACTGACTATCATCAATTCCATTGGCATTCTCTCTCCATCTGCTGTTATATACGTTGCACTATTCACCCTGCTGCCAGAGGACCGCTGTGCAAACTCCGCCCCTCTGGTAAGCATAGTCACCTGGTGAATCCTGGGCAGAACTCCTAGTGCCCGTGACAGTCTCTGAGCTGGGGGCTTTATCTTGTTGTGAACCTTATCTGGTCTTTCATGATAGAGCAGTTTTAAGAACTATTCCATCTTTTCTTCCTAAGGTGGTGTCTGGTTTCCATGTAAGTCAGGAGATAGTAGTTCCGGTGTTCAAAGAGGAGCCTCGGGCTTCTGGAACAGGAAAAATTAAATTTTTGGATGTGGTTAGGGCTTTACGAATTTATGTTAAGAGAACTGCAAAGATTTGTAAGACAGATTCTCTGTTTGTTTAATTTGATTTTTATTAGACGTGGATGGCCAGCATCTAAGCAATCGATTGGTAGATGGCTTACCCTGACAATTAAGCAAGCTTATGTCAGTGCTAACCATCCTGTGCCGGAGCGTATTGTTGCCCAATCTACCCGTTAGGTTGGGGCGTCTTGGGCTGCGCGGAACGGGGCCCCAGCGGATCAGTTATTCAGAGCAGCCACCTGGTCCTCGGTCCATACTTTCACAAGATTTTACCAATTTAATGTCTTTGCGTCTGAGGACGCCTCGTTTGGCCGTAGTGCTCTACGTGCTGGGCTATGAGAGCGGTCCCACCCTTCAGAGGGGCTGCTTTAGTAGGTCCCCATGGTTAGCAGTGTCCCCCATATGGATGAAAGAGAAAAGAGGATTTATACTTACAATAAATTGGTTTCTCTGATTCCATCTGGGGGACACTGCGTTCCCTCCCTTCTGCTTTCTTCTATGTGATTAGGTTGATTGGTCTATCTTCTTGGGGCTTTTTTAATCAAACTGAGTTCCATTGGGGGTTGGCAGGGGGAGGGCCTGTCATCAGCTAAAATAATTAACTATTTAGGTGCCAAACTCCTCCCTACCCTACTCAACCCCATGGTTAGCAGTGAAACCGATTTATCATAAGTATAAATCCTCTTATTTGATGTGAAGGTTGTCTAGTTTATAAAATGGTATGCTTTTTTGTGTCTCTGTGTCCTTTACAGTGCACTCTGATATTCGGGGCATGAAAATCACAGAAAAGATGGTAGTGGCGAATGCGGTGCCAGAAGTAAAATATGCAAAGTCAGCTCAAAGGGGATACCATAATTACATGCGTAAAAAAATGGCAGCCTTACAGACAGACCCGCGACTGTTCAGAAAGTTATGACAATTCCTTCTTTTCAACTGTTTGCGCAATATTTTTTGTAGTAAACAAATAAAAAAATGTGCCCTTTTCCAGTATTTTGCTACTTTCCAGAACCTACTGAAGTTGGGTTCTGATGAGCCCAAAAGTGCCAAAAATGGCAAAGCACAAAAATTTTAAAAATAGCAAACAGGTTACATTTCTGCCTTTAGTACCACTGAACATTGCGACTGCTGGTTGCCACAGGTAAGGAAGGATAGTGAAGTGTGGGGTTCAGGGAAAGATACAACCTCAGACAAAGAAGGGCCAGGGAGGTATCTGGGTATCAGGCTTCAGCAGTTTAATGTGGTTAGACTGGTGATGGCTGATACCTGGTTGTTTGCTGTTTGGTACAGCACATTTTTGTTCTTGCATCATCTTACAAAGTAACCCCCGTGGCACTTCAGCTTAAGATTCTTCACTAATTGTGTGCATGCTGTAGGTAGGCGTATTGCCAGTCACTATTCTTGTCCATGTGTTGTTGTTGTTGTTGTTATTATTATTATTATCCTTTATTTATAAGGCGACACAAGATTTCCGCAGCACTGTACAGAGTAGAAACAGTAGACCATACTTATGTGTTGCTGGTCAACCCTGATTGTCATGCAATATCCTGTATGATTATGCTGTTATAGTCAGTAGTCGTAGTGGGCTGGTATATAGTGGTATGTCGTACCTCCACTTCTACTGCTTTCATTGTGAAACTATCAAATTTCATTCACATACATTTCCATACAGCCACTAAATTTCCACTTTGACCACTGGTTATAGCTGTGAACTGGCATCTGATTATTAAAAAAAACTGCAGCTTTCTGTTCTTGACACAACAATGTTTAATACATACATTCTCTACAGTTGGTTCTGGATTTATTTCATTGTTGCATTCTTAATTGTAGGTCACACAACATCATGGTCAAGATGTTCCAAAGTACCAACTACAAAAACCACCTGGACCAGGCAGAAGGAGAAGAAACCGTCAGAGGTTTGTTATGTGTTTTTTGTTTGTTTTTTCCCGCATTCCTGAATATTTTATTAATAGTGTTTGCTGCCTGATCATAAACAGACCATTAACACATTGACTGTCAGTGGTTAGCAGAGCTTCTGGGGTTGCCACTGAATACACCCTACATTCTTAATTGTGCACCCCATATGCTCATTTGTTCTTCACCCCCTGTGCCTTATTTGTACTGGGAGTTATAGGTGGCTGGTAAAGATCAAGTAGCAAAATAAGGAAATTAAAAGGTAAAAAGCAAATAAAATGAACCTAAAACTATTTCTATGCTGTCACCTAAGTAAATACAGCCCTAGAGACACATACGTCGCACTAAGCAACTGATAGCCTGTAAGCTGTGTCCTGAGAGTGCTAAGGAGATTGTATTGATATCGGTCTGCTTTGGTCTTAGCCATAAATGATTGCAGTGAAATTCAATACGTTTTCGGACATTTAGGGGTAAACTTATCAATTGTCGATTTATGTAAAACCGAATCTGCGGTTTTCCGTCCATATTTAAAATGGCAATTCTATTAAAGGCAAAACCCGATAGGCTTTGTCTTTAGTAAAATTTCTATTTAAATCATGAAGGCAAACTGCCAATTCTCAGTGTTTTTCAAAACTACCGGTTGACAAATATACTCGTTAGTGTAACCTTAACAATGCCTTACTATTCCATTATACATATATGTGTATTTTGTGCAACACATTCAAAGTGGAGACTTGTTAAGAGCATTTTAGTGAATAATAAAAGAAAAATAAATTCCTGTATGCCTATAAAAGATCAGTAAAACATATGACAAGAAGTAAGTCTGCATCGAGAACTCTTTTTTCCAAGAATATTTGTCTTTTTGAACATTAATGCCATGTTTTTCTCACAAAGTAAAATACCACGGGGTAAATTTATCAAGCTGCGAGTTTCCAGCAGGTTTTAAAAGTGGAGATGTTGCCTATAGTAACCAATCAGATTTTAGCTATCATTTTGTAGAATGTACTAAACAGATGTTAATTAGAATCTGATTGGTTGTTATAGGCAACATCCCCACTTTTAAAACCTGCTGGAAACTCGCAGCTTGATAAATTTATCCCTATGTAATGGAAAATGTTCAAATCTTTTTTTCCTTACCTTTTTTTCACCAAGCTTACTTTTTAAATAAAGTATCCATGTAAATATGGTTTCATTGTTTTATTTATATAGAATAACTGTAAAAATATAAAATATAATTTGTATCTTCTAGCACAGAAGCAAATAAATAAAAGTAATAACGCAATAACAACCTGCACAACATAGTATAAAAATTACCTCACCAAGTCACTTTAAAGTAATAATTATACCTATATGCGGCCTGTTCTGACAAGTGTTTTGGCAGAAGCTGCTCATGTTCTGTTTAAAGTAAAAAGTAACATGAGCAAATCGCTCTGAAAATCTGTTTATCACACAAGGGGCAATGCCTGCGTTCTTCACATCGGTTTGCTCATGACAGTTTGTTTGGACCAAGGCGCGAGAAACTTCTGAAAGACCCATTTGTCTGACTGAGCCTGTGTGGTTGTAACACTACACCGCAATGTCTAACAATGCTCAAATATCGCGAATATCACTAAACCATGGGATTTGATTTTATCACCTAATAATAGTTTTTCTCCTTGTGACTGAACTGAAGAATATGTCTGAGACAGATAAATAGATAATGGCAAGTAGAAAAACAGATTAACCTTATACTGGAGGTATTTTATTTAGACTGTAAAGTAATCCATCAATCTGCTTGGGGATTACTTTTTACTGTTTCCTTAAAAAGATTCATTGATACACTGATATTCATTGAATATTGTTTTTTTAAAAAGTGTAGACGATGCATGGAACATACAGGCAGATTTGCTATATTTAAGCATGCCTGGGATAAGCGCTGTACAGTAAGAAAATTGAGCAGAGGAGATAGTCTGATGTTTTGGTAATAAAAGTTCCAGAATAGTTTATAGCTTTGATGGCCCCAAAGACAGAGGTTGAAATTCATGTAAATCAGTGAGAGATGGGGTCGAGAGAAGACAAACAGAATTTGATGGATCACCTCTGTCAGCTACTTTGTGCTTTCATTAGCACATTGATCCATCTGATGAACTCTTTGGAAGCTAATCATTTCATCATGTGGCTATTGATTAATTTAATCATTTGACTGTTGTTAATAGAGTGTAAATTGGTATAACCTTGTGGCTGATCTAAGCTGTTCAATCTATACAGGCCTTTTATACATAAACACTAACAACATGTTTAACTTCTATCTTCATTAAATAGACATCAACTATTGTTTTGTTGTTCATCATCATCATCATCACCATTTATTTATATAGCGCCACTGATTCCGCAGCACTGTACAGAGAACTCATTCACATCTGTCCCTGCCCCATTGGAGCTTACAGTCGAAATTCTCTAATATAGACACACACTCACAGACAGACAGAGAGGGAGACAGACAGGTAGAGACTAGGATCAATTTTGATAGCAGCCAATTAACCTACTAGTATGTTTTTGGAGTGTGGGAGGAAACCGGAGCACCCGGAGGAAACCCACGCAAACACAGGGAGAACATACAAACTCCACACATGGTCGGGAATTGAACTCATGACCCCAGTGCTGTGAGGCAGAAGTGCTACCACTATGCCACCGTGCTGCCCATATTGTTGCTAATTCTTCTGTGAATCTACTGACTGGCATTTATAAAATGTTTTCCAACACTCTTTTTTTTTTTTTTTTTTTTTTAATTTATTTTTATTACTGTACAAATACTATTTGACTCAGGCAAGTATAATGAAAATCGTTCATGCTAACCATTTTTGTTTTATAGAAAAATATTTTAGTTTTTCAATTTGTGTATTTTATTATTTTGTTGTTGCTTTGTAGAGAATAATGACAATATACCGTAAATGTAAAATTTCCCTTACAATCGATCTTGGGACCAAATTTCCTATGGTCACTGATACATCACAGTCAAGCTCTGAAGGCTGCATGTAAAATTGAAGATACAGTACACATAACTTAATCCGAAAACACCTTTGACCAGTGTCCAGTAGCCTCTGACCAACACCCTTTGACCAGCACCTTCTGACCAGTAACAAGCACCCAGCATATTTTGAACATCAACTTTTGACAAACACCATGCACTTTCTAATCAATAATCACAACCCATCTAGCACCTAGAGATTCCTGACCAGTAAACGTCCCTTATCATAGGCAAACCCACTGCCTGAAAGTCTCATGTGTGCAGCAGGAGGACATAAGACACAGCACTAGATGAAGAGGGTAAGCGTGTGAACGTGTTTGCGTGTGTGTGTGTGTGGGGACTCTTGTGTGATTTCAATGTAAGTTTGGGGTTTTAATGTATAAATACAATAGTTCCTTTGTAAACTTAGGCTTGGAGGGACTTTTAATATAAGTATGGGGGAGGGGGGAAAACGGATTTTAATGTAAGTGTAGGAGGGGTATTTTATGTGATGTGGATAAGATGTGAAATATTAATTTCATAGTAGGTTGAGGTTGGGAGCTTTTAATTTATTGGTGGGGTGACTGTTGGGTATATTTAATTTAATAGTGGGGTTATGGCCCACCTATTTAGGGTGGGATGATGGAACTATGCATTTAATGTTGGGGTGGTTTGGATGCTATTAATTGAATGTGTATCTGAGTTTGAGGAGGAAAGCTATTTCTTAAAAGTGAATGCTAATTATTTAATGTTTGGGAGGAAAAAGTTTGTTTATTTATTAAATATAAATGCTATTCATTTAATGCTGGTTGTTTGGGGGGAAATGGATCTTTTTATTAGAGGTAAATTACATTAATCTACTGTCCGGGTTGGTTGCTGGGAGGCCTAATTATTAAATGTGGTTGCTTTTGATTTAATATAGAGCTGCTTTCGGGGAGGGAGGCCTACTATGTTCACTCATTGATGGGTTTTCTATATCATGTACCTGTCCTTTTTCAAAACAGGGACCCAATATTCCAGGACCCAGACAAGCAGCAGCTGTGCTTAGGACACGCTGCTTTCACTACTTGCTGCTGCTGCTCAAGAACAGGTAGGAGAGAGCAGGACAGTCTGCCAAATGTTCTGACACGTTGGGGCATATTCAATTGTTGGCGAGGTTGAAATGTCCCCCCCGCGGGAAAAAAAATAAAAATCCCGCGCTCGTTTTTACAGGTTTGAGCAGCCGTTTTTAAAAAAACTCGCACAATTCCATTCCAAATCTTGCAAACACCACCTCGCGCTCTAACTATTGTTCTTAGCATGTTTTAGTAAGAGGAATGCGGCTGATCTTGTTTTTGTTTTATCTTCAAGCAAAGTAATCGTGGATCTTACAAATATGGTCTGCAAGCAAGAATGCAACCCCCCTGGCCAGAAGAATTGAAGATTTGTCAAGCAGGAACATTTTGTAAGGTACAAATATTTGGGGATAGTGGGCAAGCCGGACATTTTGTAAGGTACAAATATTTGGGGACAGTGGGCAAGCCGGACATTTTGGAAGGTACAAATATTTGGGGACAGTGGGCAAGCCGGACATTTTGGAAGGTATAAATATTTGGGGACAGTGGGCAAGCCGGACATTTTGGAAGGTACAAATATTCGGGGACAGTGGGCAAGCCGGACATTTTGGAAGGTATAAATATTTTAGTGGGCCTTTGTTTGCATCCGTTTGGGGAACTAAAGCTTCAGACAACAGAGGATTTCTTCAATGGTGAGTATTTTGTGTATTTATTATTTTTAATAAAGATTTGTGGTTGGAATGAGGGTTTTGTGATTTTATTAAACATTTTGATTTGTAGAACTACAGGTCCCAGCCAGCCATGGGTGTCAGGGCATGTTGACACTTGTGGTTATTCAAGTGTGTGAAGATACTGGGTATATCTGGCCCAGTGCTACCCAGTACCTTCTAGGATTCGTATGGTCACTCAGGCAAAATGCAGTTTTAAAATTACAACAGTATATTTATTGTCATACAAATCACACTAGAATATTATCTACACACAGTAAATAAATGCCAGGCAGATTTACCACATCATCTGTCCCTTACCCCAATAACTTAAGGAGATATAGTCACCTGCTGTCCAGACTTCATAACCCATGGATCCCTCTCAGCTGCACATATAGACTCGAGTTAGAAAACGACAATTCAAAACTCCATCTTGCACCTTCCTGAATGAAATCCAAGCATGACCCCCCTTCCCCCCTGGGGTTGTTCCTTATATATGACAGGTCTAATTTCCACAGTCTTTCCCCTCCCTGGGCAAACCCCTGTGTCTATTCTACTTAACCATTGGTCAGTGCTGGACTAGGGAGGGGGGGGGGGGGGGGTTGGACAGGGGAGTGAAGATGAGCTGTCCTTCCAGAGAACCTCCCCTGTTAGATAGCCTCTCTCTGGACTAGCCTGGTGAGAACAATGGACACTAATTAGTTTTTCTACTCCAGCACTTGGCAACCTGATCCCTACCCACAATCCCCCTGGCTTCAGCTTAAGGACAAAGAATAGCAACCTTACTTCAAGTTATCAATATACAATAAACAATATACATATGTACACTGAATTACAATGTCCCTTTAGCCACATGTTATTGGACAATGCAGTTATAGTCTGGTGAGCTGGGGAACAAACAGCATGGGCTATAAAAAGTACTATAATCCACATTATGTGAGAAATGAGACATGCTCACAGGGTTATTAAACTCATTTCGTCACAAAGTGCCAACATGTCCTGGCTGCCGTGGGTACGCTGGTGCTTGTAGTTATACAAGTAGCAGCATGTCCACAGTATTTAGGCCAACATGGCTGGCTGGAACCTGTAGTTCCACAAAACAAAATGGTGTCCGTTTGTTATTTTCAAAATAAATCACCGTTTATTGCCCTACTACCCACAGCCCACGGGGGTAGGAAGAGCCCTAGTGCTATCAGCACTGGGCTGGGTGTCCCTATGGGGGGGGGGGGGCACTGTTTTTTTATTTTTTTATTCAGCAGACCCCACTCCATAGGGAATCCAGCCCAGCGCTGAACAGTCTGGGGTTGGTTAGTCATTATGGCAGGGGGAGCCCTGCTGCGTGTCCCACTGCTATAGTGCCGCCAACCCCGTCTGGTTTGCCTAGTGCTGGTTCAGTGAAAATAGGGGGGACCCCACGCGAAATTTTTCCCACATTTTCACGGAAACAGCAGTAGCCTGCCAGTACTAGGGTTAAGACTAAATAGAGGGGGACCACACGTTTTTGTTTTTTTTTATAAAACAAAAAAATTAAAATCTATTTTTGACAATTTTTTGATAGCTGCCTATAGTCAGGCAGCCACAAAAAAAAAAAAAACTAAACCACTGATGTTAGTTTTCAAAAGGGAAATTGGTAAACTTTATAATATTTTTTTAAAATAGATTTTTATTGAAATTTTAATCCTTTCTAATTGCAATGTTATGTTAATGAACCTATGTAACTATTTTTTCTGTTTAAAACCTCTTTTTATGACCTTTAAATAACTTTTTTTTTTTCCTGAGCACACCAAGGAGGTGCGAGATGAAACTGCTGATTTTCCAGTTTCACCCGCTGCGTTAAAAAGCAATTGAATTGCTTTTAACGCACCGGCTTCTGATCCACCCTATACTTTTGCATTGACAAACGCCTGGAGCGCGAAAACACCGTTTCGGAAAAAAAACAAAACAATCGAATTGCGCGGAAAAAACACGTAACTCGCTTGAAATACAGAACTCTCCAACAATTGAATTGAATATGCCCCACTCAGTCAGGACTTTGTCCTGACTGTAGAGAGAGGAGGTATGTCCCACTTCACATGGCTCTGCATGAAAAGGGAGAGCTGCGTGTAGCGAACAGTAGTGCACGCAGCATTGTCCGTGAATATGATGGGGATAGGAAGAGTTGCAGAGCAGGCAAGTACCGTCTAAAATTATAGCCACGCCTCCATGCATGCTGGTCACACCCACTGGCGGCGTGGCGTGAAAACCCCCCTCTACAAATCCTGCGTTTGCACCTGCTTATATGTCATCTACACCACTATCCAATGAAGATGATTCTCCCCATCTAGTATGAATTCAGACTGAGCCAGTTGACTGTTAGGGATCAAGAAAGAAGAATCTGCTAGTATTCTTTCCAATCTGAAGCAGTTTGCTTTTTAACTAATTTGTGGTGGCTGCTTACAGCTCTCTGCTCTCAAGTATGCAGTGGCTCTTTGATGAAAAATTATACACTTTGAAGTGGCCAAAGCAAAACTTTAAAGTGGCCTTACGAGAGTACTGCTGCTCACAAATTATCAAGTAATAATTTGTGGCTATAAATTGTAATATTTAACAAATGGCTAAACTGTCTATGTTCTACTACACTTATTCAGCTTTATCCAATGTCTGATGCCCAGAACTGAGGGCTTGATGTGCAAACAGGCCGCTAGCTGGGTTCTATGTCAAATCCGCCTTATGTTCTTGTTTCGTAGCGAGGACTTCACTGTCTCTAGGCAATAGAACCATACTGTAATCTCAGTCATCGTTCAGAAGTGGCACAATTACAAGATCAGGATGCGGAGCTGTTGTAGGGCTCAGATTGCACCCAATTTACACATTTGGTTCTCTCTTGTGGAGACCCGATAGAAACAGCGACAACAGTAGTGTAGAAGACCTCAATTATTCATGTAAGGGGAGCAATAGGGGTGGTGGGCAACATTTCAAATATTTGCTAAAAATTTGTAATTTGCATTTTAGCTATGTAGCACTTATTAAAAAGTCATAGTGGGTTATGTTTTTTGGTTAACGTCAGATCTGTAGTTCACACTTTGAACTTTAAGCAGGGACTTGAGGCACCCACAACTCCCAGAATGGGATTCCTTGTCCTTGCCTGCTCCTGGAGTAGCTGATTATCCAGGCATCATAGCAGCATAGGAGTTTGATTTGAGTGGTTTGTAAGTTTGTTATATGGACAGTTGATAAGTAGATGTAGATGGCTAGTATATGAAAAATAGGGAAAGGTAAAATAAACCAAAGTACTGTAGGTTTCTACTGACTAACCAAGGTCCAGCTGCTGTAATAATTTTCTGATCCACCACAGTTACCATATTCTTTTTGGAAGAGTTTCTTTTCAAACTGCTGGCCTGAATAACTGTGATTATATGTTGGCTGTTTGGCAATGTTTTCATAGCCATGTTTTTTTCTATAGCAACCAAGTTAGCTTATTTATAAAGTGATAATTGCTTCTGCATGAAAGAGTTTGTTTTATTTCATTCTTTACAAAGTATCAACAATTTTAACCAAAAAAGTAAAAAAGGTTGTTACAAACTGCACCACCATAATTTTGAGTAAAGTTAATGATTTCTAGGAGAATGTTCAGACAAATGCAATAATTATCAATTATTCCACCCTGACAATGGTTGTTTAGTTTGGATCCATACACTCTCCACAATTTCCTGTGGCTGGTGAGCTAAGCATCCACAATTATATGTATATGTTTTGCTGATGTATGTTTATTCTAATATGTGTGTACAGCATTATTTACAGCACCCTTTGTAAACCTAAGTTAAATATTAAAGAAATAAGTTGTGTTAGTTAACTGGGTTGTCCATCTTCCGATGTCTTTAATTTATTGTCTTTTGCAATACCCTTCCGCAACCACCAGTTCTGTTTCCATGCAGAATAGGAGCGGTCGTAATTAATTGATTCCTATTGTGGTCATAACAATATGTCCGTTTTTGGGTGACCTCTTGCCCAATGTGTTTAACAATGCCTGTCACAGGTGATTCCAGCACAACATGTTCCCGTTATGAAAGCAGTGAGAGGTGAAATGGCTGATTATATAGCTGTACTTTACAAGCTTTGTTTTCTTAAAAGCATTGTTGGGGAAACCATCTTTTTTTTGTGAATTACCAAAATACCTTCTGACTGTGTTTCTTCCCACATAATGTAATCAATGTCTTTTGCCGTTATGTAGGCGCTACTAGCAAAGATGATTTTTAGCTACAAAACATTTTTGTAACAAATGTCTACCATAATGTATAGGTAGTTATGCATTTTTGAACCACAAAATGTTAATACTTTTTGACAGGAGCCATTTCCATTTTCTATAAAAAAAAAAGTACAGTTAACGCATGGAGACAGACATTCTATTGGAGAATGCTTCTCGTTTCACTAGAAACTAGTTACATACACGATGAGGGTAGCCATGTTTTGAGATGGAGAAATTGGCATTAAAATGCAGTTCATCTGCAACTAGTGACGGCAGTCAGGTGATTAGGATTGGTATAAGGGATTGTTTGGTCTTCAGTTAATGCAGATCTAGACACATGTTAGGATCGAGTTTGGATTCTGTAGATATATCAATGAGACATTTCTTCCCTGGCTCCTTAAAATCATAAGTGTTAGCTACATTTGCCTGAATGGTTCCTATATTCTTTATACTTTTGTTCACGCCAGGACTAATGTTATGGATAAGCACTGGAATAAGGACTAAACATTACAATAGATTCTAGCTTTTACACCTATTTGAAAGTGCAGTCTATCCTCATTTAAACATGGAGACTAATTTATTTTTTTGATGTTAAGCCAACAAAATGAAGGCATTCATAGTGACATTCTTCAGGTTGGATTACTTTTATGAGGTCTTATAAGTTGTCAGTGGGCTGATATATGGTGGTATGCTATACTGCCACTTCTCCAACAGCTTTGATTGTAAAACTATCAAATTCCATTCACTTACATTCCCATTACATTTTTCATACCGTCACTTCTAAATATCCATACCACCACTTCTATATGTCCACTTTGACCACTGGGTATAATCATGGGTCAAAATTACTAAAGCAGTCCCACTTTTTTTTTTTTTAACTCTTTATTTAAAGAGGAAACAACAGGACATATAGAAAGAACATCCAACATTATGAACAGTATAACATGAATATGCAAGGTGTTTCTTCTCATTTTGTATGTTTTTATAAGAAATGAGGGGGAGGGGAACTAGAAGTAGAGATGGTCACTGACCCTCGTGTTTGGTTTTGGTTTTGGATCTGGATTACCTTCAGGTTTTGGTTTTGGTTTTGGCAAAACCACCCGTGTTTTGGTTTTGCTTTGCAATTTTGTTTAAAAATCGATGTTTTTGGGCCTAATTTAGTGCTCCATCTGTTTCTTGGGTAAGTAAGGTAATTGTCAAGCTAATAAATTATGAAAAAAACGGTTTAATTCCTGGTAGTACGTCATTAATTCTACACACAAACCAGATTGTCTTCCTCTCCATCTGTGCCTATTGGCAATGCAGCCATCGTCTTTGGGTATATTACACCCTACACTTATAGTTAAATATATAAAGAAATGGACAAAGGCAGTTTGGTTTCTGTCTGTATAGGCCCTCCACTTGTAGAAAATAGTAAAAAATTCAGCCGTTATAGACTGTACAATATAAATTGAAATGGACAAAGCCAGTTTGGGGTCAGTCTGTGTATGACACCCTACCCTTATTGAGAAATTGCCAAAACAGCAGCCTTTCAAGACTGTATGGGATATAGAAATGCCCCAAGCCCCTTTCCTATTTGGGGGTAGATTGCACCCTACACTTGTACTTATACTTATAAGTATACTTATTTTTTTCTGGGTGTGTTTTTTTTCCCCTGTTTTAAAAAGACTATGTACTTTTACATAGGCTTTACCAGATGACGTACTGGGAACACTTCCATCAGGACTGGTGGCAGCACCTGCTTGCTGATTCTGACTGGTTTCAATCCATTTTAATGAGCCCAAACCACTTGTAGTGCAAAATATTCTATATATATATACTGCTGCTAGATATGACTTTTTGCAGCCAGAAAAATTATTGTTTCACACTGGGGAATATGGGACACCCCCAAAGTACTTGTAGTGCAAAATATTGAAAAAAATGCCTCCTCTATCCTCCTCTCTTCCTGCTCTAACAATTGCTAATAGAATTGGTAGCAGAATTTCAATAATAATTGAAATAATAAGGAATACAATTATTGCTCTGTCCCTGCTCTAATACAGCCTGTGACCTAACCCTGCTCTCTCCCTCTGTCAAATGGCGATGGATTGCTGTGGAGGCGGGTATTTATGCATTTGAAATATCGCGAGAACCGAGCTCCGAGATCCGACGACGTCACAATGACGTTTTGCCTCGATTTCGATTCTGAACGGGCGGGAGAGTACCGAGCCTGCTCGGTTTGGTACTCAGATAGGCAAAGTTCGGGCGGGTTCGGATCTCGGGGAACCGAGCCCGCCCATCTCTAACTAAAAGGGAGAGAGGACGAAGGAAGTAGAAGAGAGCAAAGTAGGACAAAAAAGGAGGGGAGAAGTTAATACTATAAGTGCAGTGGCAAGTGTCACTGAGAATCAAATAAAAAACAAAAGGTTATGTAAAAAAAGAGAAGAAATGTCTTCTGCAAGAAGAGTCAGACATGTACACATATATAACTCTTACCCGAGTAAGCAGTCCCACTTTTGACTGTGTATTTTGTGATTGAAGCTAGCAATTCATGTAGCGAATAAACTTTTTGTTACCTGGTGTAACATTTTCCTTTTTCCGAGTGCATGATACATATAATAATGTCACAAACTTTTTATGATCCTAAACCAATGTATATGCAAGCTACTGGGTGCTTTGTAATGGAAATGTATATTAATGTGTGATAGGCAGTATGGCTGTAGGAAATGGTAATATTAGCTTGGAAGGAATTGCAGATATTGTAGGAAATAGTAGGGATTAGTCACACAAGATATAGCTAAGGATTATGAAGATCATAAACTAATTAATGCAATTAGTCAGCACTGAAAAATGAATAGAAACTGTGAAACCACTGTTGCAGAAAGCTTCAATCCACACAATTCACATTTTGAAAAATCTGCAAAAATAGGACCATTCACCATCTCAAATTCAATATTTGATTTCCAGGCTAGGTTTTAAATATTTCCAGAAGCTCTGCATTTTAAACTGTTCTTAACACCAAGGCCCCAAGTCTAAATAATGCAATATTCTCCAATTAGCACTAGAACCTCCCTGTTCTGCTTGTTTATCAAAAAGTCAATGATAAACATTTGTTTCCTGGAACTGGATAACCTGCACACAGTATATATGACATGAGAGGCAATTATGGAGGGTGGTTACTTGTGTCAAAATGCATCTGGCAACTAGTAACCTGTATGGTATCCCCAGCATCTGTTAATAGTTTATAGGTAGGTCCTGATGGCAGCCTGGAGAGTCCATCATTATCATCATCGCCATTTACTTATAGCGCCACCAATTCCACAGTGCTGTACACAGAATATTTGTCATTCACTTCATCCCTACCTCATTGTTAATATATTTAAATCTCCTGGATGATGTCTGTCCAAACAGTGAGTTCTAATGTCATTGTTTATCATCGACTTCATGAGTGCTGTGCTGTTGGCAAGTTATTTCCTAGGCTAGCATGCCCCTGATTATACTAGTCTGCTTTTCATCGTCTTCATACCTACTATTTCACAGGGAACTAAATACTAAAAAATACATGCCACCAAATGTAGTATTTAGAGCATTATTATTTTTAGGATAAATTTAACTTTATTAAAACTGAAATAAATGTAGTTTATGTGTAATCAGATATCCATTTCTCTGACTGTTTACATTGAAGTCTTATGGTGCACATAGCATGCATGGGTTGCATTGGCATGTTGGTGTAGTCAGCCAAGATTTATTGAATCACAAAAAAACGTTTTCTTAGTACTTGGTAAAAACAAATTGTATTTTTGTATGTTGCGTACCCTTTGGATAAACATCTTTGTATCCCCCACACTTCAGCTACAGACATTGAACACTTTTTTGACATTGACAAAAGAAATGCATTTCACACTGCATCAATTTCTCAGAGATCTACAGTATGAGCATAACTTTTTTTGTTTGGCTATCATCTTATCTGTCCATTATGTACAATAATGTTTTTAAAGTGGTGTTTACGTATTGTACCTTTTTTTTTCATTTTTTTTTCTGTGGTTAGCTGTGACACATTTTCCATAACTTCAACAAGAAATCTTTGAAAACTTCTGTACTACCTTTCTGTACAGTTGCAGTAATTTAATTTACTTTGACAGTGCTGGATATTACATTTGTGTTTGAGCTCCCTAACAGTTGCTTTTTTTTGTTTGTTTTTGTTTTATAGCAATTAACATTACCCATGCAAAACCATAAGTATATAGACAACATGTACTGCATAACCCAATAAATAGTAAATGGTAGTTTAAAAAAAAAATTGTGATTTGCTTTTCCCCCCTTAAATTTACTCTATCTTTTCAAGCCTCTTGTTCATCAATGTCCAATTTAACATTTATTCAACTTTCATAAATAATTCAGTGGAGTTTGAGTAGAATAATTGAGTTATTTTTGCCCTCCCAATCTTAGGCAATTTAGCAGTGAAAAGTATTTCGATTAGTGCTTGAGTAGATTAGCTGATGCAGGATTTCCAGTTTGCTGTTATGGTCCTTTTTAGATAATCCATGAGAGACAAAATGTTAAGGTGTTCTAAATTTCAGTCTATCAAGCTGTGCAACTTTCTAATATGCTGTGAGAACTTCATTAAATAAAGGTAAGACCTGTATTAATTACAAGTAATGGATTCAGTCTGCATAATCCATAGAGCATCACCTATTGGAATAAAATAATTTGTCCTTATGATGGCTGTGGCACAGTAGTTAGTATTGTTGCCACAGTGCTGGGATCATGGATTCAATTCTGACCTGGGCCTTATCTGCTTGGAGTTTGTATGTTCTCTTATACCGGGTGTTCTGGTTTACTCCCACAGTCCAATCACTTACTGGTAGGTTAACTGTCTTCTGGCAAAAAATGTGTGTGTGTTCAAAAACCGAATAATATTCCCACCCAACAATAGAAGCTTCCTGCCTGACATTCCTATTTCTGTTGACAACCTAAATGCTGACCATAAATCCCACCCCGCAAGCTCGCTGCCTAGCTGTAATCCTTGACAACTATGTGCCCATATCATCTTTATATTAACATCATGTTGCATACATCTAAAAAACATTTCCATAATACCTACATATGTCATCTCATACAAGACACAGCAAAACTTTAATTCATGCACTCATCTCCTGCATCGACTATTGCAATTCCATCCATACTGGTCTTCCCAAAATCAGACTCGAGCCCCTACAATCTATTTTGCACACAGCAGCTAGATTGTTTTTCCTTGCAAATCGTTTTTCGTCTGCTGAGTAACTTTGTCAGTCCCTACATTGGTTGTCTGTTTTTCAACAAATCCAGTATAAAATTCTTCTACTAACATACAAGGCCATCAACAAAATTGCACCAGCATTCATCTCCTCACTTGTCTCAAAATATCTCCCAACTTGACACCTCCGTTCTGCACAAGATCAGCGTCTCTCTCTTCCACTCTCATCAGTTTCTCCCATTCTCGGTTACATGACTTTTTTGGGGCTGCACCCACTTTATGGAATTCACTTCCTCACTCCCAATAAGACTTTCCTCTAGTCTTCAAATCTTCAAGCATTCCCTGAAAACCCATCTCTTCAGACAAGCTTATGATATTCCTCAACCAACATCTTAATCTCCCTAGGGTACCCAATTACCACCCTCTACCCAGCTAACACAAGACAACAACCTCCTGACCAACATAGACGTGTGCCTGAACATACAGCCCACTAAATACTTTGTAACTTTAAATTCTAGCTGGATAAATATTCAATATGATGCAGCACTAACTCTTGTGTATCAAACCATTGTCCCATAGATTGTAAGCTTGTGAGCAGGGCCCTCTTACCTCTCTGTATGTATGTATTACCCAGTATTGTTTTATTACTATTTGTTCCCAATTGTAAAGTGCTATGGAATCTGCTGGCGCTATATAAATAAATGATGATGATTATGTGTGTGTGTATACTTGTATTCCTATACTTGTGGGGCCATTGGTTTACAAAAAAACACTGTGGCGACCTCAGCCCTAGTGGGAACACAAAATGAAGTCCCCATAAAACAGACTATACTAGTCAATGAAGCATACTTTGCTAATATACCCAGCATCAAAATCTTACATGTCCCAATAAGTCACTTTTGTTGGACAAAAACTGTGAATGTAACACAAAATTAGATCTAGGGCGCCTCAACAACCACAGCAGCCTTGAACAAACCAAATGGAATACCACCAAACCACTAAATCAATTCGAACATACAATGGCACTCAGTAATTTGTCATACAAGGTGCAAACTAAATGTCAGAAAAACATATAGGAAAATTCCCCATAGACACATGTAACATATATAATGAAGTGAATCAAAATAGTTCCATAAAATCTTTAATGCACTCCTGTGTCTTATATCCTGAAAGGATAGGTGTCTTATGATCCCCCCTAGGTGTTATGCTTACATCAGCAGGCAGACGACCATCAACTCCAATAAAGGGTCTTTACATTCTTTTTTTATCCTCTTTCTTCTTATATTGATAAATCAACCACATATCGATATCATATATCCAGATGGTCTCCCATCCAAGTATTGACCAGACCCAATCCTGCTTAGCTTCCAAAATCAGTCAAGATTAGGCTTATTCAGGGTAATGTGGCTAACTTCAATTAAGGGTCTTTACGTTCTTTTTTTTTTTTCTCTTGTATGCTCTTTCTGCTTACTCCCAAATATTCATTCATGGAATAGGAGACAAAAGAGAACAAAGGCTGAATCTAGTAGGATTACCCTCTGAAAAACTAATGCAAAATATTTTAAAAACTTTAAAAAACAGGATACATGTCATACAAGGTACTATGTTCAAAATCTGTGTGTGCATTTATACTGTTGATTGGACCGTGTGTGCACTCCACCATCGGCTGTCAGTGGGACTGCAAGTGCATACACGCATTTGATGTCCTTTGTCGCATTATATAACCACCAGGGTCGTCCTCAGTGCAACTGAAGAAAAGAGAATTGCAGCTTTCCTTCCTTTTCATACATAATGGGAATCGGAGAGAGATCCCATGCAAACATCCAGAAAATCCTGCACTGTGCTGCTTGCATTTATTCATGCTAAAAAAGAGGGGTATGGGACCGGGCGCAAAAGGGTGGAATAAAACACGAGGGGTATAATAACAATTTGTAGGAGTGTCTATTAATATCTATTCACATAGCCACCTTTATATAAGACCGTTCAGTTCCTCATAGTGAAATATGCCTATGCTAAGCACCCAGTTCCACACAAAGGTGACATAGACACATTAGAATTGTAAACCTCCAATATAGACCATCCTTACTGCCTCTTCTAACATAAGAAAATATATTCCTTATATGCACATAAACTTATGAACAATATCAAGATGTATTTCCTCTGCACCAGAGGTATGCTTCCTCTTTGCATATGAATATATAAATATAAAATGTCAATTCCCCGATCCTTTGGATATACAATGTTCAGTCCAATTACCACAGCCAGCCTTTCACAGGTAGTTCCCAGTGTTTCAGTGGTTCCTATAGATCTCCTCCTTCTTACTCTGTTACCATCATCAAATGTTGAGTGAAAGGAAAAAAAAAAAGAGGGGGGGGAGTGGAAAAGGCGGCTTGTAGTGTGATAATTTTTTTAAAATTTGTTTATTTAGTTAAAACGTATAAAATACACTCACATTTAAATGATTAAAAAGTTCCTCAAAAGGTATCTTTTCCCGTCCTTCCACTATGGAACCAGCTCACAGCCCACTTCCAGCGTTGTTAAACACGGCTTACCTGCTGCAGCTCGACTGAGCAGCAGAGGGAATCCCATGACGTCAGGGGCCGTGGTTAGATACACTGCTGTGTTGTGATAGGGTCCAACGCATTTCGTCACTCGTGACTTCATCAGGGGGTGTGATAGATGTCAGACACTATCCATTAAATACCAACGCTGGCCAATCGAATTGCAGTATACAACATATGGCTTAACAGGCGTTTAAAAAACATATAGAAAAAACACACAGCTGTTTGCTTTACATCGCAAAGACAAATAAACCATATTGAACACTACAGCTCTCTGAAGTGTATTCATTGCCTTTTTAAGGTTCAGTGTAGTGTCAATCGGTAAGTATTATAGTCTAGCATTTTAGCAATCAATATTCCATAGTGTCGAGTACCTTACACTATATATCCTAAATAGTAATATCTCTATATCATCCACCCTTTCTGGTAAGATCACAGAACTGTATTACACTTATACTAAAACTCCATAATCTACCTTCTTAGGGTTGAGGTTGTCTATATTCTATATGGTCTCTATATTCTGTGCTTGTCCTCCTAGGATAAAAATAATAATAATCCGTGTTTCATATGATCTCTGTGCATTTTGCTTCCAAAGTATATGATATGTTTCATCAGGATGACAGCCAGGGCTATAATCCTTTACAGCAGAATGAAGTCAATTCTATTGTTTTTTAGACAACCCATTTTCCTGCATGTTGAAAATTGTAACCTCCTTACAGATTATAGCTATATATTCTTCCTTGGGATCCAGGCCTAATTCATATATGTAGACTTAAGTAGGGATGTGCACCGGCCACTTTTCGCATTTTTGGCTTCTGGGTTCTGATTACCTTCAGGTTTTGGGTTCTAATGGGTTTTGCCAAAACACCCCCCTCAAAGTTTTGGGTTCTGATTTTTTTTTTTTTAAAAAGCATAAAAACTGCTAAAGTCCAGATTTTTTTTTTTTCTTTTCACTCCTACGCTATTATTAACCTCAATAGCATTCATTTCCACTCATTTCCAGTCTATTCTGAACACCTCACAATATTGTTTTTAGGCCAAAAGGTTGCATCGAGGTAGCTGGATGACTAAGCTAAGCGACACAAGTGGGCGGCACAAACAGGACAGAGCACCGGACACCACCACTGGACTGAGCAGGACAGAGGACACCACCACACACCCTCCCTCTTCCCTCTCCAATGCCCGAGTGAAGATGGCGGCGGGAAGCGGGGAATAATATGAATCCGGATCTCGCGAGATCCGACGGCGGGATGATGACATTTTGCCTTGTTCTGAGTTTTGCGTCGGGCGGGAATCACCGAACAGTGCTCGGATCCGGGCTCAGATCGGCACTGTTCGGGGGTGTTCGGATTTCAAAAATCCAAACCCGCTCACCCCTAGACTTAAGTGGATTATCCTACAGAAATGATGCAAGTTCACAATCTATGTTTAGACCTAATGGTACTAACGTTCTCATTGTATAGATCCATTTTGATTCCTCAGAGTTTAGACTTCTAACAAAATCCCCTTCTCTCCAGTCTTTTTTGAGTTGTTTGATGGCCGCGAATGTAATTCCAGATGGATCTTACTTATGGGCTTCCCTAAAATGGCTGGACAGGCTGTATGTCTCTACTCCTAGCTTAATATTTTGAATATGTTCTGATATTCTTATTTTCAGCTCTCTAGTGGTCTGCCTGACATATTGCAGACTACACGGACATGTGATCAAATATATGACCCCTATAGATTCACTTGTCATACTCTCCTTAATTTGGAAAACTGTGTTGGTGGTATTTGACATGAACTCTTGTACTGGTTTCATACATTTAATCTTGGCAGTCCTACATGGTAAATAACTATTGCAATAGTGGAACTGTGGTTTTTTTAGTTTCTTTTGGAAGCCAATTTAATTTACTAGTTTGATTTGCGAGGTAAATGGCTTTGTACTAATTTTTGTTTCAAGTTTGCTCTTCTAAAAACAACTTGTGGACGTTTGGGTAACATGGTAGATAATACCTCATCTTTTAATAACAGATACCAATGTTTACTTAGATTTTTTTTTTTGGAATTGTGGAGCCGAGCTCGAGTATTGTGTTATAAATTAAAGATTTTGCGAGTTATATGGAGTCTTTCTTTTTGTCCAAATAGACAAGAAGTTCCTCCCTACATGCCTTACTTGTTTTATCCATTACTTCAGCTGTTCCCAAAGTGTGCGCCGCAGCTCCCAGGGGTGCTGCGGCGCTGTCACTGGTGTGCCGCGGGAAAGCCAGAAAAAAACCAAAACATAAACTTGCCAATCCGTGCAGCCCGGCGCCGCGCGGATTGGTAAGTTTTTATGTTTTGTTTTTATTTTTTCCTGGCTGGCCACGGAAGGGGGGGACAGAGTGACAGGGAGCGTGACAGAGGGCAGAGGAGAGGGGACAGAGGCCAGAGGAGGGGGCAGCGTGATAGAGGGCAGAGGAGTGGGACAGGGGGACAGAGGAGAGAGGAGGGGGGCAGCATGAGAGGGGGCAGAGTGACTGGATGCAGAGGGGGCATTTTTGCATACAACTAAATAAGTATTTATATCCTGACCTAAATACTTATTACATTTTTTTGACCCAACTACGTCTAAAACAGGACTGCTCAGTAATTATTTTGGAGGGGTGCCTTGAAAAAATGATGGAGACTCTAAGGGTGCCGCAAACTGCAAAAGTTTAGGAACCACTGCATTACTTGATGATTTTTGGATCATATCCCTTTTTCCTCAAATCTAGATTTCAAAATTTCACTTTGATTTTTAAAAGTGTCTATATTAGAACAGTTTCTTCTCAAATGGGTCCACCTCTGCTCTGCTTCCTTTATCAGTTGGAGTGCCACAAGGCTCAGTCCTAGGTCCTCTGCTATTCTCTATCTACACCACTTCTCTTGGAAAACTAATAAGTTCCTTTGGATTTCAGTATCATCTCTATGCGGATGATACACAAATGTATCTATCCTCTCCTGATCTTTCACCATCTGTGTTGTCTCGCGTTACTGACTGTCTTTTTCTGCCATTTCATCTTGGATGTCTTCTCGCCAACTCAAACTCAATCTTTCAAAAACTGAACTAATAATATTCCCACCCAAAAACAGAAGCTTCCTGCCTGACATTTCTATTTCTGTTGATAACATGACCATAAATCCCACCCCGTAAGCTCGTTGCCTAGGTGTAATCCTTGATTCACAACTGTCATTTATTCCCCACATCAACTCTATATCTAAATCATGTTACATACACCTAAAGAACATTTCCAGAATACGCACATATCTGACACAAGACACCGCAAAAACATTAATTCATGCACTCATCATCTCCCGCATCGACTATTGCAATTCCCTCCTTACTGGTCTTCCCAAAGTCAGACTTGAACCCCTACAATCTATTTTGCACGCAGCGGCTAGATTATTTTCCTTACTAACCGTTATTCCTCTGCTGAGCCACTCTGTCAGTCTGTACATTGGCTGCCTGTATATGTACGAATCCAATATAAAATTCTTCTACTAACATACAAGGCCATCAACAAAATTGCACCGACATACATCTCCTCACTTATCTCAAAATATCTCCCTACTCGACACCTCCGTTCTGCACAAGATCTACGTCTCTCCTCCACTCTCATCACATCCTCCCATTCTCGGTTACGGGATTTTTTTCCGAGCTGCACCCAATTTGTGGAATTCCCTCCCATGCACAATAAGACTTTCCTCTAGTCTTCAAACCTTCAAGCGTTCACTGAAAACCCACCTCTTCAGACAAGGTTATGATATTCCTCAACCACCATCTTAATTTCCCTAGATTACCCTATTACCATCCTCTACACTGCTAACGCAAGACATCAACCTTCTGACAAACATTGCAACACACACAGCCCACTCAATACTTTTACCTTTGCGTTCTAGCTGGTCCATTGTGCAATATGATGTAGCACATGCCCTTGTGTTTCTAACTCCCATTGTCCTATAGATTGTAAGCTTGCGAGCAGGGTTCTCCTACCTCTCTGTCTGTATGTATTACCTAGTATTGTCTTATCACTGTTTGTTCCCAATTGTAAAGCGCTACGGAATTTGCTGGCGCTATATAAATAAATGTTGATGATGATGATGGGTCACCTGTCCTAAATGTTTATTTTGTAACCAATTCTGATGATTACTTGTTATTGAGATGAAGCTATTAGTCTAGAGGTTTAAAATAAGTTTTAGTTTCAATGACGTTATTCTCTATTGTGATTTCCAAATCAAGAAACATGGCATGATCTTTACTGTTGACTGTGGAAAATTCCAAATTATAACTATTAATTTTCATACCTGTGATGAACTGTGAAAGAGATTCCTCATCCCCTCTCCATACAAATAGAATGTCGTTAATGAATCTCCGCCAGAGGACCAAGTTCGCAGCCAGAGATGGAATTTCCTCCCACCTACTCATAAAGAGATTGGCATAAATGGGTGCGCAGTTGGTCACCATAGCGGTCCCTCGTATTTGCAGATAGTGCATGTCTTCAAACCAGAAATGGTTATGAGTAAGAGTGAACCAGATGCTTTCAATGATGAAGTCAATCTGGTCCAGTATAAGCTCTCCTTCCTCCTCCAGAAATGATGTAACACTCTCAGTACCCTATGTGTGGTCTATGCATGTAGAGTGCTTTAACATCGCTGGTAACTATATGGTAGTGACTTTCCCAGGTGACTTCATTCAATAATAAAATAAAGATAAAAAGTGGAAGAACGTTTCAGACTTGTATGTTTGTAAATCTACAGGAAACTGAAAATAAATATGAACATAGAGAAATAAAACTTGACTAATAGATTTTAATAGACACTCCTAAACATTGTTATTATACCCCTCTTGTGTTTTATCCCTTCCTTTTGTGCCCAGTCCCATACCCCTCTTTTTTTAGCATGAATAAATATAACATAAACCAAAAGTACAGCAAACCCAAACCTGTCAAAAATGGTCCAGTTTCTGTGTGCCATTGCACAGCCTGTTCCAACTGACATCAACAATGGTTTTTGGAAGCTTTTGAATGACATGACCCAAGATGAAATTTTATTCACAATTAAAAATGACAGATGCATCATGCAGAGGGGGCAACATCTCTACAACTGGGTCACATCAGATGTCGGCAAACATGAGTACATCCATTAGAATCTTCCAGACATAGGAAAGCTACTGCTACACGCCTGAAGCCTTTATCAGTTTTCTGATGCTCCATATGCATATGCCTTTTTTACTCAGGAAAGTGGGTCTAAAAATCCTGATATACTGTATTATGCTAAGCTTCAAATGTATTTTGCTACTCTTTCAGAAGTTAAACAAGTGAAAAAAAGATAAAAAAACACGGAATTGGATCAATTCGCAGATTTCCTTGGGTGCAATATTACCACAGCCTCCCAGAAGGTACTCTCCAACTTGCCACGATCAGCAAATGTTTAATGACTCTTGAGAAGGGAAGATTAGCTGAATTAAAAGGCAAGAATTAGGAAGACATGAACATTGATCCAAACTATAGGTTTGAAATCTCAAATTCGAGATATGGTTTCGATTTTTGCCTCTTATATTGGTTAATTGTATTTACATTCTTCTTTAGAACTGGTTTAGCTACAAAGTGATGAGTCAGGGAAGTCAATCCCCTGAACCAGAGAGGCAACTGGTCATGCATTCGGTCCACACTTTCTGTTCAGAAGAGAGATCATGTAAGGATCTGACAACACAGGACTAAAGCACAGGTGTCCAAAAGCGGTGGTTGTCATCAAAACGAAGACGGAAATTCCGACACTAGGTACACCGATATGTTCATCATGACTGACCTAATTTCTGACTGTCAGCAGATTAGACATCTTGAAATACTGACATAGACTAAAGACATTCTGCCAAACACACATACTGAGAGTGAGCTTTATGTCACTTTTAAGGGTGATCAATCCATTCATGCTATTGAGGGGGCAATACAAATAAAACATTTGCACTTCTTCATCACCAAAACACAATTTTGCAGAAAGCTACAATGTTGTAGGGCAGCACGGTGGCTAAGTGATTAGCACTTCTGCCTCACAGCACTGGAGTCATGAGTTCAATTCCCGACCATGGCCTTATCTGTGCGGAGTTTGTATGTACTCCATATATTTGCTGGGATTTCCTCCGGGTGCTCCGGTTTTCGTCCCACACTCCAAAAACAGACTGGTAGGTTAATTGGCTGCTATCAAAATTGACCCTAGTCTCTCTGTCTGTCTGTGTGTGCATGTTAAGGAATTTAGACTGTAAGCTTCAATGGGGCAGGGACTGATGTGAGTGAGTTCTCTGTACAGCGCTGCGGAATCAGTGGCGCTATATAAATAAATGATGATGTTGAAACGTAAAATAACAAAAACAAACTGAAAAAAAACAAGTGTGATTGCTGCCACTATAACTAATAAACAAGAAAGGTTGGGGATGAAGGGTGTATGTGAATACTGTGGCAGAATTGAATTGTTAGCTGAAATCTCCAGCTCACAAGAAGATAAGTTAGGAACTCCTTAAGGCATTATCCAACTTGCATCAATATACATCCTTGTACTAGTGCTTCTAAATGCTAGCAAAAGCATGTTGACGGGTATGGGAAGAAGAAAACATCTCGAACAATAACCTGTACGCTGATAACATCATATTGTGGTGCAGATACATAGATGATATTCTTTGTATCTGGAAGGGTTCCCAGTGGGACTTCACTGCCTTTGTTCAATATGTCAACACTAACCACCTAAATGTGAATTTTACTGCACATTCAAGCCAAAACGGAATTGAGATTTTAGATCTTGAGATATATTTTGAAAAAGAAGTACTGAAGAACAAAACTTTCACAAAGTAGTAGATTGCAACACGTACATTCTGGCCTCAAGCATCAATCATGATACCTGGCTGAAAAAACATTTCCAAAGGCCAATTTAGGAGATTGAGGAGGAAGTGTACTGATACTGGAATTTTTAAGGACCAGGCAGAATGTCTGAAGGGGAGGTTCATAGAAAGGAATTATGATACCGAGATAGTTGAAAAGGCCTATCAGGAAACACTCCCTCTATAGAGAGACATTACTTACATCAGTAGACAAGTGAGAAGAAACAAATAAGAACAAAGATTGCTCCCAACTTGCATTTATCACTCAGTTTGGTAGCAACTCCAAAGAAATAGAAAGTATTTGGCACAGTCGTTGGCCAATCTTACTAAAAGATGAAAAACTTGCAAACATTCTTCCCCATAAACCAAAAATTGTATATAAAAAAGCCAAGAATTTGAGGAATGAGCTTGTTCCCAGTTTTATACAACCAGCCATGCATTACACACCAGAGACCTGGCTGTATGGAAGAAAACCTGGGTTCTATCACTGTAACCGTTGCCAAGCATGTAAACTCACTAGGGAAAATAACACCAAACCCATTGATATGGGTCACATACCACAGGCAAGGAATTTTCGATGAGAGACAGAATTTCCTGCGACACTGTAGGAATTCTTTACATACTCGAGTACCCATGTGGGCTATACAGTATGTGAGCCACACAGTCAAGAGCCTACATACACGTATCAATGAACATTTGAGGAATATCCCAATACAATTAGACACGCACAGTGTCTCTCACCAGTTTTCTAAGCTCCACAACCATGCCCCCTCCTTACATGGAGATAAGGAAGGTCACAAAACATTGGAGAGGGGGTAACTATGTTAGTGCAAAATCTAGGGAAGAGGCAAGGCGGATTTATAACTTGGGTACTTTGTCCCCAAGAGGTCTAAACCTGAATTTCGATCTGGGCACTTTCCTAGAGAATCATAACTGAATAAGCCTTATATTTAGAAATTGACTTCTATCTCAGAGTATAAATGATTTTTTTCTACTTACTCTAGTGTATCTAGGTATATGGACATATCCATACCTCCTCTAATCTCCCTCTACCTGGCTCTATATCATTTCATTTTATATTATGGTAATTATTCATACTACCTATCTATTCATATCACAAGATTACGGGCATTCTAAACTCTTTGTATGCCATACCAGTTGTGCCCTTTACATTATGAACTATATCGTTCTTTACTAGGTTGTTTTTTTCCATGAATAACAAGGATTACCTATGTTATTTCTAGTTTGCGCCCAGAACTACGTCTCTATCTGATTGTCCAATCACCGCACTATAATGGGCGGTCTTATTGCACTATAAGAACATGTCTTTTTTCAGGTCATCATTTATCCCTGAGGAAGCCCTTGTACATATCGGGCGAAACGCGTTTGGTAACACCTTCTGAACATTTCTACATCATCACTGCTATTTTCATCATTCACTCATGCATGATCCTATACTGCATCTATTTGTGACTCGTACATACCGCTTGCCCGGTTGGAGTGGCGAGATAAAATCTGAGACCTATACACTAGCTCTGCGCATGCGTGGCTATCCGGGCTCACTGAATAGACAAACTTCCATGGCAGATCCCACGCAGCTCCTGTGTGCTGAAGGGGAGTAAGGAGCTACAAGGATTTCACATTTTGCCCTGCAAGAGAAGTTAGTCCTAGCTATATTTAGCGGAACGTTTAGCGATATTGGATTTGGATTACTATTAAGGAACTGTACTTCTCTCCTTTGGACTAGGACTCGCTTTTTTCCTTACTGCATCCTGTTAGGGAGCAACACAATAGGACTAATTTGTGTTTTATTCCAATCGCCTTTATTTACACACACATGCATGTGTTTTAGCTGATACAGGACTCCTTAGTTGGATTCCTCATTTCCTTTATTGATTGTGCACATATATCATTCTAGTATACCAGTCGTGTTCTGGCCAGAACTTTCTGTTTGATTTTCTTTACTATTAAATGTACTTCTTTTATTCACTTTATTACATTGTTGCTCCTGGGAATTGCATGGGAATGTTTGTGATTCATGCTTCATTTACATATGTTCACCGCAAAGGCACACATTTGTGTCAGTTGAGTTTCCAGCTCTCCCAAGTATCGTTAACCACCGCATGTCAAACCTATTTGCATTTGATATGCGGTGTCACTGCCATTTAATACAACGCTAGTTGGTAAGGGTACTAAATGTATTCTTTATTTTTCCAACAAAACACATCAGGTAACATAATGAAAAGAAATTGCAAATTTTTGTCATGATCAATTGAAGGATATTTTTTTAAAGATTAACAAAATGTTGCAATATTACAATCAATATTTATAAGATTGCATATATTATTCAAAATGAGAATTATACATTTAATGGCAAGTTCACATAGGTGTCTTTCAATATAAAGTCAGAATATAATCTGTTTGACAGATTAAACTTAGTTCACACAGAATTAAAAAATGCAAACCCATACTGGCAGGGTTAATTAACTGCTTGAGGAAATAAAGTAAAAGAAGAAAACAAAACAAACACTAAATAAATTAACTAAGCTTTAAACATCCTGCAATTAAAAAATACTTAAAAAAGCAGTTAAAGTGCTACATAAATATTGTTAAAAATAATAATGCGACGCAATCAGACCTGACCTCCTGGAACCGCCTTATTATTTCGTGGCTGGGCAGGATCATAGCTGTCAAAATGAACATACTCCCCAAATGGCTGTACCTCTTCCAAACCCTTCCGGTAGCTGTCCCTGCCTCTTTCCTTGCCAACATCCAGAAGGCCCTCACCCGCTTTATTTGGAACCATAGACCTCCTAGAGTCTCATCCAATATCTTAAAACGACCAATCCCTGGAGGAGGAAGAGGCCTTCCCGACATCAAATTATACTAGGCATCCCACCTTTCGCAAATCGTTGCCTCCTACGCTCCCTCTGGCTCCACTGCATGGCTTGATATAGAATCGGCCCATCTAACCCTGCCCGATCTCTCCTCTCTCTGGGGCGTATCTCCCACCCGTCGCCCCCCTGCTGTTAGAGCACTGCCTTCTATCAAATTTGATGCTATGCTCTGGGATTCCAACTCCTTCCAACTAAAACTTTCAACTGCAATATCTCCTTTAACCCCCATCTGGCATAACCCGGTGTTCCCTCCCGGATCTGCCTCTACAACCCACCGTAACTGGTCTCGTACAGGGCTTAAATTTCCAGTAGATTTTTCCAAACAGGGCCGCTGGCTTTCGCTAGCGGATCTCCAACACCAATCCCCGTCCCAAATCCTCAGCCCCTTTGAATTCTTCCAAATTAATCATTTCTTGCGATCCCTGCCACCAACCTATGTTCTTAGGGACCTTACACCATTTGAATCTCCCTTGGACAAGGGCATGATTTCTCAAATATATAGCATTCTTCTCACTTCTGCCCTTCCCTCTCCAAACCCTCATGAAGACGAGTGGGAAAAGGACCTTGGTCCTCCCCCGGATGAAGAGGCTTGGGAGGACATGAGACTGGGGATAGCTAAATGCTCTATATCAACTAAACTCAAGGAAACCTCTTACAAAATTTATTACCGTTGGTATTACACTCCCACAAGACTCCATAGAATGTTTCCCTCTTCCTCGCCCTGCTGTTGGCGGGACTGTGGCCAAAGGGGTACGATGTTTCATATTTGGTGGTCTTGCCCGATTATCACCACCTTCTGGGAGTCAGTCCATAGTTTCCTAAATACCCTTTCTGAAGCCCCTATCCCGAAAGATCCCTGGATATTTCTTTTATGTTACCCTCCCCAAGACCTGGACAAATTCTCCAAGAAATTAACTGCCCACATCCTGACAGCAGCCAAATCACTCATAGCCCTTAATTGGAAAAAGACCTCACCTCCATCCCTTTTGGCTCTCAAGAAGCAGATTTGGCACGTGGCCGCTATGGAGGAGATTACGTACTACCTCCACGATAGAGGCCACGTCTTCAGTCAAGTCTGGGCTCCATGGCTAGCCGTGGAACACACCTTCCCCCCTCAACGCTCCACGTCCTCCGACCTGACCCATGTGCGATAACCCTAACTCTTCCCGACACATATCTCCCCCTCTGCTACAGGCTCAACACACCCTAGTTATCCTCTAAATACTTACAGTGCTTATCTTTGTGGTCCTACCCCCCTCACCCCTCCCCCACAATCCATTTTGTTCCTACACCCATTTTATATTACTCTTTAAAAATGTAAAAACCGGTCATTTTTGTCTAAAGGTTTCCTAATATGCGATACACCACAATAACTGTTGTGATTTTACTGTGCATGCTACACAGTGTTATCGTTTTGCTGTCTGTATTTTCTTGATTGACCACTGAAAATAAAAAATTTATAAAAAAAATAAATAATAATAATGCGAATCTTAAATTGAAAAGAATATGCCCACACTCAGGCTCGCCTGCATTTTTTAGGAGACTACTTAAGGTCTGTTGTTTGCGTCTCTCCTTACCAGAACAAATCTGAGTGACACTGGTACAATAGTACTTTGCTTACTAATGCTAAAAATGATGTTCTGTCCTTCCAACCTAAAAAAAGGGTAATTTAATTGTGGTTTATAAAATCACCTTCTTGTCACATTTTGGTCTCCATAGTAGTGAAAATGTGCCCTTGAAGTTGGATTTCCAGTTGAAATGTTTTGATAAACAATGAACTGATATATTCCATACTTGCCAACTCTCCCGGAATGTCCGGGAGACTCCCGAAATTTGGGTCGGTCTCACGGACTCCCGGGAGAGCTGGCAAGTATCCCGCATCCGGGAATTACCTTCCCGAAATGACGTGATTTGTGGTGAATCACGTCATTTTGGACCCGCCCCCGCGACAAACCAGCATTTCCGGGACGGGGCCAAAATGACACGTTTGTCGCGCCCCGCTCCCTCCTGCCCTCCAGTCACGCCCATCTCCTGGAAAAGACTTGCCAAAAGTTGGTAAGTAGGATATATTCAGATTTGTACTGGCAAAAACAACAATGTTGTTTTTTTTTTCCAATTCTAAACAGTTTCATTTCTATAGCTTTTGCCTAACTTTCTACCAACCTAAGAATCTGTGCTGTGGTTTGGTCCCATCTGTGCATTTACAACCATATGTTTTATTAATCGGAAAACATTCACACCAGACAACAATTTTGTCGAAACTGCTATCTAGCAGATATCTGTATATATCCACAGCTAGGAAGTAAAAGCAGAACCATCTCTTTTCTTTAGAACAGTCTTTCTCAGACAACAGTCCTTACAACAGACAGTATACATAATGACATATATAGTCAGTATATATGTGTATATATATTATACAGGTTGTCAAGGTGTTTTGTTTTTAATCCAAAAAACTGTTCTAATAAGACCTAAAATTCTTTTTAAATTCTCGTTGACATATGCCATATAATAGGATTAGTGGGTAAAATACATAATCATTGTTATTTAGACCCATAGATAAGAAAGAGTTAGAAAGTTGTCTTTGCAGATTTGTTTTTGTACTTGGCAGTAGTCAGGCAGATTCTAGATTCTTCTACTCACAAACACTTTGCACGCTAGATCGACCTTTATGGCCAGAGAACCCTTGTGACAAACCAACATTGCGCCCTCTATCTAAAACTACTTTCTTTCATCTGTACAACATCATTAATCCGGAATTTTATGAGTAAACAAGTTTATTTTTCTTTCTTAATCTGACTATAAAAAAAAATTGCCTAAAGCTGATCATTCTTGTGATGCTGCTATGCAGATATAGGATTTGAATTGTGAATTAGACAAATGTTTTTCAAGATTGAAACATTGACATTTTTCCCATGCATTAAAATCCAATTATAGTATCATAAGTGTTCTATACATTTCTTTTAAAGACAATGACATTATAATTCATGTGCTAATGTGGTACAGTCTCAAATACAAAGTTTTAATGTGTGCTTTAAGCAGGTTGAGTCATGCAAAACATTTTGTTGTGGTATTTAGAAAAAAAAATTATATACGTGTATATAATGTACAGACACCAAGTTTACTGCAGAAATCAATGATTTGGTAAAAAAACCAAAACCTAATCTCTTTTTAATTTTGAAAAAAACAAACATGGCAGATAGCTGCAATGGAGAGAATTACCTATTGAGACAGGGGCCAGGTATATGGACAGATATGGACCTCTTGACTCTTCATAGAGAGCAGGTCTCAGCCCTTCTCTAACCCTTTATCCTACTATCTGGGTCCATGTGCGATGAGGGGATGTACCTTCCGTAATCCACACTAATCCACTAGGCCAGCACAGTGGCCTAGTGGTTAGCACTTCTGCCTCACAGCACTGGGGTCATGACTTCGATTCCCGACCATGGCCTTATCTGTGTGGAGTTTGTATGTTCTCCCTGTGTTTGTATGGGTTTCCTCCGGGTGCTCAGGTTTCCTCCCACACTCCAAAAACATACTGGTAGGTTAACTGGCTGCTATAAAAAACAAAAAAAAATATTGACCCTATTCTCTGTGTGTGTGTGTGTGTGTTAGGGAATTTAGACTGTAAATTGACCCTAGTCTCTCCCTCGCTGTCTGTCTGTCTCCCTCTCTGTCTGTGTGTGTGTGTGTGTCTATATTAGGGAATTTAGACTGTAAGCTCCAATGGGGCAGGGACTTATGTGAATGTGTTCTCTGTACAGTGCTGCGTAAATAGTGGCGCCATATAAATAACTGATGATAATAATAATAATCCTATCCCCTGACCGACGTATATCACTCCCCTGAAAACCCAATCAATACTTCTGTTAGGCACCGTCTATCTCCCCCCCCCCCCCCCTTACACATAAACCCTAATACCGTACAAGTTCATACTGTTCTTGGTATATCTCATAGTATATGATTGTGTTTGTATTTTTAACCAACCAAAATAAAGAATTATAAAAAAATATAGTTCCATGATGGAAAGCGCAATTGCCAATAAAAGCAAAACACACCTATTACGAGGATTATTTCAACAAATATATAGCATTGTGGTTATTGTAGAAAATAGGATTGCAATCAAAGAGTTCTTCCCAATTAAAAACTTATTTTTCACAGAGGTGAATGGGTATGCTATTGTTCAGCTTGTTTTCTATTTAAGATCATGCTCCCTGTAAAGTATATTGGAAGTTGATGTGGATTTCCACTGGGTATATAAAAGCACACGGCTATATAAATGATATAAGTCTTGAAACTTACAGAAGTCTTATTTTGAAGAAAAAAAATTGGTGTAAGCAGTGTTTGTGCTGTGGTTAGTGCTTGCAAAGTACCTTTATGTACAGGCACTGTATTTACTTTAGAAATCAATGTCTGTGATTACATCTGTTCAACACACGCAGAACCAAAGAATAGACGTCAGTGTGCACGTATCCTAGTATTGTCAAAACAGTGAAATACAGCACTGTTTACTGCATAAATTAGCTTTCTGAACTCTCCACATACCTATTAGGTTACTTTATATTGCTGTCCTACAGCTAGTGACTTTTGTTAAAACTTTAGCATAATGTGCTGGCCTGATAACATTAGCCTCATGCTGCTGTCTCACCATGCCACTCACAGCCTGTTTTGACCTTTTATTTAACCCTGCTGCTTCAGCACCAGACTATCCTTTCATAGAATCATTTTTTACAAGTTCAGTGCAAACATATGGATTCCTAATTTACACCCTAATAGCTTGCATTTGGAAACAAAGGAAATCCACTAGCGGTACCGTTTATCAGCCGGTGTAATAAAGTATGCAGTGCCATTGATTTAATTGCTTCCTATATATAGATCTCTCCAGCTCTGGTGAGAGTAAGTCTTCTAGTTAATTTACTTAAGTTGACATCACTAATATGTGAGCAAGGAAGAATGAGCAATGTCATGGTGTGACACCAGGGCTTTTATTAATGTGGCTTTTATAGAGCTCAGAGAGTCTTGATAGAAAGTCACTGTGACTCATCCTGTTGAACAATCAGCTGTTGAGCTCAGTTCAGATAGCACTGGTCATGGTTTGCAGTAACAGAACCCACAGAGGAGCAATGCAGATATATAACAATGGTATTATTTGTTATGAAAGACAGCCTTTTACTGTAACTCATGATATAGACATATTACAAAACGAACTGGCTTTTTTTTTTTTTTTGTTTACCTAAATTTCAAGCTTGGAGATAAAAAGTTAATGTAAAAGCAAACTGCATAAATGTACTTATTTTGAAATACTAAAGAATCCATGCTGTACAATTTAATAAACACAAAACTATTTTGATGGATGCATCATTGAAAGTCTTTACTTCTTTTATTAAGTGATTTGTGTTATTAGCTGTGTTGTAGTTTGACGTGTTTCTCTTTTTGTAATTTGTTTTAGTGATGTCTGTGTCTGTATAATGTTGTACTGAGCATGGGCAGAGACATATATTTTGTATGCACTTTTAATGTGCTTTCATGAGTTCATTTAAAGTAAAAGGCCCTCAGGGCTTGGGGTTACAAAAAGGGGTAAAAGGCCCTTGCTCCTGGGGAGCAATTAACTTTAATGGGTTTGAACTATATTACCTATCACTCTGCATAGCTTTGAATAGGAGCGTGTCTATACTGAGGCAACCTGAAGCAGCTGTTTCAGACAGACTGGCAACACAATATAGTTAAAAAAAAAAGAAGCAATTTTTCTCTATGGAAAGGTCTACATTAATGTTTTCTACTGTTTTCATATTGGTTTATCTGTTTTTTTTTACAGTGTGCAGTAGTGTATACACATTTTTGTTCAAAACAAAATCAAACACAATCCATTGTAAAAAAAAAAATCTTCATAAATGCACATTTTGCCAAGACTAAAACTTGGATTTTCTATAGGTCTCCAACTGGAATGTTACATTTTTAGTACAAAAATTACAAGCATTTTGGAGCCTCTTAATTAAGCTAAGGAGGGCATGAACAATTCCTACCTATTTGAATGTATTGAGAAATTATTTGAGGTCAAGTGATGGTTTCTGGTTAAAGGTTACCATTGAAATGAAGAATTGGTGCACCACAGAAGAAAAAGGGGTATCCGTTTATACTCTCACACTAGCTTTTTAAAATAATACTCTTGACGGCTAGTTTTCCTGACAATTCACATATTTAATACCACATTAACATGCATCGTTAGTCCAGTTATAATGTTATAATGTAGAAAGTTGAGTATGGTAGTATTTGGTGAGGAAGATTTTATTAGAATTATTATCTTTAATTAATAAGTCGCCACAAAAATCTACATTCAACCAAATCAAATGATCCCATAGATTGTAAGCTTGCCAGCAGGATTCTCTTACACCTCTGTCTGTATGTATTACCCAGTATTGTTTTATTAATGTTTGTTCCTAATTGTAAAGCGCCACGGAATTTGCTGGCGCTATATAAATAAATGATGATGATGTAATGTGCTTTGGTACGATAAAACATGATCGTGAGAGCGTACACACTATTCCAATATCTGACCAAATGGTCGTTTATCATGTGACCTGCACGATAACTGCATGAATTTTTTGTAGTGTATACCTTGCTTAATTGTATATTGTAACTGCATTGTCAAGTGAAGGCTTGGCTTGCATTCTTTAGCATAGTCTTGAAAGGTATTTCGTTATTTCTTGCAGGTTTTTCGCACTGATTTGATAACTGCTATGAAAATCCCAGATTCCTACCAGTTTGGTCCAGATGACTTCTATATTTTGGCTGATCCTTGGAGGCAAGAATGGGAGAAAGGTGTCCAAGTACCAGCAGGCTTAGAAGCAATACCTCAACCAGAGGTCAGGTAGGTGAAATATTGTATATGTTTCTTTAAAATAATCATAGATTAAAAATAATGGATTAGCAGAAATTATCTGTTGTTTGTTCTTAAATGGCTTTGTATATTTTACTTTAAACTGCCTATGACCCAATAACTACAGTTACCTTCGAGGAGAACAATTATGAATCATTACATTTAATATGCTGTGAGCCTTCACACATGCATTTTTATTGGCCCTTATTAAATATTATAGAGTACTCAAATCATACCAGCCTTCTTTAATTATTCCAATTTATGTCAGCTGCTTCAGTCTACTTTTGCTGTTGTAGAAATCTACCAGAATTATCTGAGAAAAGACTTCATAGGTCACAATTTCTAGTATACCTCTAGAGAGGGATCCTTTCTCCTGTCTGGGTGTTAGTACAAGCGTTAAGAATGCACAAAAACTATTTTTGTTAGATATTAGGAGAAATATGTTTAGAAAACAATATGCAGCAATTAATTTTGTCACAGTGTTTACAGCATATTTAACTTAAATTGTATGGTATTTCTAACATGAACATATTACTTCTGGTCCTCAAATATTCTATGATGACAGTGGGACAAATTCTTATACCTGTCAGTTAGTAGTAATGACTGCCCACAAGAATGTTCCCCCCAATGTACAATTTGGACAAATCGGATTTTCTTGTGTTTTCCGGAAAGCTGCTAATAAAGTATGCAGTTAGTACTTGTCCATGCAGACTGTTGTATTGACACCTTCATCTTTCATTTTCTAACATAGAATTATACCTGGGGAGTTTAACTGTGCCATATGCTTAGCTAATGTGAAATTAATTACAAGTATAGTGTTTTTATTTGCTTGTTTAATGTGTTTGTGGAACAAAACAATAGCATAAGCAATTTGCTGGAGACTTTGATTTAAGCCTTGGTAACAACTCAACCTTACGTTATTTTATTACCCTATCCAGGCTTGGCTAACCTTTGGCACTCCAGGTGTTGTGAAACTACAAGTCCCAACATACCCTTCCAGCAATAAGATGCTATATATTGGCAAAGCATGCTGGGGCTTGTAGTTTCATAACACCTGGAGTGCCACAGGTTAGCCAAGCCTGTATGCCAAAGACTGGATGGGCAGGAAACTTCCCAAAAGTCGCATGGACAACAAGTATGTATGTAAAATGAGATACACTGTTATTGCAGGCAGTTTACAACTCTTATATGGTTGTATCTGAGTAGATATGCTTGAATGAAATGCATCATTTATATACAAATTATTTGTCATACTTTTTGCATATATTGAGATGCTTACAGTGTTAGATATAAATGCTATAAGTGTTCAACAACAATGAGGGCATGTTTAGAAAATTCTTTTGTAAATTCACTCACAGTCTGAGTCATCATCTAAATATGAGGATAATTGGTTGTCCATTAAGATCTCTCAGCAACAATTGTAAAACTACCACTTAAAGAAAACAAAGAGATCTCTACTGTGGTGTATGTTATTCTAATGAACATAAACAAAACTATTACAATACATGGAAATACATTTATTATGAGCAGTGTTTGTATTGATGCGTAAAGGCATCAAGTTTGTGTTCATTGACAACTTTTTGTTTCAGGCGGGAAGGGTATGGGGACGAGATTGCATCATTAAGTCCCACCTCGCCCGGGATCCAGGAGGATGCCTGCTCTTCCGGGTGTCCAGGAGGGCTCACCGAAATTCAGGCGCTACCCAGACATTCTGGGAGAGTAGGCGGGTATGCACAAATAGCTGTTTTATGTCTTTCACACTACAAGTATATTTGTGAGAAATTGGGTCCATTTCACGTGATGAAAAGCAACCAGTTAGAGAGCCAGTGGGGTTGTGAAATTACTGCTCAGTTATAAACTTGTTGGCAGTACTGAAACATAGAATTTGTGCTTCTTATTTTATTTACACATCTGTAATTTGAATTAAAATTGTTTATAGTAGTAAGGGCACTTAAGGAAAAAAGTTTGATTTAAAATTAGTTTTCACATTTTATTTTTTGATATTATGGAATCAAACTGGATTTATTCAGGAATGCTGAATAAATAATTTGTATAGAGTACATTGTAACTAAAAAGAGCAATTCTGAAGCTTTTTTTAATTATAAATAATAGAAGATAATTGATGACAAGTATTCACCCCTTGTTTTAAAACTTGGTAGAAGCCCCTTTTGCTGCAATTACAGCTGTGAGACAATTTGGGTTACTGTCTTCCCGTTTGGCACTGCAATTTTCACACCTTCCTCTTGCAATACTGCTGGAATTTAATCAGGTTGCATAGGGATCGTTGGGTAATTGAGTTTTTTTAAATCTGTTTACAAATTCTTGATTGGCTTAAGGATTGGCTTTGACTGGATCACTTAAGTATATTCATTTTTTTTTTCATTACGCCAGTCCAATGTGGCTGTTGCTGTCTGGTTACTGCCATAGTATTAGGATCCCACCTATGAATAAGAAAGTACATTGATTCACTGGAATGCCACTTTCTATAGAAGCTTTTCTGGAATAATTACATCTATTACACAACCCACCAAGAAGGAAGTTCCAATTAAATCTTGAACTGAGACTCACAAAGCTTTCATTTTCATTTCACTTCAGCACCACTTTTTTTCCATCCTGATCCTAAACAACCATTCATTGTGCAAGGTGCCTCTGACTCTTCTGTTGGGGCAGTCCTCTTTCACCAAGTGGGGGAGAAAATGATATTGCATCCTTGTGTTTATTTGTCTCTCCAAACTGCATGGGGCACAGTCTTGAGGGTTATGCTCATCCAGTAAACATCCTTACTAATCACAGCCTTGGAATTTGTAGGTGCCTCTAAACAATTGTCCCCCAGACAGGCCAGATGGACTTTGTTCTTTTCTCACTTCATTAGCTGATTCCTATTGTTCATTCTATGCAGGCCAGTTCAATAGGTCTTCCCTTCAGGATCCTACAAAGATGTCTGACATAATCCTCACTCTGAGTCCCATGCGAAGTAGAATGAAGCATTGGCACTTGCTGTGTAGATGCAGGTCCAGTGTAATACAAGTGCTAATTGGAGACTTCAGATCCTACACTGTTAGTAATATTGATTTGGATGTATGTATATTAGGCTTTCTGCGTTTCGCTACTTAACCGTGGCTTTTCCAAGCAGTAACTACTTCACAATTGGGTGAGATCCAACAGGTGTCATTTACAATTTTCAGAGTTATTTTATCTGTCATATTCCTCAGCTGTATCCTTTATAATAAATTTGTTTTGATTACCCGAGGAGAGAGGAGCATAACTCAGAAGGAATCCATGGGTATATACAGGTGGACTGGCCACTCACCTTGTCTCGTCACTGTTATATTTACATCTCAAAATCTTGGATATACATGAGACTTCTGTAAATACCATCTTTTGATACACTCTGGATACATGGCAAGAGACTTTTTCATCTTCTGTTTTCTCTATACGATTGGGAAATTGTGTGTGTTTTTATAATATTTACATACATCTTGTATGGTTTTTATTTTGTTGTATTATTGTGTTAGTTTGAGAATTTTAATAAATATTTAAATTCTGATTTAGATAATTACATCAGATTCTGTCCTACGGCGCCCTTATTTGTTTTGCATCTTATGTTGCATCTCTCCATCCCTGCCTAAGATTCAAACAGTTGTCAATTGTGATTGTAAACTAAAAGCAAAATCTGACAGCTGCTTAGACCATCCAATCAGTTTCGGTGCAAATTCTATTGGCAACTTTTTTGAATTGAAGGTAAATGAGGGGGGTGTGGGGTAAGGCACCTATTTCTCTCCCTGCCTCTACCCCACCCCAGACTTCTACCCTGGGGGTCAGGCTCTAGGAATATTTTGAAATGACATACTACTTTATGCAAATCTGTATTTCAATAAGTAGCCTCTCACCTTTTTAATGATGAAATAAATGAGTGCCAAAATAAGCGACTTTCTCATGTTACTAGAATCCTTATCTGTGATTTTTCTCACATGACCAGAACCCTTATGCATTCTCTTTATCTTCCACCTTGACTACTGCAACTTCCTGCTATCTGGCCTTTCCCTGTACAATCTGTGCTGAATGCACTGGCAAGACTGATTTTTCTCTCTTAATTCTCTACATCCACTGCACTGTTCTGCAAATCCTAACACTGGCTCCTCATTATCACCAGAATTTAATTCAAGCTACTCACCCTCACCTTCAAAGCTTTCATCAACTCCTCCCCTTAATACATCACTGACCGTTTCATGAGATATATTCCCTCTTGCCTTCTTAGATTTGCCTCTGACCTGCACTTGTCTCCTCTCTGATAAACACCTCTTCCCCATGCTTCCAAGACTTCTCCCGTGCTGCTCCCCATTTGTGGAACTCTTCTACGTTTGACCAGACTCTCTCCCAACCTTCAATCTTTCAAGTACTGTCTCAAACATACATCTTTTCACAGTAGCTAATCCTACCGCCACCTCATACTACTTCCTCAGCATATTATTCCAGCTACAGTCCCATCTAGCCCTCTAGAGACCCACTAGCTCCAATTGTATCAGCATTGCCCTCTCCTTACAGAATCCTACAATTTTAAATGCATGGAACACATTTTTCTTTGGTATCTTCATTTTAAATGAAATGGTAAACTCTTGAAGTAAACCAGTACCTTAAAGTAGTTCATCCCAGAAGACAGCGAGTAATGTAGGCCACACATGAAACAGTACTGGCAGAATTCTAAGAATGACCCTGTGTGTGCCCTGAAAAGTAGTTCCAATTGAGAAATGTTGATTATGCCCAATAAACCATTTGGTAGATTACCTTTGTTCTGTGGGCATGTGGTCATTTGCCGACCACGATACAGGCTGTTTTGTGATGCAACATAATGTGATCTGGCACCTTGACCTGAGCTGTGAATCTGTGCAATTTGGCCGCCCTCCTTGTGTTACATTCCAATAAAAGTAGCAGTTATTCTCTAATCTTCTAACGGATTGTCTTCATGTTAGATTTATTTCTTTATTTTTTAGAGGTGAGGGAGGTAAGTAGAACTGTAACTAACGTTTCATAAAAAATGATAACTTGCAAATGCAAGAAAATAATTTTTTAAAAAAGAGGTAACTTCTGTGGGAAGTGCTGTCCCGATTTGGAGTGGGCCCGGAATTTATAAAATGGGTTAGACTTTTGTATTCACATCCAGTGGCGCGGATCTGTGTCAATGGGCATCTTTCTCAACAATTTCAATTAGAGCGGGGTACTAGACAGGGATGCCCGTTGTCTCCGGCACTGTTTGCATTAGCAATAGAGCCGCTGGCCTGTAAGATCCGGCATGATAGAGAAACTGTGGGACTTAGATCAGAGCACAGAGAGGATAAGGTGGCATTATATGCAGATGATATGCTGCTATTCCTTTCAGATCATGACACTTCCCTAAGACATTTACTGCGGGTGGTTGATGGATTTGTTTTTTTTTCCGGCCTAAAAATTAATTGGGATAAATCTAGCGTGTTCCCTCTGGGATGGGAATGTCCCGTGACAATGCTAGAAGGCCTGCAGTTAAAATGGGCATCGAAATTCAAATACTTGGGAATATGGATCTCTAATACCCCCGCTGAATATGTAGAACTTAATTTGTGGCCCCAGATCAAATACCTTAAAGAAGAGACTCTTGTGTGGAGGAAGCTCCCGCTTTCTGTCTCCGGCAGGATAAATTTAATTAAGATGGTGGTGCAGCCAAAGTTTTTGTATATACTCCAGCAGTCACCTGTATATATCCCACCCTCCATTTTCCGATGCATTGATAGCTATTTGACTTCATTGGTTTGGGGAGGGGGAAGGGCTAAGGTCAAGCTCAGCTCGCTGTACAGATCCAGATCTTCTGGTGGACTTGCACTCCCTAACTTGAAACTATACTATTTTGCCTCTCAGTTGGTCCACCTTAGGGCATGGGTTTCGGACCCAAATAACCATGAGCTACATTGGGTGTTGGTACACCAATTTAATTCTAATCACACTACCTTACAGTCACTGCTGGCGGGGCGGCTTGGCATGAGGGCTCCTCCGCTCCTGATCCAGGCAGTTAAGATTTGGACAATCAGTAATAAAATAATGAAACAGACTGACATTGATCCATGTACTCCTATCTGGGGGGCAAAGAAATTTGAGGAGTTGAATAAAGTGAAGGGGGCCAGGCAGTGGACTCGGTTGGGTGTGGTGGCGGTAGGTCAGCTTTATGACACAAATGTACTTAAATCCTTCGAACAGTTGGTTGGGGAATTCTCTGTACCCAGAACAATGTTTTATTCTTACCTTCAATTACGACACGCCCTAAACACACAATTTAAAGGGAAGACACTGGTGATTGGGGTGGCTCCACTGAGGAAACAATTACAGGCCTTGGGTTATAGGGGTCTGATTTCTCAAATGTACTCATGTCTTTTGTATGAATCCACTGTAGATGATTTGAATGGTTTGAGGAATCAGTGGGAAATAGATATTGGCCCTTTATCCGACAAGGAGTGGGGAATGGTTAAAGACAGTACTAAAGGTTATACTTCATTATTAAAATTTCAACAAATACAGGTGTTTATCCTACACAGGGCTTACTTTACCCCTATTAGACTGGCAAAATTTCGTCCGGATGTTACCCCTAACTGTCCGAAATGCAATTCGGTTAATGCTAACCTTTGGCACCTTCTATGGTAGTGTCCATGTATACGAATCTTCTGGCGTAGGATCGGGCGATGTATTCAGGATACTGGAATTGAAGTGTCTCTTAGTTCACCGGCCACTTGTCTCTTTGGGCTCCGTTTGAAGGGGAAAGTTAATAAACTGACAAAAATGTACATTTCACAGTTATTGATGTTGGCTAAGGTCTGTATAGCGAGGCTGTGGTTGGCCCCTACAAGTCCAACGGTTAAAAATTGGAATGCACTGGTTAATACCTCCATAAGGCACAAGAGATTTGTCTATACTAGCAGACAGGCTCTGAAGAAATTTGAGAGTATATGGTACAGATGGTTAGAGTCTCTATTTTATCCTGTGTCATCTAGTTCGAATGTTCTGAGTACTTAAATGTATGGCTTCCGCAGCTCTTATATTATGTATCTAAGTCCATGTGGTAAATCCCTGCATGTGTAACATACCTATGTATGAGCATTTACGATGTATGATCCTGAATGAGTATAGCACATTTACTGTTATTATGCCTCACTGAAATCTTGTAAATTACGTCATTTAATTCTGATATGTATGCTATTGTTTTTTCTTTTCTTTTTGTTGTTTGGTATATTTGTATCTTGAAAAATTCCAATAAAAATACTGGGTAAAAAAAAGAGGTAACACAAAAAGATACCGATTAGAGCTAACCCTCCTATTCGCCTCCCAGCTGCCATGTGTTGAATGTAGCATTTTGAGCTTTGCTTGGTAGCCTGCAATACTGATCCAAAGCAAGCAGTCAGGAGGGACCAGCCAAAAATCACCAGGAAAAGGGGTAAGCTGCTCCAGGTGCTGGTGAAGGATTCTGATGGTGGCAGCGATTACTCTCTACAACTAATGCACAGTTGGCACTTGCAGTCGGTTACTGTCTGATGGCCGACTGGCACAAATAAGAATGGACAATTGCGGCAGGTTCCTAATGATAAAGGAAACACCAAGACAAGAAGTAAAATCACAAATAAACTGTAGAGATAACAGAATGTTGCAGAGTAAGTCCATCCTGTCAGGGGTTAACAATCCTTTTTCTTTCCAGACTCTCACCATGCATTTGGTGATGACAATCTTAATTCACATTTTGGTTAAAGGCATTTAAAGTTCCTCGCCCTACCTGGTCTCCTTTCAGTTGACCACAGACAGGTAGATGGCAATCATCTGCCAACATGGCCATAAATGACCTGACTTTTTCAATCAGGCTTTTTTTTTTTGTTTTTTTTGTTTTGTTTTTTTAATACAGCTTATCACATTTGTTTTTGAAACGTATGTGCTGCTAGCTACCAAATAAATGTTGCCAGCAATATATTAATGTGTGTATGCCAAGAGTTTAATTGACTGCTGTCCCTCCAGCCCCAGAATTAATATGTATGTAGTTTAAGTTAGATTATGTGGGAATGATTGTTAGTTGCAACAATATTTATTATATAAGGATAACATTTGGAAAGGAGTATTTAGTACAGGATATTTTCCTTTGGTGTAGATCTATGCAAGTGTATAAATAATGTTTCTTGGCTCCTGTGTAGCATTAATAAATACATTTGAGAGCAATGTGCTACTTTCACGATTAAAAAAAGTTATTTAGAAAATGTGCGGTGGCTTGCGATTTGCAATTACAGGATTGTGCTGCTGTTATATTAATGCTGACAAATAAGGCTTATACCACTGGATGTAATCTTGTCAACTCTCATAGCTCTCTGTTTGCCATTTATAAGTAGTCAAAAAAAAGGCATAAAAAAACTAACTACTAACAGTATCGGATCCCACAGCTGCTGTTCAGTAAGCATAAATCACCTTATATATCACAAGTCAAGCACTCATTGACTATTGTGGTGTTTTCAGTATAATGTCAATATCTTAATATATAATGTCTTGTATTGGACTATCACTATGTGGCAGACTAAAATGAATGCATCAAATCTATTAGTTTATTGAATATTAAGCTAAAACACAGCAAAATCATAAAACCACAATTGTTCTTATTTAAAACAACAACCTTACTTCTTATCAAATAATATCTTCATATACATACAAATGAATGTTAATAGCAAAACAGGATTAGGATTGACATATTAACAATACATGACCTTAATATATCAGAGAAAACCAATTACACCCACGATTACTATCTGCACCAATGAGGATACTACCAACACGGCAGACACATCCTTTTCAGTATATAGTGAACAAAGTCTAGAATATGAAAAATTAGAAATACAATCATTTGAAGTTGGTTGGCTCTATGACCTCACAACACATTTGGAGTCATGTGGTGGTCATGCCACCAATCCTAATACACCCAAAGATACATTTGATGAGCAAGGACTCCCTAATAGGGATCAAGATAGGACACTATACTCGACACCATTAATTAAATCAGTCCATTATGATACTGAATTAGAATCTTCTATTCATAATACTTAACACCCTAACCCCATTACACATATTAGTCATTTTTTAGGTCTAAGTCCAAAATTTCTATAGACATACCGATCCACAAAGAAATCAACAACTCCAAAAAGGATAATAAATGTACTAGAACAGGGGCAAGGGGAGGACATAGAACAAAAACAGACAAAATGGGTGGAGAACTAGTCACCCCAAAAAAACTCCATCATCGGGTGAACCTATCTGCTTTAGAAATGGCAGCTTTAAATAAATTACAACATTTAGATCAAATAATCCTAAAACCTGCTGATAAGGGAGGGGGGGCATTGTGTTGCCCAATAAGGCCAACTGTTTATCTGAAAGAGCGAGATTACTCTCTGATTCTAACAGATATAGATTGTTGGACTACAACCCCACTGAATCATTTTCCCTGATACTTACCAATTTTCTTAAAAAAGGACGAGATGGGGATCATTAACACGAAGTACAATTATATCCATAATCCACACCATATCATTTCAATTATATATCATCTTCCTAAAATACACAAAAGTTTAGATAATCCTCCAGGGAGACCTATCATTTCAGGTATAGGCTCCATTACTGCTAATCTTTCACATTACATCGATATGTTTCTTCCACCGTATGTCAAACAACAAAAAGCATACCTTAAGGACACTTAGCACGTTTTACAAATTTTGGAGGAGGTCACGTGGACACCAGAATGTTGGCTGGTGACCTGTGATGTGTCCTTCTTATATACAGTCATTAAGCACTGGTTGTTATTAAGGGATGCCTCCCTTAATAACAACCAAGTGTAGTTTATTCTAACGAACATCAAATTCATTTTAACCCACAACTATTTCTAGTTCGATAACCACTTTTATATACAATTGGAGGGCACAGCAATGGGCACCAGGTTCGCACCCAGCTACACAAATCTGTACATGAGCTCATGGGAAGACCGATATACTTGGTCCGATAATAGATGGGCTTCTAACCTGGTGCTCTGGAAACGTTATATTGACGATGTGCTAATCGTTTAGGAGGGTCCTTAGAATGATCTAGTTGAATTTTTAGAATACATCAACATGAATGAGTATGGCCTTAAATTTACAGCTCAATATAGTCTAGAGTTCTATCGAATTCTTAGACTCATCAGTGAGGGTAAGTTAGCTACTAGAACATTCAGGAAAACAGTGGATGTCAACAGCTTCATTCAATTTGATAGCAATTGCCACCCTAATTGGCTGCGCAGCATTCCCTTCAGCCAATTTACAAGAGTAAGATGAAACTACTGACATTCAAGATTATATAACACAAGGGGAGAGTATGAAAATGCAATTTCGGGGAAAAAATTTGATGAAGAGTTGGTTAATCAGGCTTACTCTAAACTTAAGGACATTGATAGGAATAGTCTTCTGAAATATAAAGACAAAACAAATAGGGTGAAGTCACAATTACCAGCCAAAACCCAAATAGTTCCAATTTATTTTGTGTCCAATTATTCTCAAGAAGCTCATCTGATCAAAAAACTCATCCGAAAACACTGGCACATCCTTACACAGGATGATACTACCCGAGTACCCACAACTAGTGTTTAGGAAAACCCCCAATTCGAAAAAGAGCTTGACATCCAACCATATTCCAAGCAAAACAATCATGAACAAACCAAATTGGTTGAGAGAAAACACACTCATGAAAGGTTTCTTCTACTGTGGCTTATGCTCCAATTGTGTAGCACTGGAATGCAGAATCACACAACCAGTGTTCCAATGAACTTTGAATGGACATCATTTTAAAATTCATGATTTCATCACATGTAATAGCACGAATGTCATTTATTTAATAGTGTCAATGTGGAAAACATTATATTGGTAGGATGATAAGGACACTTAAAACCCGAGTTAGTGAACATCTGAGAAACATAAAGATATGGTTTGACAATCCCCATCTTTCTAGACATTTTTAGAAACTCATAACTGTGCCTGTAAGGGAGCTTCCTTCATTGGAATAAAAAAAAAATGTTAACAATTAGAGGGGAGGGAATCTTATACAAAAATTAAATAGGGAAGAAACTAAGGCTCTTTATTATCTTAAAACATTAACACCAAAAGGACTCAATGTTGAATTTGATATATCTATATATTGAATATAGTGGAACTATGACATTATGAACTGTAATGGGTCGACAGTAATACCATTGGACACAATCATTTACCATCTGCACTATGGTCATTGATTCCAGTCTAGTTACAGGAGAGACATGTAGCCTACAGTCATTTCACCTTGGTTATGCCCAAACCCGTTCGATCGTGGAAGCCAAGCAGGGCGGAGCTAGGTAAGTAACAGGAAAGGTGACTACCTGAGAGCACCAAGTACAGTAGGAATATTGTCTCTTCTTGTGCACTGATGTAACCAGGTGTGGGATGGGGGTGGATATGATGGTCACCCCTGAGATTATTGTGACCCTCTCTCTATATAATGTAGCCAAGAATTTACAGGTAATATATATTATATATCTGTACTTGTAGGTGGTTCAATAACCAATAACATTATATATATATATATATATATATATATATATATATATATATATATATATATATATATATACTAGATAGATTCATCCATATGTGATATTGTTATTGTTAGGCTTATTATGGGAACAATAATGTTTTACATATCTGGGTTACTATTTATATACAGTAAAATTTGATTATTTTCAATTGCTATGCTGTAATTGGATTTGTACATCATTTATAGATACATTATAACATATGCTATCAGGTAGGTGAGAGTTGAAGAATATACCACTCATTACTAAATGATTTCAATACTAATGGTGTAATACAGACACCCATAAATGCAAACATTAGACTCTGAATTAGTTAAGATGGACATGAATGTTGAAAGTTATAGCTATACATCATTAGATGGTGTATCACTCTATTGTGTATATTATTGATGCGGGAGAACACAGTATTTTTGTATGTATTAACCATTGTTGTCAGGGTATCAGCTGGAATGCATAAACCAAAACGTATTCAAATTAGCTAATTGGGCAAATGGAAGCGCTATATATAGTGACGCCACGCCTAATACTTACCGAAGGCATACATCACCTTTTTCAGTTTGCAGGGTACCCTACCACCATCAGGAAGATTCAAAATCTCAAGTATATACAATGGAATATTGCTATATTGTAACATCTACACTGTGACTAATGTGGATACTCGATTGGTCTTTTACATTGCATTCCATCTACTGACTTGGATTGATATGAACATTAGCCTTTCGCCATTGAGTTTTTATTGACTGTTATACGGTTACACCCACTGCCATTTGCCTCTTCCATTAGCCAGACCGACATCTGGATTATATCAGGGGCATCTATCTGTTCCCCTATATTTGTCCACATATGTATTTTGTTATTAACATTCATTCGTATGTATATGAAGATATTACTGTTTTATAAGAAATAAGGTTGTAGTCTTAAATAAGAACAATTGTGGTTTTGTGATTTTGCTCTGTGTGTTTTAGCCTAATATTCAATAAACTAATAGATTTGATGCATTCATTGTAGTCTGCCACATAGTGATAGTCCAATGCAAGATACAAGACAGTATATATTAAGATATTGACATTATACTAATATAATCAATATTTTCTAGGGAGGGATACCCTTTGTTAATGCTTCTCCTCCAACAATAGGAGTAGAACGCAACACTCTGGTAGAAAGTTATTGGAAACTAATACTTGTTCCTACTGTACCATGGTTCATTAGTGTTTTAGATGTCCTGAATATTCTTACTTTTCTGTGCAGCAATTTTAAGGATTGCTACAGTAGGATATCAGTGCAATACTATTCATTTGAGGTCCATTATGTCTGTGTTCCCACTTTTAAACATTTTTTTCTTACACTGGAAAGCACTCCATGGAATTCAGAGAATATGGTCCTGTTCAGTTGATCAAGAGTGCCATTGCTTTTTTTAACAGAGTGGAAGCCTGCTGAAGGAAGTAAAAGCACATACAAATGCATGTACACTTGTAAAGAACTTTAAGAAAGACTCTGTTGAATTGAATGGTTTTCTGCAGGTACACACAGAGACTTTCTGGCATCTTTTAGCCTCGGGGGCAAACGCAAGCAAGTGGGCTTTTCAGGGTTTTCTACCAGCATGCCACTATTGAAAAAATGTGTGGCAGAAAAAACCATGCAGAAGTTGTCTAATATGGGTGTGGTTTATATAGCCAAGGGAATACAAATTAGCCAATAAAAATTATGTCAAAGAGCTATAATCAAATACAGCACCTATGAGCCTTATATGACTAGTATTCAGAGCAGAGAGCATTCTAGTGACATATATACAGAAAACATTCTAGTGACCTCTGTACAATACACAAAGCATTCTAATGTGATATGCTGTTAATCATCCTATATTGCAAACCTTGTGTAATCCATTAGGGAATGATTTGTTATTTAAAAACATCAATGATTTAAGTAAACTCTAGACAGAACCAAATTGCCTGTACCTTACTTGAATTCTGTTAAAAAAAAATTGCCTATTAGAACACACTTGTTCTGGCGCAGCTGATGTTCATTCATACTGTTATCATTGGTGTCTGGCTTTATCATTGCATAGCCTTGTCTCAATTCAGTCAATTTACACAAGATTATAGTTTATATACAAAAAATAATGTATAAATGACCACACCATTGTACTCCTTACTAGGACAGAAAACAGAACCAAGATCTGTGATTAATTCCTAATGCATCCCCCCTTCCTCCTCCCCATGACTAATCTCTGTTGATGATAAAAATTAGACCCCAGATATCTGATGACATTATAATAAAGTCATGGCCAAAAGTTTTCAGAATGACACAAATATTATTTTTCACAAAGTCTGCTGCCTCAGTTTTTATGATGACAATTTGCATATACTCCAAAATGTCATGAAGAGTGATCAGATAAATTGCAATTCATTTGAAAGTCCCTCTTTGCCATGACAATGAACTTTATCCCAAAAACAGCATTTCCACTGCATTTCAGCCCTGCCACAAAAGGTCCAGCTGACATCAGGTCCGTGTTTCTCTCGTTCACTCAGGTGAGTGTTGACAAGGACAAGGCTGGAGATCACTCTGTCATGCTGATTGAGTGAGAATAACAGACTGGATGCTTTAAAAAGGAGTGTGGTGCTTGAAATCATTGTTCTTCCTCTGTTAATCATGGTTACCTGCAAGGAAAAATGTGCAGTCATCATTGCTTTGCACAAAAAGGGCTTTACAGGCAAGGATATTGCTGCTAGTAAGATTGCACCTAAATCAACCATTTATCGGATCATCAAGAACTTCAAGGAGAGAGGTTCAATAGTTGTGAAAAATGCTTCAGGGCGCCCAAGAACCAACAGCAAGAGCCAGGACCGTCTCATAAAGTTGATTCAGCTGTGGGATCGGGGCACCACCAGTGCAGAGCTTGCTCAGGAATGGCAGCAGGCAGGTGTGAGTGTATCTGCATGCATAGTGAGGCGAAGACTTTTGAAGGATGGCCTGGTGTCAAGAAAGCCAGCAAAGAAGCCACTTCTCTCCAGGAAAAACATCAGGGACAGACTGATATTCTGCAAAAGCTACAGGGAGTGGACTGCTGAGGATTGGGGTATAGTAATTTTCTTTGATTTATCCCCTTTCAGATTGTTTGAGGCATCTGGAAAAACGCTTGTCCGGAGAAGGAAGGGTGAGCTACCATCAGTCCTGTGTCATGTCGGCAGTAAAGCATCCTGAGACTATTCATGCATGGAGTTGCTTCTCAGCCAAGGGAGTGGGCTCACTCACAATTTTGCACAGTCATGAATAAAGAATGGTACCAAAACATCCTCCAAGATCAACTTTTCCCAACCATCCAAGAACAGTTTGGTGATGAATAATGCCTTTTCCAGCATGAAGGAGCACCGTGCCATAATGCGAAAGTGATAACTAAGTGGCCCGTGGATCAAAACATCGAAATTTTGGGTCCATGGCCAGGAAACTCCCCAGAACTTAATCTCATTGAGAAGGTGTGGTCAATTCTCATGAGGCTGTAGACAAACAAACACCCACAAATTCGGACAAACTCCAAGTATTGATTAGGCAAAAATGGGCGGCCATCAGTCAGTATGTGGTCCAGAAGTTGATTGACAGCATGCCAGGGCGAATTACAGAGGTCCTCAAAAAGAAGGGTCAACACTGCAAATATTCATTCTTTGCATAAACTTAATGTAATTGTCAATAAAAGCCTTTGACACTTATGAAATGCGTGTAATTTTACTTCAGGGTAGCATAGCAACATCTGACAAAAGGTCTAAAAACACTGAAGCTAACTTTGTGAAAACCAATATTTGTGTCATTTTCAAAACTTTTGGCCATGACTGTTACATAACTCCCTACCCTATTCCTAATCTCTGTTAGTGCTATAAATTAGAGCCCAGCTCAGTGTTGGTAATGTAAAAAAAATACTTACTCTTCCTGTCTTACTGTTTCTCGACACACTCTATAGGTCATCTAACAGCTTCCTGTGCTTTGGTTGGTGGATAGTTCCAGCTATACACTAACCAATAGGGAGAAACATCTAACCACATTGATTGGCGAATGGCCAGCGCCATCTACCAATCAGTGCAGTTTTACCAATTAATGGTGTGGGTGCACACTGCATTGACAAGCCTGACAGCTGAGAAGTAGACAGAGCATGCTCCCCGGCCGCTCCAATTGTGTTTTAAACATGGGAAAGGCCAGGGAGCATCCTCTGCCTGTTTCTCAGCCACCAAGCATGTTAATGCAGTATGAGGCTACAGGCAAAGATTACATTTGTTTCAGCCCCCCTCAGAGTACCCGATTTATTAATTTCACTTGCGTCACACAAACCTGTATGTGTACTCATCTTGCCAGACCATCATGTAATTTTAAACAGAAGAAAGCAGATTGCTCAGATCCACTAGGCTATTGGGTGCATAATAGAAAGAGTGCATGTCTTTGTGACTCAGTCTGGCATTTCCTTCTCATTCCTTGAATCTGGCTTTCTCCCCGTGGCACCAGACTGGACAGTTCTTCTCCTTAAGTCATTGTCTGTGACTCTGTCAGGAACCTTTTGGCTGAGTGATTAATTGAAGATGTTCATATTCTTTGAATATAGATGGTCTCCAATCTGCTGTTTCCACTTATATTGGTAAAGCAGTGTCTATCAAATCAATAACGGTGTTTAATTAATAAAATCATGCCATGTACACTGCTCTCAATAGCTTTTAAGCATACTTTCTAACTTCAGAAGAAATGGGTAATCTCCCGGACTACCAAGAGTGTCTGAGCCACAATGAGAAGTACTGGGCAGAATACGTCATCATGCTACAATGGGCAGAGCATAATGAAATGAATCACGTCATTAAATCCCTTACATCCCCAACGTCACAAAGCTCCTCTACGGGGGGAATTCAGTTACCCGCAAAGTGTCTCGCGTACATTCTGGAGACATTTTGCGGTGGAGATTTCTGTAAAATAACCTCTACATTTTTTGTGCACCCCATATTTTTACTGTAATTGCCAGTAATTTGCGCAATGTCTGCGCGCCACATCGTCGGCAATTGAACTCTCCCATATCTTAAAATATGATATTTTATTTAATGTGATCCTTCAGGACAGAAACTTCAACAAGTATATATGACATAATAATTGTCTTTGTCTTTTTGGAAATAAGAAAATTTACTATGTATATATTTAACTATAATATACATTTTTAGTTTATAATCAAAGAGGGAATTAGGAAGCAGACTGTTACGAGTCGCAGCGGCTCTGGCCACCGCCACGACTCACTTCCGGGTACTGGGCAGCGTCCCGGCCGTCGACATGACGACCGGGACGTCATTTCCTCCAGCTCCCGGCCGTCGCCTAGGCAACGGTCGGGACGCTCGTTGCCATCAGCGCAGCGTCCCGGCATCTAAGGCAGCCGGGCGCGTGCGCACATCAGGGGGTTTTCAGCCCAGCTGGCCTAGATTACAGGGGTAGGTGCAATTTCATTTGTGGACACCTGTTTATAAGGCAGGAAGGGACAAGCCCTCCCTGCCGGTTATAGTTCCTGCTAGTCACACTAAGCCTGCTGTGTACCCTTGCTCTCTGTGTACCTTCTTGGATTTTGAACTACTGTTGCCGACCTTTGCTTTGTTTACTGACCACGTTTGCTTGCCTGTGCCCATTGACCCTTGCCTGGACTCCTACGCTGCTGATTTGCCTGTCCCTCTGACCCCGGTTTTGTGTTCTGGATATTCTGCCTGCTGCCGGCCTCGACCCCTTTTCTGGACCTCACTCTGTTTTGCTCTTACCCTCTATCGCTGGGTTCCCCTCACTCAGTGCACAATTCACGACCCTCAGTTGTCTGCGGCCAAGCTTGTCCCCACCACTAGGGGCTCCAGCGAAAAACCAGACTTCTGAGCAGACTCCGGGTTTTGTGTTATGGGCTGTTGGGGTTCCTAACACAGACTTAGGGCTAGATTTACTAAACTACGGGTTTAAAAAAGGGGAGATGTCGCCTATAGCAACCAATCAGATTCTAGTTGTCATTTTGTAGGACGTACTAAATAAATTACTAGAATTTGGTTGATTGCTATATGCAACATCTCCACTTTTCCAAACCTGCAGTTTAGTAAATATACCCCTTAATCTCTTCCCAAACCTTTGTCCAATTTTGCCTGCAGAGTCCTGGTTTGGCAAGTAAACCGTGTAGTTTTCTCAAGTCACATGGAATTAAAGATTGGCTGATAATAAAAAGTTTTTCTAGAACATGTCATATTGGAATGTAAGGACAATTTGTCCTTATAAACAATATTATTCCACTACTTTCAAAATCAGATTATTAAGCATTAATTTCCTGTTTAATGCAGTTGCGGAATAGTTTAATATACTGAGCACCACATAATTACTTGTTTATGTTGCTGTTATCCTATCACATGCAGACATCAGTCCAACCTACACACAATACAGTGCTAATTCCAGGCTTGTTACATTTCTTAAACAGTGTCTGCTCCTATGATTTAATTTTCACTTAAGAGAAAAATGGAGGTTAGTAAAATTGGTGGTACTGAATGAAGACATGAGCTCACTACACAGCCAAGAAAGCATAGAAGGAGATAAACTTGAATTTTATTTTGATGGAGTTCACCAAGTTACCGTAAAAGTGCAAACTTAGGCTTGACTGTGCTGAGTCTGTGACCTAGTAGGTCTCCCAAAGGCTCAACAGGTCGTTTCTCGGACTCAATGGCGGGCCTTTTTAAACATGGATCTGTACACTGTGAACTTTTCAATCGCATAATTGGCAATTACATTAATAGCTGAAAGCAAAGCAACACTGGGTCGTATTGACACTGGATCACAGGATTGTTGTAGCACAGGTAGGTAGCCAAATAGTTTCCAGCCTATAATCTATATAGTAGCCCCTGTTGGCTATATTGACCCTATTTCAAGCCTTGGTACTATGGGTACTTCTGGTCGCATGGCTTAAAAAGGGGTTATGAGAAACTACTCCTTGCAACACCAAAGAGTGCATGGCATGTCAGTGTGATAGGGTAAATAACACAAAACCACCTAGTACATCTAAAACTTTATAAATTATCTAAAAATCTATCTCAGATTCACTATTAAACACATTTACTCTCTGACTTACCTCAAAATGCAATCACAATCTCATTTCACCAGAGTACTGTAAACCTTTAAGAAACAAAGACAGGGTTTTATTAAATGGGGTTTAATATGAAAAAAGTCATATTGAATTATTTAATTAAAAATATAACAAATATACAGAGACATAGAAATGCAAACAGTTTCTTAAAATAAAAGAATAAAAGCTCCACACTCGCATACTCATTTGCGTAACCTGCAGCCAGGGAGAAGGCTTGAAGATTTCTCCATAGCAGATTGATCCCATGACAACATACATATTGCACAGCTTGTTTTAACTTCTTTTCTTTCTCTTTTCTATGTGAATCTGTTTTTCAACCAATTTCTTGCCCTCTTGCCAACCACTCTATTGTTTCCTATTAGGAATATACACTGAACTTTGATTCTACCCATATGGTTCTTTGTGGCCCAATGAATTTGTCCAATGTTTTAAGGTCCTTTGCACTCTTAATTGGGGTGATTGTCCCCTATGATATCAGGGAACCTCTGCATAAATAGTCATAGTAAAGTGATAGCAGACAGGCCTCTGAATTATGTCTGTTTTCTTTATAAGAATACTAACTTATTGTTTGCTGTATATACATGCACATACTCTGAGTGCTCCTCTTTGGACCCCTCCTTGGACTCACCTTCACCTGGCTTCCTCATTCTGTGTGTTATTTACACCTCCCCATCTCAGACTGTAAGCCTCCTCCAGTTATCCATCCCACTGCTCTTTCCTCCTCTTTCTGTTACTTGTTACTCAGTCTCTGCAGTAATTCCTTGGCACTCCTTTCACATATTGAGTGTGTGATGCAATAAAGCTGTCATAACACCTGTGCTTTATCATTGACTACATTGGTTCCACTAAGCTGTAGGCTGGAGTGTGAAACTGTCAAACTGTGTATGGGTGGCTATGGAACCACACAGATGTGTGGGCTATAGACTGCCAAAATATTTTGTTTATGTTTACTTGAATCAGTCCAGGATGCTCACTGTTCTATCAGTCAGAGAAAACTGGCGTTGCTTAGCAGGATGGTGCTTCTCTATTCTGTATCATTGTTGAACATGGAGAAGCCACGATTTATGAGTGACTGGTTAGTTAACAAAGTAACTGAAATACATTGTACAAAGTGCAGATTGATGTATCCATTCACAATGGAAGGGACAGTGATGTTAGAGCAAATTTTCATTTAACCATTTTGTTTTATGTGATATATTTTATTTTATATTTTAACAGAGCAACAATGGGAAGTAATGGTAAAGCTGAACAATTAATTTACTTTAACGTTTCATACATGAAATTTTGAATTTTGGTGTTTATTCATTCTTCAGATTTATGATGATAAGGTGTCTAGCTGTTATAGCTGGAAAATTTAATTGAGACTGAAACACAAAATTTTTTTTAGTTATTTTTTACTTTTATAGTTTTGTACAAGTAAAAATAAAATTCCTACTTGTAAAAAACTATAGAGATGATGCTTTTTAGAGAAAACATTTCTGCTAGTTGTATTAAATAATAGCAAGAGTTAGCAAGTGGAAATAAAAGGCAGAAGTTGCTTAAAAATTCACACTGAATCACATTTTATACGTTCTTTATGAGGCTGTGCAGACCTGTCCTGCAGATTCCTTTGTCATCGTACTGCAGATATCTATCTGAGTTCTTGCCAGCTGCAGTGTTTCAGTGTACTGGGATTTGCATTGCACACTGTGTCAGCAGATGTCTTTCCTACTTGCCCTTCATTGAAAGAAGAAAAGAAAACAATCTTTTAGCAGATATCTGTAAATGACAGCATATCTGTTTCCATCATTTTTTAAAGGCTCAGCAAACATTATGAGATAAGATAATTAATTCCATATGCCTGCGTGTTAGCATCTTGGCATGAGGTAAAAAATCATATTGTTTTTTTTCTGGGCTTTTTTTGGTCTCTTAGAGTAAAGCATACGTTGGAACATCTTTGCTTTTCTTAATAGCAATAACAAAATGGAAATTGATTCACTGAAATGTAGTTGCTGCAAAATAGTACAGATTGGAAGTATGTGTAAACTAAAATCAGTATTTCATGTATTGTTTTTATTTTCGCTGACTGAAGAAAGCGAGCCAGTTAAAGGGGCATTTTATATAATTCTGTATCATGCACTCGTGCCTGAATATATTCCCTATTAAAATAACGGTACCCATTTGTGCATGAGTGCACATCCAGCATTTGGAATTGGGATGAGGACATGACCACCTAGCCATGTCGCGGCACGGCTGCGTTACTATAGGGGCATGCCAAGCACCTTTGAAGCTCTAGACTACCTCCAACAACCTTCTCTCTCCCAGAAACGCACTTCACTCGGTGCAGAGCACTGGTCAGGGCATACTTCCCAACTTTTGAAGACAGAGTGCACAGATTCACGAAGGTGGGCACGCGGAACAGGCCCTGGCCACGTCGTTATGGGAGAATGGACCGGGCATGTTTAGAGCTACTAAAGCACCAGCCCCTCCCCCCACGTTTCCTAAAACCTCATATAGTCATAACATTATTGACATTGTAAACAAAAATCCTATCCCATGTATATGGATAATAAGGTTTCTTTTTTCAAAAAAATTTCCTCCATAATTATACATGTTGTATGTTATTCTGCACAAAAACTCTTAATATTTCCATTCCTATACAGCTTGCTTTGCTACATCAGTTATAGAATCTGATTTAAAGGTGTCACATTTGCTGAAATTATTAAGTTAAAGGAGCATTACATGGAAAATCAACTTGCTTGAAAGAGCTAGTAGAAATATTTGGAAAGCCGCCCATACAATTATCAGGAGCTTATCGGAAATTTAAATATTTAAAATAAATGCATGTTTATGGGTAATGATTTTTGAGAGTCATAAGATATTGGGTACCCGATGTAAGGGAAAAAGACTTGAAAGCTGAAGGTTTAGTGTCTAAGGTAAAGTATTTGTTTGTTTAATCTTTTGTATTTAGAGGACACAGGTATGTGTTCAGCCTTCATATAATTTTAAGATGTGGATTACATTGAAGTGTTTGTTTTCTCTTTCTTATCCTTGCTCATTAAAGAAATAAAATCTCACTAAGTTAAAAAGAACACAAAGCAAGACTGTAGGGGGAATTAATGAGCAGAAAATGGATAGGTCAATAAACACAAGACCAAATGTACACTGAAAAATTATAATTAATATCAAGCTTTCATCGACTCAGCCTGAGAACAATGTCAACTGACAGCTTGAGAGATTAAATGTGCAATGTGCACTTTGATAAACCTGCTGTGCTGATGCTGAACCATTGTTAATGTTTTGTGCGTGTTATCTTGGGAAGCAAGACCAGAGAGTGGTGGTTTTGTAGGTGTGGGTGGAAAAAGTTCCACCATTCACAGTGTCTGAATGACTCATCTCTTAGAGGGAATTAAAAAGCAATCATAGCACTGGGAGGTACAATAGACAATAAACTCTGATTCTGTAAGAGTGTGTGATGTTGTTCATCTAAATAACACTTTCTTTAATTATATAATTGTACAGCTGGAATAGTTTTCTTTTTGCAAATTGGCTCGATTTAGCAAAGATCTAATTGAAGTAAATGGGTTGTATAGCCACACCCATTCAATACTTTATGTGAGTGTGGTGCTGTTAGAGGCAGATTGTGTAGTCTTCAGGCATGCTCAGCACCAGACTTCCAATTGTGTCACTTGGCTAACGACACCATAACTCTATGTATTTTTTCCTAAGCGTTACTACCCATACCAGTTTTACCATTCCTTTTTGCACAAACAGCTGTTCACTCTGAAGTGGGTTCAGTAGATTTCCAAACTGAATTTCATTAAAAAAATAACCTTTTTTTCTTTGTTTATATTTCCTTTCAAAGGACACATACAGGATAGCATTAAAAATATACAAAAAGACCAATACTTCAGCGCTGTGGGACCTCTATAACTGGAACTAATACAGCCAAACAAATAACAATGAAATGGGAATAAAATGTAATACTTATATTCCTCGTTGTGGCTCCACAAGGATTGTTCTCATTTTATCTCAAAACAAGAAAGAAAAGTACATAGTATAATCCTGTATAATCGGAATACTTTATTAAACAATCAAATTAAAGTGAAACATTAAATAAGTGAATAAAATAGAATATCCCAGAGTGAGGACCTTCACCAGCCTGGTGTATAATCAGGATCCTATTCCAATAGATTGTAAGCTTGCAAGCAGGGTTCTCTTACCTTTCTGTCTGTATGTATTACCCAGTATTGTCTTATTAATGTTTGTTCCCAATTGTAAAGCGCTACGGAATCTGCTGGCGGTATATAAATAAATGTTGATGATGATGTTGATGATCAAGTAGATGTAATGTGACAACACTCCACCAGATGTAACAGATAAGTCCTCATAAGTGTCAGAGACTCCCCTTAGGGGATCCTACTTACGGACTTTTTTCTTTGGTATTAGCACATCACGGGTACTTTGTTCCCTCGATATCACAACCAAAAGGCAATATGATGGAGATAAAAAAGATTTTTCTAAGGTAGTATGTAGAAACTTTTTATTACATAAAACGATAACATAGGTGCTCCTACCAGATAATAAGAGGTGGTCAGCATATCATTAAAATCCACAGATGAAATGGTGAACGTCCCCGCAGTAGATAGATGTAAATGGTTATGAGTCCTTTCAGCAGACTGACACGTCAAACACCAACGCGTTTCGATAAACGATTCTTGGATCTTTCTCAAAGTGTTCATAATATAGCACATTATATATTCCATGGATAGCTTTCTACTGCACAGCATTCTCATCCAAAAAATAGTACCTCATCACTATATTGCACTGAGATAATCATTACACAGCACACATTGCTGAGAAGTACCCCACTCCCATCGTAGAGCACATAGGGCTGAGACGTACCCCACTCCCATCGCAGTGCACATAGTGCTGAGACGTACCCCACTCCCATTGCAGTGCACATAGTGCTGAGACGTACCCCACTCCCATCGTAGTGCACATAGCGCTGAGAAGTACCCCACTCCCATTGCAGTGCACGTAGTGCTGAGACGTACCCCACTCCCATCGCAGTGCACATAGTGCTGAGACGTACCCCACTCCCATCGAAGTGCACATAGTGCTGAGAAGTACCCCACTCCCATTGCAGTGCACGTAGTGCTGAGACGTACCCCACTCCCATTGCAGTGCACATAGTGGTGAGACGTACCCCACTCCCATTGCAGTGCACATAGTGGTGAGAAGTACCCCACTCCCATTGCAGTGCATATAGTGGTGAGATGTACCCCACTCCCATTGCAGTGCACATAGTGGTGAGACGTTCTCCACTCCCATTGCAGTGCACGTAGTGGTGAGAAGTACCCCACTCCCATTGCAGTGCACGTAGTGCTGAGACGTACCCCACTCCCATTGCAGTGCACGCAGTGCTGAGACGTACCCCACTCCCATCGCAGTGCACATAGTGCTGAGACATACCCCACTCCCATCGCAGTGCACATAGTGCTGAGACGTACCCCACTCCCATCGCAGTGCACATAGTGCTGAGACGTACCCCACTCCCATTGCAAACCATAGTTTGCATCTAAATACACCCATCCCTTGAAAGCCACATAAGCCTGTGAGACATACCCAGCTGCCTCTTGCCCAACGAAGCCCCCCCTCCCCAAATGCCAGCCAATTTGTTACACTGAGAGATCTCCCACCTTCCCATCACCTGTTGAACAGAAAACACCTCCCCAACAAATTGGCAGTCGTCTTCTAAGTTTCAGAACATAGCTTTCTCAATGTTCAGGGGTCAATCAGGATTTAAGAAGTGCTGCTATTTTCCTCATGAATGCCTATGACCATGGTGTGGTACAGTGAAAACTGAGGTAATAGCAAGATTCATTGGGGCAGATTGACAGAGTGGCCCGGGGAAGACACTTGGTAGCCATGTTAAGCATGCAATCTTTGTTTATATTTGCTCTCACCTTGAGGTGCGAGTAAAAATAACTGAATATTTCAGTACCATATTGATTAGATGTGCGCACAGCTGTACATTGTCGTGATGTCCCCTGGCACTTCACAGATAATTGAGTCTGCACCCATTTATTCTTGAGGTTTTCAGTGCCTCCACCCATGTCTGTGTTTAGATTCTCCCTCTTTGGGAAGTAGGCAGTTGCCCACCAGGGGTTGACCCGAAAGAAACCCTGCTTGTCTCACTCATGACACAAATTTATTGCACAGATTGGAGGGGGACGTTAATTAAAAATACATTTATTCAGGACTGGGAAAATAAGGACAAGTAATGATACAAATGTAATAAAAGGTCTGTGCTAACAAGGGAGTAACATTTTTAAATGTGGTACACTTATTACAAATATATGTACACTCTAGCAAATATAGATCCACACTTACCTTGTGGAGTACTATGAGTGAAATGGATGATAATACAATGACATGGGGCTGGGTCCAGACTAATTATATAACTTAACCCAGACACAATAACTATGGCAGTGACAATGCCAGTCACTCACACATTCACATAGATGCTCTATCCCTCATCAGCTGCTTACAGTTCTTTAACTCCTCGGGTGCACCACACCAGAAGCAACTCTCCTGTCAGTTTGTTCCACAGATGGTCGTACCGATAAGAGGAAGATGACTGCTCTGCATATAGGATTTTTATCTCATCTTCCATTGCTTCTTGTAGCCTGAGCTATATTGTCTGCAGGTGAACAAACTACATTGCCTATCATTCAAGTTCATCAAATTCATAGTATTTGTCTGTCAAGTAACTAACAGCACAAGATATGTATTTTAAACTGTATATAATAAATAAAATGCCAGCTGCCCCCATTATGCTTCGTTCTCTGCTTATTATAACGCAGAGAATAAGATCAGAGCAGCCAACTGAGGGGCAATAGGTGAAAGTTTGATGCATCACAGGGCGCCTGCTGCCCACCAATGAGCTTTGGCTATTTTAAAATATGTAGCTACATTTGTATTTTTACCAGACAGAAAGATCAACAGCAGGTTTATGTTTTGGTCTATTATGTTGCTAAAGTTTGTAGCAGTAAATACATTTAACATTGGACTATTTGATAAATAATTTGCTCAAAGTCTCTTGCAGCTCATCTAGAGTAAAATAAACTTGTCAGCTACATTATGTTATAAGGATCCTGTAAGAAATAATGTTATACGTTTATACAACAGACTGTGGAAACAAATTTCATATAGCAGATTTTGGATCTCTTCCTATTGCGCTTGACAGAACTCCAGTCAGAATTAATAAACTCCATGACCCTGGTATTTTGGATGTGCTCATAAACTTTTTACTTACCATGGCAAAAATTTTATTTATTCTGTATTTGCATAGCCTGTTTTCAGATTATATCCTCCTGTGCAGAGCGATTTTAGTAAAGTTACAAAGAAAGGGCACTTGTCCAGGGCCTGTTAGTAGTCGCGGCGGCCGCGGGCACCTCCGCGACTCTCCTTACCTTCCTGCTGGCGTCCCGGCCTTCGCAGTGGCGACCGGGATGTCACTTCCGGTTTCGGCGTCCCGGTTGTCTGGGCAACAGCTGGGACGCAAGGGATTCTCTGCCGTGTACCCGGCCAGCTGAATTACAGCCGGGTGCGCACGCTGCAGGCACTTTAGCCAATCATGGCTATTTGTTATCAGCTGTCAGGGCACATTAGGAGTTACTATGCAGTGGGACACTGCATTCCTATTGGCCATTTGCACTCCTGCCATTAGGCAAAACCTGTGGCTACTTTTAGAACTAGTCCTGATTGGTTCTTAGTGCTATTTAAGGCAGTGAGGTCTGCAGCCTCATTGCCGGTTATAGCGTCCTGTTCTCAGTTCTGCTGCCTGCTTGTTCTCTCTCTGCTTGGTGATTATTACCTTTGATTGACTTCCCGTGTATGACCTTTGCTTGTTCCTGGACCACTGAACCTACGCTTCTGACCCTGACTATTTGTCTGAAAACCGGACTCTGCTCCTCCGCTAGTGCTCCTGACCTTTCGCTTGTCCCTGGATTTCGAACCGGTGCTTGTGACCTCTGACCTTGGTTTTACTGGCCGCTACTGTCCGCCAATCACTCCACTCCTGGGTTCTCCTTAAGTCAGTATACGTTACCCAACCCTCAGTCGGCCCGCGGCCAAGTCTGTCCCCACCACTCGGGGCTCCAGCGAACACCGGGCCTTCAGAGTAGATCCCGAGTTTTATTGTACTGGCTTGGGAGTTCCTAACAGGGCCCACTAGAGTAGGGAGCTCACCATTAGATTTCCTAGTAATAGACCTAGAACAGGCCTTAAATGATATTCTATAAGCCCCCAGGTGTTTTATGAAGACAAGAGGCAACCTGGAATTATGTTTTTTTTCACATATGTTGCACATATGTTGCTTAACAAAGACTACTTTCTTTCTCTCTCTCTCCAACCTCTCTCTCTCCCCCTGCCCCTCTCTCTCTCTCCCCCTGCCTCTCTCTCTCTCTCCCCCCCGCCTCTCTCTCTCTCCCCCCCGCCTCTCTCTCTCTCCCCCCCTGCCTCTCTCTCCCTGCCTCTCCCCTGCCTCTCTCTCTCTCTCTTCTCCCCTGCCTCTCTCTCTCTCTTCTCCCCTGCCTCTCTCTCTCTCTCTCTCCCCCCTGCCTCTCTCTTCCCCCCTGCCTCTCTCTCTCTCCCCCCTGCCTCTCTCTCTTCCCCCCCGCCTCTCTCTCTTCCCCCCACCTCTCTCTTTTTCCCCCCTGCCTCTTTCTCTCTCTTCCCCTCTCTCTTTCTCTCTCTCTCCCCCCGCCTCTCTCTCTCTCCCCCCGCCTCTCTCTCTCTCTCCCCCCGCCTCTCTCTCTCTCATTAAAATTTACAGGTGTTTTAATCTTTTAATCTTCCTTTTCTGAGACCATTGTCTGGTTAACTTGGATGATTTCTTGATATTTGGAGCTATTCATTATGCCTATAAAGGGGAGGGCTGGTCAACTGTAGCTAAAGTCTTCCCCTTCTGAATCCTACAATCCTACACTAAATATAAATTCAATCTGAACATGAGATATGCTACGCCAACGGTTTCCCAAAGTGTGCGCCGCGGCTCCCAGGGGTGCCGTGCGCTGTCACGGGTGCCGTGGCCAGTAAGAAAAACCCCCCACAAAACTTACCAATCTGGCAGTGCCCGGGACCCAGCATCCCCCTCCTTCTTCCTCGCTTTTCACTGAATGTCGGGTGTGACGTCATCACTTCGACATATTCAGTGAGAAGCGGCAGGAGAGAGGAGGATGCTGGGTCCCAGGCACCGCCAGATTGGTAAGTTTACGTGTAGTTTTTTTTCTTCCTGATCGCGGCACCCCTGTAAGAAAGAAGAAAGAAGGCCAAGTATGGTAAGTAAAGAAAGGGATGAAGAGGGGCAGAGTGAGGATGAAGGTGGGCGCGCAGAGAGTGCGTGGATGGAGGAGGGCGCGCACAGAGTTATGATTTTTGTACATGTTGTTTTATTTTGTTGATCTTATTCCTCTTAGCATTGGCTGTAAATTATTCTTTGACAGAAATATAATTGAAAAAAAAATATAAAAATATTCTTTTCCCTTGGATTTATGTGTAGTACTTTTGCAAACAACTTACTAAGTATTTCTGACCTAAATACTTATTACGCTCTTTTGACCCAACTACTTATAAAATGAGACTGCTCGTTAATTATTTTGGAGGGGTGACTTGAAAAAATTATGGAGACTCTAAGGGTGCCGCGAACTGAAAAAGTTTGGGAATCACTGTGCTACGCTTTTTAACTGGTTTGAGTCTTACCAGCACATCTTCATCAGCTATTTATATAGCGCCACTAATTCTGCAGCACTGTACTTTGAACTCACTCACATCAGTCCCTACCACATTGGAGTTTACAGTCTGAATTCCCTAACATATACAAACATAAATCGAGAGAGACTTAGGTCAATTTAATAGCAGCCAATTAACCTACTAGTATGTTTTTGGAGTGTGGGAGGAAACCAGAGCACCAGGAGGAAACCCACGCAAACACATAGAACATACAAACACCACACAGATAAGGCCATGGCCGGGAATTGAACTCCTGATCCCACTGCTGTGAGACAGAAGTGCTAACTACCACCATGCTGCCCATAGCTTTTAAAAGGAAGTACTCCCATGAAACCCATTTGTAACAAAAAAGACTAAAATATATTGTGCTCGACCACAACATTCCATGAATGCAAATAAACGAACTGAAAACTGGGGTGCAGGAGGGGTGTAATCTCCATGCTGCTGTCGATGGTGGCACTGAGATGATCAACCTTAGATGTGACTCATTTTGGTATAGCTGTGCTGTTATTAAGGAAAACATCCAAGAGATGACTTCAGGGTGTGGTGTAAAATACACTTAATTTCACAGCTTTAAACTGCAACTAAATTCTAGTAACATTTTTTTTTTCATTTCTTTTTCTTTTTAATGACTGTTTTTTATCACATAAATATTGATCAATTGTACCACAACCATTTCTGATGTTCTGCATACTGACTGCAATGTGTATGCATGCTTAAAATATAGTTATCATGCTTTAAGCTGTACAGTTTTTCAAGAGGAGCATTTATTTATAATGAAATTGCATTTTGATCATGCCCTGTGGTTATGTAATGTTGAGTTGTTCTACAGCCACCAACAGTGCACTACTTATTATCTGCATAGATGCACCTGTTAAGCAATAGTGTCCCTAAGGTCTATAACAAAATAGATAAGAAATATACCACTGCATGGCAATATAGATGCACTGTATGGATGCAAAATGACCAACATTGTTCCCAGTGATTTGTTTTTACCACATTTGAATATATATATATATATATATATATATATATATATATATATATATATATATATATATACACACAATAAAAATTAAGTATTAATTCATATATTTATCAAAACATTTTTGCTTATATTCAAATTCTTACAACTCTATCTTTAAGGCCTTAATGTGTTTGAAACCCACTTGACTTTATGGAGAATCTTTAATTGTCCATGAAGCGTTGCTTATAGGTTCTGGCTCTTGAAGGTCAGGGTAGTGTTGCACATGAGTTGGGGTTTGTAGGTGGTGGGTGAGGAAGCACGGTAGAAGTAAGACGCTTAAGCGTGTAGACTGCTAAGGGGTGCCAAATAATCTAACGTGTGGGTAGAATACGACTGTAAACGTGCAATTTACGATTTTTTGCGAATTTTATGATTGTGAGGTGGTGGGCAGAGGTAGGAATGGATTAGGCCCCCATGGGATCCAGACTTTCAGTCCTAGTTCCCATTGGCAGACTTTTTCCAATTTGCTGCATACATGTGTGGCCAAATTGAAAATGCATAGTTTTGATCTGGCCATGTGTGCTCTGCTTTGGTTATATAATTTTAGACAACAACATGGATGTAAGATCCTGCCACTCAACTCAGCAACAGGATAGGTTTCCAAGCTGTCAAATTTCATAGAGGCTGATCAGTGCAACCAGAAGGTGGTTTCACACAGTCCACACAGCCCAATTAGCAGAATACCTCTAACAGTCCTCTGCCGAATGGGCATGCTCCACAATTATTCAGATTACTCAGACATAACTATCCTTTTCAGTGCCACATACACTCAGTGTTTGGTCAATATGCTGTTATTAGTATGTATGTTTAAAGCCTCAGAAAACTAATATGGAAGACAGTGGGTTTACAGTAGCAGTAACATCCCGTGAAACGTAAGAAAGATAAAAAAAACAACATAATTATAGCAGTCTGCAGCATTTTGTAAATTGTGTGTGTGCGTGCTATACAATTCATTTCCCAAAGAAGCCAATTTCATGGCGTGATTACTCATTGTTTATTGCCCAATAACCTTAGAATTATGATCATTGTTTCTCAGTGTCTGATCTTTCCACTTCTTTTATCACTTGTGTGTTATACAACTTACTCATCCATGATGGTATTTTTATGACCGAAACGACCTTTTTTTGTTATCTTGTTCCTTCATAAGGTCATAGAACTTCAATTGTTAGGAAAATAAGCTATAATTTTTTTTAATATATTTATATACAGGATCTTGGTATCCTTTCTTTTTTTTTTTGTGTGTGTGTGTCAGGTTACAGTAAAAGCGGCAACTGCAATGGAAACTTTTTGTTTGTTATGTCTGTCTCTCTGTAAGGACAGTGCCTTGGCGGTTTTCCAGCGAGTGGTGTTCCTAGCACTTCCTGTTTGTAATTTCCCAGAAAAAAAAAACCACATAGCTGTAATGACCCATGTGATAGGCTGCAGACAATGCGAATTACTCTTTCTCACTCACAGCAATTGCTTCCATGTTGTCATATTTATATGTGGCTTCACACAGTTTTTGGAATTTAGGATATAAAGATGTGAGTTTAAATGTTACTGGTTAGGAAATTTGTGTTTTGATTTGACTATGAGGCCCAATCTATTGCCCTATTTACCACAAATTGCTTCCCTTTTTGCTTCTGTTGTCAAAATACTAGCATGGTACATTTTTACACAACTAAACACCAATGCAGTTTAAAATGTAGACTTAAATGACCAACATGACAACAAGGATTAAATAAAATTATTCTGCTTCTTAGACTGGGCACATTTTATCAAAATCTTGTCAATCAGTAGGTTTGAAATAATCCTGCACAGCCCAAATAAAATAATGAAGTGCAAAACCGTACTTGGTTACATGCGTTGTACAGACCACACGCCACATTCAGTAGCCAACCATAAACCTGTCATAAATACTCACCAGCTCCCAGAAGACTGCATCCTCATAATTCGCTAAGGAGACAAGCTTCCCCAAATTTATCATCAATTCCACTTTATATGTACAGTGTCTTTAATGAGACACTACTGGTATACTGTAAAATTTATATTAATAATAAATTCAACTAAACTATTTTTAAAAAATATCAGATTATATACATTTTTATCATGTGAAAAGACGTAAACTGAGTAGCAATAATAAATTAATTTAGTTTTATGTCCAAGAGATGATTTTGTTCAAATATTTTTACTTGTCCATGTTGATTCAAACATTGTTTATGGCAGTTTGATCACTGAGAGCACTTTTTCATGTGCATTTATGAGCATGATAAGCATAGCACATCCATACAAGCACAGTTGTGCTTACTTTTCTAGGTCCACGCATACAGATACACCTTCGTTAAACAAGGTTATATTATATCTGTGCATATACTTCGTGTGATCATTGTGGTTTGGAAAGTGGGACTCAAAAGAGCAGATCTCGCACAAGTGAAAAATTGCACAACGTATACATGACTCACTCTCATTTGTTGCCTTCTTTTACTGAATATGCAACTTTTCAGTATCTCTCCCAATATATCACTCATTTTACTGCATTGGTTTCATGCACATAATCATAAATGACTCTTGGGGCTAGATTTATTAAACGGCGGGTTTGAAAAACTGGAGATGTTGCCTATAGCAACCAATCAGATTCTAGCTGTCATTCTGTAGAATGCACTAAATAAATGATAACTAGAGTCTGATTGGTTGCTATAGACACCTCCACTTTTACAAACACGCCGTTTAGTAAATATACCCCGTTGGGTTAAAAATTGGCTAACTTTTGGAACCTAAAATGATCTTATAAACATTAAATATATTTTGGCTCATTTTTTGGGGGGGGGGGGGGGGATTTTTTGATCTGATCATTCAAAGAAAAAAAAAATCTCTTAACATATTATAGTTTATTGTCCTCCTGATTGTATCAGTACCAGTAAGTAAACACAGTAAGGTTCCTGCTCTTAGAGTGTATCTGCCGCTACTTTCTCCTCAGCATAGAATGTCCGGAGCATTAACAAGCCCTTACTGCATTATGCCTATGCCATCCCATTTTCTGTAGGGAAAGTGCAACGGGGAGATATGAGCAGAGTGAGACGTAAACCTTTGTACTGCACAGTAAGTAAAAGTGCATTTTGCGCTACAATTGTTATTCCACTTCCTTATATAGTGCTCCATATTACGCCCCCCCCCCTCACTTAGTGATGTCTCCTGTTACAAGAAAAACATATACTTTACCAAACACATCTTGTGATAAAGTCTCTTTCCTGTAACAAGAAAATGGGTTAGTCCAACAAAAAAAAATTAACAAATGAGACATAGCAACATAAAATAATTATTAATTTCAGTCCACATCTTGACAAGAATATGTTTAACAAGTGTGATACCAGTCCTTTCATTAATATGTCAGCGGCTTTAGCCGCACTTGCCATGAGACTCACACTGATGTTAATAGTCTCATCTTGGCAAAGAATAAAATCTCAGCGGTTGCTTTATACTTGCCCAACTGACGGCTGCCCCTGCTAGTACTAATAGTTATCCTGTGTATGAATGACGGTCATCCTCATCTGATCCCCAATTGGCATTACAGAAAGTCTCTAAAGTTGCAGTTTTAGATTTTTTAAATTTCAACTTTAAATGGCTTGTGCCTTTCAGGTCTCTCAGGATTCGTTTATTGCAATCTAGTATAGGTATCTCGGGAAACCTGACCAGATGAAACCATGCTGTTTGTGGACAAACGTGTAAGATCTGCTGTTATAAGGACCCGTGCAAGATTTGTATTTTCAAACTTATGAAGAGAGATTCCATCATTTGCTTCTGTGGATCCAATATTGTCAACTCTCCTATTTAGGGACAAAATAATGACACTTAGTAATAATACCTCCGGGTTATTTTAGAGATTGTAATGTAATGCAGGGAGTTACGAGGGAACAGATGTGTGTGTAGCCAATGGAAGGTCAAACCGCCTACACAGTCTGCCAAGTCCCACCTGTGAATCCCCCCCCCCCCAGAAGTGGATTGTATGTGTGGAGTAGTTTCAGTAATTTAGTTCCTACTCAGAGTGAAGATGCTAAGTGGATCCCATTATTGCTAACAATATCGTTTTGCATCAACTCGTCCTTCCCATTTTTTTCTAACTGTCTGAATAATTATCTATTGGAGCCATTATAAATTTATGTGGAAACTTTTTCCTGCAAGTGCACTGTAGGTCAGACCAAGAATTTATTGCTAAAATCGTTGTGTCCTGATTATAAGAAATTAAATTGGACTTATTAATTTCATTTTAATTTTGTTTTTCATGCATTGTTTGTTTATATTTGTTTTTTGATATGTTTTATGCATTAACTATCGAGTTGAAATCTAACGACTATCTATAATAAATGATGTTAAATGAGCTTTAATTCTAATTTGCGGTGGTATAATTTACCTGGTATAACAGATTTGCGATTTTTACATTTTTTATTTATTTATAGTATCATTTGACTCTAAAGCTACCATCAGGAAATCGAATTCTGGCGTTAAATTCTGCAGCATTGCTATTATCATCCACGTGTGCTCCCACAGATGCTAATTCCTGAGCTATTGACAAGATTTTGTCTATATATTCATTCATATTCTCATAGGCACTTAATTTTGTTCCACATGATGGACGCATCAAGTTAATTCTTCTCATTAGACCTTTGTCCTCATATGCTACCAGAAGGGAGGTCCACATGTCTCATGCTGACACCTTTCTGTTGAAGATAGAATATACGTGCTGTTCTACAGCTAAGCCTATGGTACCCATGGCTCTATCTACTTCATCAGCGTTTGGTCTCTCTCCTGGGTTTATTGTACCTCCCATAACGTTTCACATTTAAACTGCATTTCCATGTTGCATATTTCTCTGATCCTGTCAGTTTTGCGAAGCTCATACTGGCTCCTGTACTTTGCATTTTTACTGTGTATTAAAATAAAGGACTTTTTCTGAAAAAATATTTTTTTTCAGTGTATTTCTGTTACTGTTCTTTAGTATCTAAGCACTTTCTTCAACATAGGGTCCTGGGCCCATAACCTATTGGCAGAAACCTATTATCAGGACACTTGTGCTGTTATATATAATAGATGTCAGCTGCGTTGGTGGTAGATGTTTAACAACAAAAAGCTTTTAGACTTAACCAGTGTTCTCCCCAGCACCTATTTCCTGGGTGCTCCACCCAGCTGTTTTTACTGGCCACTTGGCTCTCTATTATAATAGAATAAACCATTATTTCTCCTATTATAACAGGCATTATGTGAGCAGTACAGCCAGCAGTCTGTTTGACCACTGACCAGTCCTGGCAGGTGTGGGCAATAACCTCCAACATTTCTCATTATTATTGCAAAGTATAACACTGGGCTCACGGCTGCTTCTTAATGCTACCCGACTGACAAAATTTTATCAGCAGAACTCTGCTTAACCAATTTGTTGGTTTTATTTCAGAACTAGTTGTAACAAATAATTTATATATACATGCAGCTCCAGTTATCACTTCTTTTTACAGTTATCTGTCACAGGAAGAAAACTGCTGAGAACCAAACTTCCTGTGCAGACATGCTCACCCGAGCGATGTGGACAGTTGGAGGCTGCCCACTTCCTGTCTTCACTAAACCACATGGGACACCACTACCAAGATGCCCCATATTAACAGCCCTGCAATAATTTGGCCTCACTATTAAAGGGATTGATTTGCACAATCCTGTCCTTCCTGTGTGTGCCCAAATTAACCATGGCCCTAGTTGTTCTGAATGAATGATTAATCTTACATTAATCATTTCTCAGGGTACATTGTATGTAACTACTTTTTCTGTCCTCTTTAAATATAGTTTCCATGGAAATGCATTCGAAGAGAGGGTCAACTGGTAAATATGACCAACTCTGCAATTTTTGTAAGTTATAGTGCGTGACTTAAAGCTGTGTTTTAATATAAATGTCATCACAAGTGGTTAGATGACAAATAAAATTATCACATTTAGTCACTGTGGTTATCACCAATGCACAGTGGAATAATAAAGACTCTATTTTGTGGTCACAACACCCAATCTTTATGAATAGATAGTCTATGCTTCTACCAGTAAACCGTAACCAAAAAGCACACTTGTATTGTCTGTGTTAAATTAATCCATTGCAAAGAGATCTTGAAATAAGTAATATTTATTGATGAAAAATACCCAGTGTTGCATGTTTAGAGTTGTGATTGGATTATCATTCCAATGTACTATGGTGATATTGCATTTATAATACTTGCCAACTTCTTCTAGTTGGCGCCCCAGGGAGCTTCCGGTGGGAGCTGGGCACACCATTTTGGATCCACCCCTGTGACGTAAAGACGTGAATGCGTCAATTTATAGCGGGGCCAAATGTCGCGATTCCCGGAGAGTTGCGGCATTTTGGACCTAATTCTGCCCACTTCACTAGGAAGTGGGCAAATGAGAGAGACTGCCATACACTCCTGGGAGTCCGGAAGGCCCACCCCGAATCTGGGAGTCTTCCGGACATTCTGGGAGAGTTGGCAAGTATGGCATTTATTTAAGTAAGGCTTTTTAAGTTTTTATACCTTATAACAAAGGTAAATGTCAAGAGTTATCATCTTTATATGACTCATCAAAAAATAATAGCTGTGTGTGTGTGTATTTTCTCTGACAGTTTCTATTTAACTACATTACACTTAGACTTGTCCGGTGCTCCTAAATAAACTGGTGAAGAGAAGCCAGTGCAAAGGTTATTTTCTGCCAAGAGCTTACAAAGTGAATACTGCCAAATCTGACCTCTTGGGGATTCAAGTACTTGCAAAGTGTTATTCTTCTTTGTGAAGACACATTTTTCCTTGTATTTTATTAACTCATTTAGTCATTTATTGAAACAAATGAACATGACAAAATACATGTTTCTCAACTCATTGTGCTTAAATCTCCTGAATCAGATTTTCCCCCCTCAATATCTGCTCATATTTCTGAACCATGTCATGGTTTTTAAATATTATGAAAGGCAAATATTGTAAACCTATTTACTGTAAAATAATAAACATGCAATACATACTATATACCGCATATACTGTGATCACCTTTGGTAGCGGAAACACTTAACCAAAAACAGTCAATGAAGTGTTGAAGTCGTATAATTGGATGAACGAAAGTATATTGGTTTAATATTGGTTTGCTGTGCGTATTGCGAAGCGTACGCCATGTAACATGTGGCGTGATGCGATCGCACGGTAAAATACGCACGCACACACTCGCATTACAACATTTAGTTATTTATACAGTTCATATTCATATTGGTTCTGTTACACTGTAATTTATGAGCAGATAGCATTTTATTTATTATTAGTTTATTTATATATATATATATATATATATATATATATATATATATATATATATATATATATATATGACATTGATTATATGTACACTTCAGTGTTATTAAAGGTTTAGGTTATAGGAAAGGTGTCATGCCTGATATCATATTAAAGCCCTATTCATCAGTAGCTGTCCGGTGCAGTCGGCGAAGTGATCGCACATTGCATACTTTAGTTATTGATATTAGGGAATAAACCTTTTTTATGATGCTGGCTACGAAAGGAGCAGACCCCCTGGAGAGACGACCCCCTCCTTTGGATTCCTTTGGAATCAGCCTATGAACTGTTTACCCTGGAGCCACCCTGTGTCTGGACCTATAGAAGCAAGCTACGTTATCTCTATTGTTCACAATGAAACACTGACTGTATATATATTCATAGCTGTGCATCCAGACCTTAGTCAACTCTGACACAGTATTCTAACAGATATACTGTCCACCGGGTCCCGTGGGTGCGCAGCGAGCGCATGCGATTGCATTGGTATGTACTTATCTTTTGGTATTGGCTGTGTTGTACTGTACTTTATTACAATATAATAATGTATTAAATTGTTGACTATTTACATCTGCTAAAATAAACCACCATGTGCTTTGGAAACACATACAATTGATTGGGCAATGCTTATTTGAAAACGATAGAATTACTTTAATAGGAGACACAGTCCAGCAACTAGCTTGCAGTTAGATTTATGTTGCAGTATGAAATTAACATAGAAATCATATGACAATTAAATCAAATAGGTCATTGAGGCCCCTGTTCTATTTAGTGGGCATGACCCAGGAGAAAAGTCTGCTCTACTGGGGGTTAACTATCTGCAATTAAGGAGTCACCCGGAATTAGACAAGTATGTTTTTAAATAGATATACAGTGGCTTATTTCCTAGTAATAAGGCTATTACTTGACTGGGAGGCCAGAAAACTAGGACATTCTCCTGCATTCACTCCAAGGGTTTGTGTAAATCCAACTTTTATTTTTAGTTTTCACAGTAGAAAGTGGTCTTTCCACTTTATTCTGCTTAAATTCCCTGGAGTAAAAATTAGGTGTCACTTGCAGCACCACCTTACAATACATAAATATACAAACATATAATATGTTTGTTTATGTCTCTCTTGATGAACCACAGTTTGTGCAATGCTATTGTCACCTGTACACACTTGCATAAGTGACTACTGTTGGCACCACTACAAGAAATGAGTGAGCTGATTCACTGGGGGAAATTCACTTGTTACTTGTGAGAATAATGCGGCCAGTGCACTGTTATTATTATTATTATTAATTTTTATTTATAGGGCGCCACTAGGTATCCGTAGCGCCGTACAGGGACAGACAGAAACACGATACAGGGTGAGACAGCACGGTACAGTTAACAAAAAGCACAGTAACTCAGAAGCTCAATGTACAGCTAGATGAAAGGTGAGAGCCCCCAGCGGGGTAGAGAGGGGGGTAGAAGGGCAGGAGGACCTCACGGAAGAGACATGGAGCTGGAGAGCAGAGTTAAGGTGGTGGAGAACAGAAGGAGAGGAGGCCCTGCTCGAAGGAGCGTACAATCTAAGGGGAGGGTAGGACGGACAGAGACGCGATGGTGGGAGGAGGGAATGGGGAGAACGGAGGCAGAGACGAAGTGGGGGGGAGAGGAGAATGAAAAGGAGGGAGGTAAGAGGGGGACAGAAGTGGGAGGGCGGTAGGGGAGACTGGGAGGAGGTCAATAGGTCAACTAGGTCAATTAGGTGGGGAACTGGAGGGCTTTAAGGAAGAGGTGGGCTTTTAAGGCCCGTTTGAAGCTGGACAAGTTGGGGGAAGTTCTGATGGAGCAGGGGAGCTGGTTCCAGTGGAGGGTGGCAGCGCGGGAGAAGTCTTGGATGCAAGCATGGGAGGAGGTAATCAGGGGGGAAGAGAGGCGGCGGTCGTTAGCCGAACGCAGAGAGCGGGATGGAGCGTGAATGGAGATTAGGTTAGAGATGTAGGGAGCAGTGGAGTTGGAGAGGGCCTTGAAAGTAAGAGTGAGGAGCTTGAACACGATTCTGTAGGGGATGGGGAGCAGTGGAGGGATTGGTAGAGGGGGGAGACAGAAGAGGAGCGGTAATTTTGTGCATTAATACCGTTAGTATGGTAATTTCAGCGCTGATTTTTGCTCGCAGCTCTGAGGGCTGTAAAATTGTGTGTGGGCCATGTTATTCTCACGAATAACGCTGTCAATTGAATTCCTCCCACTGACTGAAATGACAGCCAGCTACTGATTGGATGAGATTTGCAATCATCCTGTAAGAAGCCCGCTGTTGTTTTGGTGTGTCACATCCCTCTTCCTGAAGCTTTCTAGTAGCTGCCTCCAATGCGAGGGACATTGCACAAACGGTGATAGTCCCAAGCCATAAGAGACATAATAATATGTATTTTTCTATGGGATAGTTGAAGAGCATGAAAAGGGAGGTTTCCTCCAATGTAATTTGTAGGCACAATGTATGTATTTGCAGCTATTATGCACATATATGTACATGTGCTTACATTTTATGTGGTACAGACGTAGGGTGCACTGAATGAATGGACTTGTCCATATGGTTGATAATGGCCCTAATCTCTCTCTGTGAGTTAATGTCCTTGTATTTTATTTATTGTAATATTCTTCTAGTGTCACTGATTTTCATATGACGACATCACACTGATTCTGGGAAAGGTTAAAGCAGACAGACCCTTTAATCAGTTCTAGCTTAATGACATAAATAAACATTTTGTTATTAAAACATCTTTTATTATAATATCTTTTTTTAGTACATATTCCTATGCAGAGATGAATTTCTGGTACTAAAGTAAATGTATAATTTCACATTTAATTACCTATTCTCAAATTGAATGGCATTTGAGCATTTTTCACTAAGTTGTGCATGGTGCCATGCAGTATATTATTGCAGATAAGCAGTGCAAATGTATGATTTTGAACAATGACTTTAGGAGAATACTTTGGGCCTGATTAATTAAGGAAAGTAAAGAAAAACAAAAAAGAATAACTTCGCACCTTGGCGAAACTATGTTGCATTGGAGGTGGATCTATATTTAAAATGTGATGGCAGATTTATAGTTGAGGTAGGACATGTCCTAGATCATCTTTAAATTTCAGTGTAAAAATAAGCTATCAAGTATTTGTGTACTACATGAAAAAAACAGACAGCATTTAACTTATGTGCAAAATAATAATCTAATTTGCACCCCTTGCATTGTTACATGGTTTTGTCCAGGAGGAAATGTACTTTTTTTTTTTTTTTTTTTGCTTCCCTCTCCTTCATGAATCAGGCCCTTTGTGTTTATAATTAAAGATAACCAACAAGAAAATAAATTGGCACCAAATATTAATACAAACACACAATCTCAGCTACATTTTGGAGCCCTCCCCCATTTCCTCTGGTTTTGCCGCCTACTATGAGTGGACTATCAGTAATTGCACACTAATGCAGTTTTTCCCAAGACATCTATGCTGTGTTCACAGGCTAGTGGAGAGTGACTGCACCGATCAATAGCAGAAAGCTTGCAACTTCCTATTGTTTTGTGCAGTCACCCTTGCTCAGTTTTGCAGCCAATCAATGAGTCGGTTAGTTTGTGAGAGCCTTCACCTATAATTTGGCTCTACATATCCCTAGGGAAGATGAGGCCAGAACAGTGGGATCCCATACTGTACTGAGCCCTGGGCAGTTATCCAGATTATAGTCGTCTCTGCCAGACATAGATACTTTGAACCCTCACCCTGTCTTTTACTGTGGACCTACCGTATAGCAAAGTGACACAGCCGCTTGGTCAGGGCTCCAGGTGGGGTCCTATAATCCGTCATGATTGTATTATATTTAAATTTTATTGAGAACCACCCGTTTTTGGGTCCCAGAACAATTCCACACTGACACTTGAGATCCCAGCTGAAAAAAAAAAAGTTTGAGTACCACTGTCTTATGGAACATCTGACCCTGTCTATAATAAAATGTCTCCATGTTTTGTACTTAAATTGTTAATGTGTCATCTCACTGTCACGGTTCTCTGTGGTGCTAGTATCCATAGTGAATTTGAACTTGCCTGCCCCGCTTTAGAGATACAAGCTTTAAAGAGGAAAGGCTTTATAAGTAATTTTGATATTGTGCACACCATAGGACTGTGTTTACATAATCTTTATAAATGAGCAAAAAAGCACTTTGCACTCATATATTTTGTGTTTTTATTTTTCATAATGTATTAGAAGTCTCTGAAGCTTTGCAAAGCCAAAACATTTTCATAGATTTTTTTTTTATATTTCATACATCTTTCTAAAATGCATTGAGCTCCCTTTTAGGTCTTTATTAATATTTTTATTTTTGTACATTGTAAAGTGAAGTGGATTTATATGAGAATTATTATCCCTGAGCAATAATATAATCTGTAATGTCAAGTCTGAAAAAATTCTCTAAATCTAATAATAATTGATTATGTAAGAACGTACCCCCTTTGCTAATATACACCTAAATAAAATTGTGTATTTTGCCACCTGTGTGCTAAATTTAAAGTGGTTTTTGAATTGTTTTATAGTAGATGTGCTGCTACAAGACTTTTCCACCTATGGGAATAGTGAAGAAATACTTATCACTTGGAGCATTAATCTGTTGTAGATCACGTAAAAAAATAATAATTGTACAGCTTAATTGCAAATTAAAAACACAACATATTCACTCCCCTTATTTTAATATTTAATGGAAGTACCTTTATCTGAAATTACAGCTGTATATTTGGTCAAGCCTTTTGTAATCTGGGCAATGCAATTTTTGCAGTATTGTTTAAGCTCTATCCTGTTGGATGGGGACCATTGGTTGGTGAACAGCAATTGTTTTGTTTTTTGTTTGTTTGTTTTTTTTAAAAGACATTTTTTTTCCAAATAAATAATAGAGAGAGGGAAACGGACTTAACATGTAAATCAAAACCGTGTTTAGTTTCTAAACAACTTAGATAGCATATGACCAACAGCATAAAATGTCAAGGGGAAGAGAGGAAGGAAAGGAAAGAGAGAGAGGGGAGGAAGGAGGGGAGTCACTAGCCAGTAAGGTGAGAAGAAAAGAGATAAAAAACTAGGAACATGGCTAAGAGAGAAAGTGATGGCTCAAAGGCCTTAAAAAGTCAGAGGGGGAGAGGCTACGTGATATTCAGTTCAAGGGTTCCAGACATTATTAAATTGGACTTGGGTATGGCAAAGAATGCTAATAATATACTTCATGTGATAGACTTGCCATATGCGGTTAATGATGGGTGCAAGGGGAGGTGGGTTTGGATTTTTTTTAAAAAATGGCGTTTTGGCATCTAACGGCACTAAGTTTATGTATAATGAGTTATTGTGTGTGTTTCAATATCTTAGGGATTGAGCGAAGAAGAAGTGAATAGGAGAGAGATGAAGGGAGAAAGGTCTGAGTGATGGTGAAAGCTAAACCGTGGATGGATTACCAAAAGGGAAGGAGTTTCAGGCAGTGCTACAGATGTGAGACAGGGTATCTGCGGACAGCAATTTGTAAAGCATGCCACAGATTTCCTAGTCCAGGGGTAGGCAACCTGCGGCTCCCCACGTGTTGTGAAACTACAAATCTCAGCATGCCTTGCCACCTATCTGCTGGTTATCTACTGGCAAAGCATGCTGGGACTTGTAGTTTCAAAACACCTGGAGAGCCGCAGGTTGCCTACCCCTGTCCTAGTCTCTAAATCATGCATCACAGTAGGACATATATTGGAATTAGGCCATGTCTATGCTGTGGGTGATCTGAGGAAAACCTATGACACACCTTACCAACCCCCATATCAATTAAAAGATCAATTAAAATGTGTATAAAAGTGAAAACGGCCAGCTGTTGGCCTGTTGTTGTAAACGCCCAGCTCTTATATTATTGTATCCTATATCTCTTATTTCGCTGTATGTTTGTATCTGATATTTCCTAAATAAAATCAAAACCTAAAGATAAACCTGACAGTTGTGAGGCTGCAAGTAAATCAGAATGTGGGGCAAGAATGAGATCGTTTCCTAGATTAAAGAGGTGTAAATGTCAGAAGTTGAATATATCAACAGAGGGGTCTATTTATCATTGGTGGACAGTGGGCGGCAGTATCGTTCTCTATCGCTGCATGCCGCAGCGATACACAATGTACTCCCACTGGTATTTACCAAACCCCTCTTACCCCCTCCTCAACTAACTAAAAATTCCTTCCCCGGCAGCCTAATGCTGCTGGCGAAAGGAGGATGTGACCCCTGGCATATGCATAGTGATGGGACCTGGTGATGAATGCAGGGATAATTCTCTGGCGACGATGGATGGCTATGGACTCCATTGGAAGGTAAGCTAATGCCACCTTCAGATAACATTTTTTCTTTAAGGCTCGCTTGTAAAATTGTCGGACTTGAACTGTGTTTACCTTAATTTATTCTGACATGTGTATATTGATTGCTATTATGCTACCCTTTGGCTTGATTGAGTATTTACTTATGTGGTTTTCGTCTACTACATAAATTAAAGAATGTTTGTGACGATTGTGAATAGTGATGCTTCTGAAAACTGTCATTGTGTTTCAATTATCGTGGAATGCTAAAAAGCTGTTTTTGTTCTGTATAATTTTTTTTCTCCATAGCCACATGCCTTCTGTACAACAGCTAATTGTATATCCATAATACAAATTACATTTTCTGAGGTCTGGGACATTCCCTTGTTTTTTGCTATGCTTAAAGCATTAATCCCACAGAGGTTTATTTTATTTTATTTTTAAATAGCAAATTTAATAACTTGGGCATGCATTATGTAATTTTACAAATCATTAGCTTATCTCTTTTCAAAATTTATCTGGAGGTAAAAAATATGGCTGCCAGTTACACCAACACAGGCTCACAGCTCTCAGTATGTCATGTGAATGCAGATGGGGAGGATAATGGTACATACAGTGGTCAGTGGCGCATTCCAATGCCTCTCTGCTCACAATATCATGTGCAATGTGACTGTGGATACCATGGTTCTGCATGCCACTGTGCAGAATAATAATCATTAATAGCAGCCTGTAGAAACAAGAGAAAAAAAGGGAAATACCAACATTCTTCTTATAGCTTGCCACAGTGATTTATATTGCAAAAACAAACCACATTTTTTCATGGGATTGCAGTTTTAAATACACAAACTAAATGCTTTGACTTTGTTGTAAGTTGCATAAAAAGATGTCTGCTAAAAATAAATACAGCTACACACAGTGGATACAGTCATTTTGGAGGCTGAACCAATTATCATGTGAATGTAGCCTAGCATTCCCAAGTGATTTCACTGGTTCCTATTAAGGGTGTGCACCGCCACTTTGGGTGTTTTGGGTTCTGATTAGCTTGAGGTTTTGGGTTCTGATTTGTTTTGCCAAAACAACCCACGAAAGGTTTTGGTTCTGATTTCGGGTTTTGGGTTCTGATTTTTTTTCAAAAAAGCATAAAAGTGCTCAAATCCATTATTTTTTATTTTTATTTTTTTTTACTCCTACACTATTATTAACCTCAATAACATTCATTTCCACTAATTTCCAGTCTATTCTGAACACCTCACACCTCACAATATTGTTTTTAGTCCAAAAGGTTGCACCGAGGTAGCTGGATGACTAAGCTAAGCGACACAAGTTTAATGTAATGAGCAAGAAAAATCATCCTGAATAACTATAACCCTTGTTTGCTTTGTGTAGGAGGAAGAATATTCATAAACTATGCTCACACCGCACCTTTTTGACCCACAGGAAGTTATTTTCTTGTTTGTTACCTGGCTCTTTCTCCCCACCCCACAACATGTCAAAAAGCTGAACCCCATATTTATTTAGTATTATTTAGTATTTATTTCCCATTTTAAATCTGAAACAATGATGTATAACAGTGCAGCCAAACGTCAGCATAACATCTCATACCACCATATACAGTCTGATGCCCAATAAAATAGCTGTGTGTCTACCCACGTGTCCTGTATAGCTTTAGCAAAATACGACTCCATGGTAACCATGTATAATCACATGCCCATCATATACAGCATAATAGCATCATATCCACAAACGTCCTAAGCAACCACATACCATATATCCCCATATCTAGCATATCCACCACAGTCCTGTCAACCACATACAGTTCTGTGCATCATGCCCAACGCAGTATAAGAGCATCATGCCCATCTCTGCACCCAGGATAAAAGCCTCATGCCAGCCACATGTGTGCTAGACACAACAGCCTTATTTCTACCACATATAACATCTTGTCCACCATATCTAACCCTATGCCTTATCACATTTAGTCCTATGCAAAATTCCTTTTTTCAGTGCATGGCAGCCTCATGCCCATCACAGCACTATCCACTATACACTGCCCAGTGCATCACCCATGTAAGTACTATACCACACCTCCCATCTGTCTTCCTTGATCCTCCTCTCTTCGGACTTGGATAGTGGTCGGAGTCGGATCTCGCGAGATCCGACGGCGTGATGACGAGGTTTTGCCTCGTTCTGAGGTTCGTGATCGGCGGGGACCCCCGAACAGTGCTCGGATCCGGGGGGTTCTGATTTAATAATTCCGGACCCGCTCATCTCTAGTACCTATGGGATCGATAGGCTAATGTCTCATGAATATTGATTTAGCCCCCAAAATTGCTTCTGCCATTGTTGGTAGTTGATAAGTGCACGTAAGACTATGCTTATCTATAGTAACAGAGGAAGAAGTGGGGGGTGTATGCGTTGGTATGTCATACTGCCACTTCTCCTACGGCCTTCATTGTAAAACTATAAAATTATAAAACTATATAATTCCAGTCACTTACATTTCCACTCCAACCACTGCGTAGTAATATAAACAACAAGTAGGATTCTACAACAGTAGCAATAAGCATAGATTGTGCAAATGACAAATGCCTCCATATGGTATCATTTTACTTAAGCAAGAAAATAAGCCAATTAAATCATACTTAGCAAACAAGAGTAGGAATATATTAATTGTAATAAAAGCTATACTTTTGTGCAATCACTAGAAATCCACAATGTAAGCTCTACACAAATAACTGTCTTTAATTCCAGTCAGTGACATTTGGAAAATAGGTTTTTGTTAAGATTGCTTACTCACATTTTCTGGCACATACCATGGTTATATTGGCAGTGATGCTGTATTTGTAATCCTTTTTTCTTCTTTTCTAGCTATATGTTTTATTTTTAATAATACTTTCTTTTTTCCCCAGTAATTTGTTATTGTATATTGGAAAACAGTGTGTTGACATTGGCAGCTAAATAATTTAATGGAACTATCACTAACATAGTTAAAGACCAATAAACAGTTCAAAAAGTATATAAAAATAACTATTAGCAAGTGTGTACAGTTAAAGCATTGGTTTTAGAATGACTAAGTTGTTCCTGTTTTGTATTCTTTTTCTATATAGGGATATATAATGTTTTATATAATGTTTTTCTGTATTTTGTTATATTTCCATAAGAATAGACTTATATTATCATTGATTTCTCAGTTAATTCATTGTGACCATTAATTTAAAACAAGTCCTTAGAACACAAATACCAAACTGGCAGCCCTCCTGTGCTGCCTCTGCATCTCAGCACCTGAGCACACCTCGAAACCAGCATTAAGAAAAAGTGTTATTTAATTTAGCTGTGTGGTTTTTCTCACTCCAACAGTTAATTGGAGGAAGTTCCTGGGATGGGAGGTGGTGTAGTAGCATCTCCTTGTCTTACATCACTTGGCACAATATTGGGTACTTGCTATCAGTATCTATTTGGCCGCAGGCAGTGTCCAATTAGTAGCTGGCTGTGCAGTTTTTAAAATATGTCAATGACTTCAGACAGTGAGCCCAGATAGGGCTGTGTCACTAACTGGGAAGTCAAATCGGGAGGGGAGGAAGGAGATGGGGTGGCGGCTAAAGCAGTAGAGTGAGCACTGATGGTTAATTACTGAACATTACTTATAGTGCTGTAAATATTACTGGGCACTACTACAACTGACTTGGGGATTTCCTCTGTTTATGTCATATTAGTGGCCACTAAAACTTACCGGTGACATATTAATGGTCACGAATATTATAGCTAATATTGCTGAGCACCACTACCGCTGATGGCATATTGCAGAGCTCTACTGCTATTGCTGTCACATGACTGGGTATTACTCTTATTGGTGGTTTAATGGTCATAACTGTTACTGCTGGGATATGCTGGTTACCTACTGGCCACTACTATAACTAGTACTGATATGTTATTGGGTACTAGTGCTATTGGTGTCCTAATAAATGGTGTTTATGTTACTGACCATTATTGTTTGTGAGCATATTACTAGTATTGTGGCTTATCACTGGACATTATTACTACTGCTGGAATGTGGCTTATTAATGAGCATTACTGTTGGCATATTACTAAGTATTACTACTACTGGTGAGTGGCATGCTATTGGGCTTTACTTCTTCTGCCAGTGGTCGAAGTAGGCTGGAGTACGGTGGTGTGCACTACTGCCACTTCTCGTAGTGCCTTCATTGTAAAACTAGCTGTGGGCCAATTGAACAACCGCAGCCCACTCTGTTTCTAATTGCCGCCCCGGTGGCAGATCTGTATTGCTGTGGTGTCCGGAGAGTGAGGGGAAGGGGGAGGCAGCTCACAGGAAGTGTGAAACAGCTGTGGACCCTGTGACATCAAAAAAGAGTGGAAGGGGTTAAAAACAGAAAGGTCAGGACATTATCAGGGACAAAAAGGAGATGTCTGGGCAGGGGCTGTGTTGTTGGAGAATTTTGAGAGAGCAAGAACTTAATCTGATTGAGAGTAACCATATTCTTTCAGGGCCAGAAAGGAATGCTTAAAGCAGGAGCTTCTTGAGACAGATCGGACAGTGTACCTCTAGGACTGATTCTGTCACCACTCCATCAGGAGACACTCACAGATTTTAGGGAATTGGTGAGCCTTCATCGGTAGGGAGACTAATACCCAGGGTCCCACCAAGCTGGTGGAGCGGGCGGCTGGGATCAGCAAGATACACAAACCCATGTTATGAGCGTTTTGTCGCTATCCAATAACGATTGTCGAATCTCGATTTGTGTTTCCAACGCACAAATATTTATTCTCAAAAAGTAGCAGAATAATTCAAGCGAAATAATAGTAAGTACAGCCGTTACTTATCGCAGGCGCTCTGGATCCAGTGAACAGTCTTTCAGTCCTGAAGATTGTGGTCAAGGTGACTGAACACTACATGAGAGCTACTGCTTATATGCAAACAGAGATACAGTGAAACAATGCAGATGGTATAGCTTGCTTCTATTGGTCCAGGCATCAGGAGGGTCCAGGGGGTTAGACATCATAGGCTGATTCAATCTAAGGAATCCAAAGGTGGGGGTCTCTCCAGGGGATGAGCGCTGTTCTTCCCGCCAAACTGCTCTGTTCTTCCCGCCACACTCCAATTACAATCAGTCTATTAGCATTTGACAGTTAATATCATATTGAAGGTTTATGCCCTAACATCAATAACTAGAGTATGCAATGTGCGATCTCTTCGCCGAATGCACCGAACAGCTGCTGATGTAAAGGGGATTAATATGATATTAGACATGACACATTTCTTTTATCCTGAACCATATGTATCACTAATATGCATATAACTTATAATATTACACATAAACACTACTATATTTCGACATAAATAACTATGTGTTGCAACTACGATTAATGTGTACTATTTTACAAATGTGCGTGTTTGTGCGAATGTATGTAAAAGCGTAAATGCTGTTGTTGCCACGTGTTGCGGCTGGGCACGCCCTTCCACGTCGTAGCGTGCTCTACGCATCTTTTCAGACAAAGACAACCAAGTTTGCTCAATTTTAATTGAAATGACTTTATCCAATTTGCTGACTTCGACACCCACCTTATGGATCAGAATTCCTGGCCCTCTTGGATTGTCAGCTGTAGATTTTATTACCAGGAGATTGGGCCTGCTAGGACTTGGAGTAACCTGCTGGGGACTTTGTTGGGGAGGTTTTACTTGCACTGGTGATTTTCTGACACTTGCTATATTTGGTGGGGAAACAAGTTTCTCCCTGGGGAGCACTGTTTTATTTTGCTAAGTGTGTGCACTTTGTTTAATAAAAGGGATTATTATCTATTTCCTGTCTCCTTAAAGGGATTATTATCTATTACCTGTCTCTTTACCTGTGTGACCTGTGAACCTAGAGGACCAGGTATCTAGTGAGCTTTGGTTCCAATCCCAGTGTCCTCACACTAGCAAATTCCATTCACTTATATTTTCCATACCATCACTTCTAAATTTACACTTTGACCACTGACTACTGCTGTATAAATTAACTGGGCATCACCATTTCTGCTGGTATATTCTCCACTGCTGCTGCTGACCAGTGACTCACAATGACGACATTTGAGTCCCACTGCACCTCAGTGGAGATGACCACTCTATTGTAGGTGAAATATGAATCAAATATATTCTTCATGTTCATCTTTATGTGACTGTTTACATTTTTAAGCACCGCTAAGGAGGAGTTGAGGACCATAGGTGTGGCCCCTAAAATCTAGCTTGCTGCCCAACACTGCCTTAGAATATAACAGCAAGAAATGCATATTCATGCACCTGTGCAAGGTTATTAATGCAAATTGCTACATCTAACCATTTCACTTTGAGGTCAATCATGCAATGCTAGAAATATTGGTCTGTTCAAATGGAGCATACAATAAAAACAACTATTATAATTTTTTATTTATAAGGCACCACAAGGCTTCCGCGGCACAATACATAGGAGGTTACATACAACAAAACGACATAAGTACATATAGATACGAATAATGGGTACAGATAAGCAGAATAACAAGTGCATGGATGCATTTAACAAAACCATTGCATGGTATAGAAAACAATTCAGCATAAGAAAAAAACCATGGACAGAGAGAGGGCAGACATGAGACATAGGGTAGAGAAACCTGACCGTGAGAGCTTACCTTGTAAAAGGAGCAAATGGGAATTTAGGCATAATAGGCTTTACTGTGGTGTAGAAGTCTGCAAGATATTTAATGATAATAAATAGACATGTTTTGACATCCAAGGTAATGATTGTCAAGAAGTTCACTTTTCCTTAGAAACTGCCTAAATAATGTTTTTCTTATTTCAATAGATTTTTTTTTTGATCTTGCACCAAGGTTTTCCAAATACTAATTTTATATAGTTTTCTTTTAGAGAGGCTAAACCCCCTCCTGTTTTGACTTATTAAATGAGTACTGAACTGTTCTCAATTTCAAGTCTTCGCCAATGTCCGAAACTAATGCGACTTATCCATGATTTAATACTCTTGCAGATATTTATCTATTATGAGTCATTAAAGTAAGTAAGACAAAAAAGGGAGTAAATGTTCTCCGGGACAAACCATGTTACAATGCTAGGGGTGCAAATTAGTTAATTATTTTGCACATTAGTTACTGGCTGGTTTTTTTCATATAGCACACAAATACATGATAGCTTTATTTTTACACTGAAACTTAAAGTTGATCTATGACACGCCCTACCCAAACTATAAATCTGTCTCCACAATTTAAATTTACCTCCCCCTCAAATGCAACATGATTTTGCTCAGGTGCAAAGTTGTTCCTTTTTTATACTTTGCTCTCCTTATTGACTCAGGCCCTATATATGTACTCCAGCTAATGCATTAGAGAAAACTATATTTAGCTGCCACTACTGGTTGCCACTTAAAGGGATAGTAAACACCATACTTGCCAACTCTCCCTGAATGTCAGGGAGACTCCCTGAAATAGGTGTGATCTCCCTCACTCCCTGAAGAGTCTGTCATTCTCCCTGAACCAGTATAAGACGTGGTTGGCTTCGCAATCTGTGGCATGATGAAACAGTTCAGAAATTGTGTACTATGTCCATGTATTGATGCCTATAGACTGACAGGTAAGACAACATGACTTCAGTAATGGAGACAGAAATGTAAAAGACATTTCACTCTCTAGAGATTCATTAGCCGCTTTTCTTTAACGTATAGTTGCCTACTCTCCCGGAATGTCCGGGAGACTCCCGCATTTCTGTGAGCCCTCCTGGGAGAGCAGGGCAACCTCCTAGTTCTCGTCCCCGCAATAATGGTGGCTAAGTGGTTAGCATTTCTGCCTCACAGCACTGGGATCATGAGTTCAATTCCCGATCATGGCCTTATCTGTGTGGAGTTTGTATGTTCTCCGCGTGTTTGCGTGGGTTTCCTCCCACTCTCCAAAAACATTTTGGTAGGTTAATCGGCTGCTATCAAATTGCCCTTAGTCTCTCTCGGCCTGTGTGTGTGTTAGGGGATTTAGACTGTAAGCTCTAATGGGGCAGGGACTGATGTGAATGAGTTCTCTGTACAACGCTGCGGAATCAGTGGCGCTATATAAATAAATGGTGATGATGATTAAGTGGCGGGGGGGCCTAATGGCGCAAATATTGCATCCTCTTAGCACCACCCCCTGCTGTAATTGGCCAAAATGGTTACAATCGTTTAGGGATGGAGTTGCTGTTTTAAATACGTCCCCGTACACCCACCTCCCCCGGGATCTCCCTGAAGCCAACATGGAAAAGTTGGCAAGTATGGTAAACACCTGCTTATATTGCCATGCGGCCGGGGGATTGGACAGCAGCAGTAAGTAGTTTGACTGATGTAAAGTCGTTAGCATTGTGAAAATGACAGTTTCATATGCCATTTAGGTTTCTATTGCTATAGCTAGGGTAAATCAAACTTACACACACGCCTGTGTTGAGTTTCAATGGCTTGGGTGCTTGAGATATCCGAGGAGGAATATAGTATAAAACTGTTTCTTTTGATACATGCTAAATAATAAAAACATCCTCACATCCGTGAAAGATTAGAAAGCATAGAATTTGGCGGTGGATATAATCTTTAGTATCTGCATCTGTCAGCATATGTACTATGTAGTGGTTCTCGTATGCTGGAAGTTGGCTTTTATTAGGAATTCACACCACGCTGCACGTGAGAAACAAGTTCAGAAACAACTGAGGCAGCCTTTTCTCCAAATAATTTACCTGGATCCAACAATTGTTTTGGTCCCACCAAAGGGACCTTTATTAAGGATATGGCCTGCTAGATTAAATAATGAACAAACAAATAAGAGAAAATGGTTTAAAACAATATAACAATTTATTAAAAACATGGAAAATGTAGATAAATGAGTGATACACATTTTAAAAATACATTACAAATAAATACTGCAGTTGTTATAACTTTTAGATCATAGAACATAAAGGGTATGTATCTATGATGACTGTGAGTGTTCACACATGTATTGCATCAAACAGAGGTCTGTGATTTAGGAGCAGTTGAAGAGGGGAAAAAAGGTCCATAGTTCACATGTATATGTAGAAGAAATGCTTTTGGAAGTTTGTCTTATTCCCAGTCTAGCATAGCCTCTAGCTCTCACAATAGTAGAAAAGCGGACCCAATATCAGCAGTGCTCAAATGAGTGGTTCATATATCTGAGATAGATCTCCCCACTGGCCACTGGCCATGCTCGAGCAGGAAAACCAGTGGACCTGAGATACAAGGAGTCTTTTCAGGAAAAAATAAAAGCAAGCTCCGTAAACTGGCAGTGAGTGAATTGCAGGAAACAGTTTATATATGCCTGGATTTTAATGCCTGAGCATAAGATACTTGGAGTTCATTAAGAATGGTTGTTAATAAACCTGTCAAGTCTATTGCTGCTCTGGTCAATGTAATATAGTCTTGCTGAAAGTTGAGTGAATCTCTGGTTCACTGCAAAGATGCTGCCCTGCTATAACTAAATGGGTCTTCATGCCACCTGGTAATGCCAGGTGGCATAAAGAACCATTTGTAGGCAGCAGCAGAACGGCTATGCTATGGCAGTAATTTTAAGAGGTGATCCCTGCATGCTAATAGTGAGGGCACAATAGACTTCCACAGTAGAAGAATGGTGTGTTAGGGACTGCATCAGCACAGAATTTGAAGATAAATTTTTTGCAATTTCTGAAAACCGGATAAAGCAGGTGCTCAAATGTTATATAATGTTAATGTGTGACTCAAAAAGATACCACCTTCTTTCTGTAATCACCTTTCGAATGTTGAATATGTGTCAGGTGAATACATACAAATATCACCCATGATGAAGGTATGCAAAAATGTAATTATTAGAGATTTGGCATTCACTTTATCTTCTTACGGAAATCATATTGCATAAAAAAAGAAAAAAAACGTTTTACATCCACAAGGGAACGCTTTGAGGTCTAATATGGCCAAATCTTTTTATGTTTGACTTTAAGGACTTTTATATCTGTCATGATCATTTATTTTCTGAATATATTTTGTTTTATGTTAGATGTATATATCACCCTTTTTCATCTTGCCTTGAAGTGAGGATTTACTATGTGTATTTGTAGGCTAACTTTTAATGGTTTTCGGAATACCATTCAGTTGACATAATCTTATAATAAATACAAATGTGTTGCATATTGCTGTGAGTTATGCTGGTAAATAGTTACATCTCTTAATATGAAGCAGTCTGTGCCCAAAGTTTTATCTCAAACTCCTGAAAAAGGAACATCTATATATATAATGTTTGTTACTTCTGATACCACACGACTAAGAGCAACATTCGTTGATATTGGCAAGCAATTCCTTGAAAGAGTCTATTATAAATGAAAGGTTGCTTCAACAATTGAATGGTGGTAATTTTTTGTAGAAAGAACATACTAGTTCCTAAATATTCCACTAATAAGGTTGTTACCCAATATCTACATATTTGTTCAACATATACTATAGCGTATATTGCAATTAAAAACTCTATATTTAAACACTGACACATTTTGAGTTCAGATCCAATACTTGGTAAGGAACTTGTAGAGCTTCCCACTTTTGCATGTAAATTTGATAAACTAGTCACAAATTACTTTAAGCCTTTGACTGTGCAAAGGTTATGGCTTGCACCCAAACATGGTGTTACTAAATATACAGGATGTCTAAACTGTAGATATATGATGACGGATCCTTGGAGTGAAACAGGGTTTACTATTAAATGGAGAATTACTTGTGAGAATCAAATTTATTACATGTCATTATGTATCCATGCCAAAAGTTATGTATTGGAAAGAATATACGTATGTTTAAGGAGAGGGGGTTCTCCACTATTCATCTATAAACAAGGTTTGCCTGTTGAATGTCTGGGTGGCTATATAGCACCAATGACCCAGTTGGACTTAAAATGTTTGACATGTGTGCTAATCAACCAGATCGCCTATCTGTGTAGGGGAGGTGACTACAATAAATTGTTGCTACTCAATTTGGTTGTATTGGTTATTTTACTGTAGGCTGTTACACTTTTTGCAGTATCTGAGAGCCACACAGAGGTTTCCTTTCATAGGCACATAAGCTTGTTAGAATTCCCAATGTTTACAGCAAATAGTTAATTTTACGGTTACAGGTAAGCAGGATTGCCGTAGCTTTGGGCCAGCAGTTTTAAGGTGGCCAAATAGTGGCATGTGTGTCTTTCAATTTTTAAAACTTTGAGAGCTGTGTTCAGTTGTTGCAGGATGTGTATGCAAGTAATGATTGGGAAAAGATAAATTCATAAAAATTGTATGAAAAGTCTGTAAGCTGAATTGGAAATTTTAGGACATACAATGATCGCATCCTGGTATGGGATGTGCTACTTGTTCATTTCAGCAAGCATGACCATAAGTGGTGCATGTGCAATAAAATGCCAGTAACTTTTTAGAAGTATTTGCAAAGTGCTGTATGCAGAACAGTCTCTCACCCTGATGAATTATTGATCACAATCAGATGTCGATAGGGACTGGTGCAAAATGTAATCAGATGGTGGTTGTAGACGGAGTGTTCACCATTCAACTGAACTAACTGAGCCCCATGGGATCCGACCGTACAGCCTTAGTGGAAACACCTGAATCTTTTCAATTTGGCCACACGCCTCTTTTTAAAGGAAATATATCCCCTTTCCTAATCACAGAGCTTATTGTGATCAGTCAGCAGTGAGGTGTACTTGTGCAAAGAGTGTGTCACATGCTTAGATCAGACCATCACATAATCTTCTCACATCCATTGATGCATTACCCTCTACGGCCAGGTACAGCCCGCTAATGATGAGCCTCCTGGGCAGATTTTGGTAAATAATGTGATTCAACCAGATTATCCATTCATCTTACTGTTTACTACTCAGTTACTTTAAAGGGTTTTGTTTTTGGGGGGTGGGAGCAAAAGACGTTTTTAGGTCATTCCCACAGGAGTGGTTGGGTTACTGCAGATATCTGACCAACAAGCAGACGCTTTATCAATGATTATTTCAGTTGTTATTTTATTTCTATTTTGAAGCAGTAATCCTGGAGCACTATCATTCCTGTGCACTACTTGCTGATATCAGACCCACATGTAAGGTCACATGTGTAATAGTTTCAGCTAAATCATGCTATTTGTATTTTTAGTTTCTGAAACTTTTGCTCTTTCCTGTCTGTAAAGATTGCTTTGTTCTTTGATTTTCAAAGCTTCATTGACAGTATATGTTTGAGTTAAAGCACCTGTTTCGCACGCATCACAAAGGTTGCCACAAATAGTTTCTTATCTTCCTTTGACGTAATAGTGAATGATCAGATCAGTGGCTAGATGGACCAATTATGTTCTTTTTCTTTCAATCTGGCTGATGGATCCATTGTTGTCACGTACATGTACTGAAGTCATCATCAGCTGATTAGCCCGCCTAATCAATAAGTGATCAGTATAGGATTCATAAATATCCAAATTTTCCAAGGACATTCACCCTTTTCCCACCTAAAGTCTATTATATCCACAACACTGTTATCTTGCTGTGTAGAGGAGGGGAAAGTTACTAATATATTATACCCCACTCGCATTGTGACATGTGAGATTTCCCAGTTATTCATATTGGTAGGATCTGATCGTCAACATAGACAATATTGATCCCTAACTGTCTGTTCACAGTGGAAAAACTAGTTGACAGTTATACTTACCAATTTATACAAGAGCCTACGGCGCGTCTAGCAGTATTTATCTGCTAGTTTTAGCAGTTAATTCTTGGTTTCTCACACTATATCCACTTTTTACTATTTCGCTAATGTTGTTTAAGACATACAAATTACAATTCTTATTTTAATGCATACTAATAAAGTTTAGAATATATTTTAATCTTTGGTCCTTGAGTGCCCCGGATACACATCTCTTCCCCTCCCCTCTCAAAGTTCTTTTTCTAGATGATTAAAATAAAGCTGCCTAGTATTTGGAGGGTATGTGCGGCTAGTAGTACTTTTCCTGCATGCAAGAAGAAAATTGCGCCTGCACCTACCTCTAGCACCACAATAAGATTTGCCCAGTTACAAATATGCTCTCTTTGGATGGCTTAATGAGGCCCAAAGTAAGTTGTTTGTTTGTTTTTTGTTTTTTAATACTTATGTTGGTTAACGTCCACTTGTACTTAAATAAAATTAGTTTTCAAAAGTAATATCCCATGGTGGTTTAACTTATCAATATTGTATCACAAGTCATTTTATTTTCTAAAGCAAACGAAATTTTTTGTCAAGCGAATAAACATCCATTTGTATTTTATCACTTATGTAATCATCCCAGCTTGGCATGCCATGCCATCACTTTTCACTAACACTATCTATTGTACAGTTCTGAAACCATCCATTTTAAAGTGTGTACATCAACAGTTTTAAAACAAAAGTTCACTTATATCATATATTTGATGATTTTTGTCCTGCCTTTTTAATCCATTAGGCTCCATTTATAATCCTCTCTGAACATGTGCAGTAGCAGCTACTGAATGTATGACAATTAGGTCAGCAAGTCACAGTAATGGTGAAGAGCCATATAAGAAAAATAAAAAACAAATCCATTAAATTGAAGATGTAATAACTGAAAATAAACATTTTATAGTTTCTAATTGTCCCATTTCATAAAAATGAATTTTAAGACATTTTTGAAAACATGCTATCTTTTTTGTATTAATTTTGTTGTCCTTGGCTGTTGTAATAAATGTTTCCTCATTTGGATTTAGAATAACACTAATAAACCGTTTAGCTTAATTTAAAACCAAGAGTGAATCACATTTTTTAAGATCTTGACAGCAATCCTTTAACTGCAGGACAATCGGGGTGTTCCAGGTTCGCCCTGCCTGCTTGTATTAACCATTTCATCAAACCATCTTTTAAATGCCTATAAATCAATGCTCCATTTTCTCCCTGGTATTATTTAAAGGTGACAAATGGTCATTGAATCTATTCCAGGAACTAAATCTCTAATTCTTGTATACGTTATTTAAGTCTAGATGGATGCATGACTGTTATACAATGCCAATCAAACCTATTGGTAGAAAATGTTGTTGTCCTGTTAAGGGCATGAACAGATAATTTTGGATTCTGAAGAATTGTGTTCGTATTAAACCTTAAAGCTTACAAATATCATTAAAGGAGAATCAATGGCTTGATAAAAAGAATATTAAAATAATTATATTGATCTGTGGTTTTATGAAAGGGCCACTAAACTTAAGTGATGTGTGAGCGCCATATACTTGCATATTGATAAATGTCCATTGGTCCTGACGCAGAACTCACCGAGTCAGCTTCATTTGCTGTTGACAGCCCCTGGGATTCAAATCCATTTCTCCTGATGAGTTTAGAGAAACAACCTTTTTGTAAATGGCAGTTCTGCTGGGGAAAGAGGGTTACTGCGCAAAATGTCATATTATTGGAGTAATTCTTTACACTAGTTTTTAGACTAGGAGAAAATTTCATTTTTACTTAAAGTCTGGTTTTAGATTTCATGTTTTTATTTTTCTCATTTGTGTCCTTTACTATAAAAATAACTGTGAGCTAGATGCACCCTAATTGCTGGACCACATCACAATCCAAGAAAATCACATTGTCATGTGTTCATTGAAATGGAAATTGGGACTGTTCAATTAAAAACTGGACTGTGGAAGGGTTCCCCACTTTCAAAACAAGTTGATCCTATAATAAATTTATTTGAAGATTCCTGAAATATATACATATAGGTTGTCCAAATTTGCCAGCCTGTGCAGCTTGGTGCAAGCGTTTGTTCTATGTTATCAGTCATTTGTGACTGATGCCGGTCGCGCACACTGCTATATTACAGCAGACATTGCCAAAATCGTGGTGCATGATACCCCTATAAACAGAAGAATGATCAGAAGATCAGATGATTACATAGTATGTTGGTACACACATTTAACAGGCTGTATTTCAACTCCCTTAACAAGAATCAGCCATGCCAGAAATGATTCTGGCCAAACAGCTGAAGAGCATTTGATTTGGCCATATATGCTTTGTTGTGTCGCCAGCTCAGAAAGGTTGACTGAAAAGAAGATGGCAACAAGCATTTGAATGCTTTTGAAATAACCCTTAAAGCAGGCCTGTCCAACCTGCGGCCCTCCAGGTGTTGTGAAACTACAAGCCCCAGCATGCTTTGCCAGTAGACAACCTGCTGATAGCTGGAAGGGCATGCTGGGACTTGTAGTTTCACAACATCTGGAGGGCCGCAGGTTGGACAGGCCTGCCTTAAAGTATTTGCAATATAGCGATCACAAAGTAAAAATGTTTACACGTGGTAACAGTCTTTTGTATATAAAGTGGACTTGATGGAACTCTACAGTTCTGTGGTCTGAAACCCTCTTTGCCATTTCACGCACTGTGTCCCCCTCTTTGCCATTTCACGCACTGTGTCCCCCTCTTTGCCATCTCATGCACTGTGTCCCCCTCTTTGCCATCTCACGCACTGTGTACCCCTCTTTGCCATCTCACACACTGTGTCCCCCTCTTTGCCATCTCACACACTGTGTCCCCCTCTTTGCCATCTCACGCACTTCAGCATCTGTGTCCCCCTCCTCTCCTTCAGCGTCTCACTGTGTCCCCCTCTCCTTCAGCGTCTCTCTCTCTCTCTCTCTCTCTGCCCCCCCTTCACTCTCTGTTTCTTTACTTACCTTCTTCCTCATTTTCTGCTGTCTTCTTTTCCGATGTCTTCTCTCTGCTGCTGCTCCTGCTCCTCACTGACACTGTCGGACGTGACGACGTTACGCCGGCAGTCCGTGAGAACAGTAAGGAGGATCCGGCGCTGGATGGGTAAGTTCCTTTTTTTTTTCCCCGAGAGCGATCGCGGCACCCCAGGGAGCCGCGGCGCTCACTTTGGGAACCGCTGGCATAGAACATCTTTTTGGTCATATTCGTGCGCTTATTACAGCCTGTTCGGCTACTATTGGCTCTATATGGTGGCATGAGGCTGTTTTTTGTGTGTGTGGCTTTTATTCTGAACTGTTTTATGGTGTGTACCTGGATAACATCCACTGTATATACTTTCGTGCAGACAAAGTATTTTTTGTATGGCACAAGTGTATATTTTTATTTATTCTACCGCACATTATTAGTGTTTTCTATTTTTCAATGTTGTGTTTTGTTGTATGCGTGGCTTACTAAATCCATAATTTCTACTAGTACCACATTAGCATTATCTTCTTTTATTTTTTTTACATAGTCATTGGAAGGTTGTTGTGGCATGCAGTGCATGTATTCATCCTTTTGGAGTGCATTTTTGTATTAAAAAAACAGAGGAACAACAAAATAACCATATCCTACTTTGTATATCTATGTACAATCACCTTAGTTTTAAGCCTCTAATTGAAAGCATTGTTCTGAAAAAAAAGAAAGTAATTTTAGGGAAGATAAATCAGACAAAAGGCAACTGTACTAAATGGCGAGCTCAATAAGCAGAATTACATAAAACAAGAATCTATTTATAAAATTGTCTTTAACATTAGACAAATTGAAAACAGTATTCGAGACCCTTGATATTTATATAATTCCTTCAGAAAACAGGTGTTTATTAGCGCTCACACACAGAACATGCAACCATTTGCCCAGTTTACCTTTGCTTATTGTTATGAATAGGAGGGAGCGTTGGCTTTCTTTTCTCTTTTTTTCTGTTATTTTTTGTTTATGACATTAAAAATTCTGGTGACTGTGATTTGACTAAGATGGAGACGAAAAACAGTTCTTGAGGTTTTTAACTTTGTGGGTAGAAGAATTAATGGAAAGTCAGGTTTGCACTATTATTCATAGAGAATCAAAGTGTTTATTCCAATCGAAGAGCCACATTAGGAGTTGCCACACACTCTAATACATTCACCACACCTTCATCTTTTGCTCATTTGTGTTTGCTAAAAATAAGTTTTAGCTTTTTTTTCAAGTGCCAGAACAGGTATCATTGGCATTGCCAACTGTATGCTTCACCTGTTGCAGCTGGTTGTCCTATAACTAGAGATGGGCGGGCTCGGTTCCCCGAGATTCGAATTCATCCGAATTTAGCCTATCCGAGTACTGAGCCGAGCACGCTCGGTACTCTCCCGCCCGTTCGGATTCAAAATCGAGGCAAATCGTCATCGTGAAGTATTCGTATTTCTGAGCTCCGTTCTCGCGAGATTTGAAAAGCATAAATACCAGCCTCCACAGCAATCCATCGCCATTTGACAGAGGGAGAAAGCAGGGTTAGGCCACACTGGCTATATCAGCGCAGGGACAGAGCAGTAATTGGACACATTATTGTTTCTATTCAATACCATTCTAATCTTAATACCAGTTGTTACAGCAATAAGAGGAGGATAGAGGAGGGTTTTCGTTCAGTTTCTGGCACTCCCAAGTGCTTTTGGGGTGTCACCCATTCTTTTGCATTAATTTTTCTGGCTGTCAAAAGTCCTATTTGGCAGCAGTGTCAAAAAAATATAAATATAAAATATAATATAAAATATAAAAATAAAATTGCCAACATGCCATTCTACACACGCAGTGGTAAAGAGAGAATGAGGCCTTCACCTTTCTCTATTAGTGGCAGATGAAAAAATGTTACCGATCCTACAAGTGGTGCACAACTAATGTTACGCGTCAAAGCCGAGCTGCAAGATAACAGTAAGGCATTAGAGGATAATGTTTGCTCTGAATCACAAATGACACCAATCCCTGGGGAGAGTCCATCCAACAGTGGGATGTCTAATCGTGAGCATTCTGTTAGTGTACCCATAAAAAGGGACCCTTTCATCAGTTCTGCTGATGTGTGCCTGAACAGCCCGAGTGTAGCCGGTGATACACAAATTGAGGATGCCACTATGGAAATAGAAGAGGATGAGGGGGAGATTTGTGTAGGCGACGAGAGCGCTAATGAGGATGTTGATGAGGTTGTTTGTGTCAGTCCTGCACCAATGGCAGCAGTTCTGGCACGTGACAAGAAAAAGGCCATTGTCATGCCAGGCCATAAAACAAAAAATCCACTTCTTATGTGTGGAATTATTTCTACCCCAATCCAGACAACAACTGTAAAGCCATTTGTAGTGTATGTCAAGCCACAGTCAGTCGAGGGAGGGACCTTAACCATCTTGGAACCTCGTCTATGTTACGCCATTTGACGAGAGTTCATGGCAAAGTGTTGGGAAAAGCTGAAAGTTCTTCCAAAAAAATTACAAGCACTCCATCATCAGCTAAGACCCTCCGCTCACCGACATCCAAACGACTACAAAATACACCCACCACATCATCCTCATCAATATCCTCAGTAGCGCTTGGAGTTAGCCCTGCATCCCACTTATTAAGGCTGCATGACTCCTGCACTATTATTGATGCTGAGTATTAACATGCAAAGGATGGTGGAGGATTATTTTCAAGAGGTAATTGATATAGAAATGTCAGACAGTCCCTTTCCTTACTGGGAAGAAAAGCAGGCCATTTGGAAACCCATGTACAAACTTGCTTTGCAATACTTAAGCTGCCCACCCTCCAGTGTGTACTCTGAACGAGTGTTCAGCACAGCAGGGAACTTAGTCAGTGATCGCCGTAGAAGGTTACTTCCCAAAAATGTGGAGAAAATGATGTTTATAAAAATGAACTACATCTTCCACGAGGAAGGCCTTCACCATCCAAGACATGCAAGCACTGACTGTTCTCTAATGGCGGATTCAAGCGGAGATGAATTGATAGTCTGTGATGATGACGTACACACTGATGAGGGTGAGGATTAAGCTCAAAATGATGACGATAACATCTTTTTAAAACTTTCTATTTAAGTGTAGGGTGCAATCTGCCCCCAAAGAGGAAAGGGACTTGGGGCATTTCCATATCACGTACCGTCTTGAAAGGCTGCTGTTTGGGCAATTTATCCTTAAGGGTAGGGTGTCATACACACAGTGACCCCAAAATGGCTTTGTCCATTTCTATTAATATTGTACAGTCTATAACGGCTGAATTTTTTGGTATTTTATACAAGTGGAGGGGGGCCTAGAGAGACAGAAACCAAACTGGCTTTCTCCATTTCAATTAATATTGTACAGTCTTTAACGGCTGAATTTTTTTGAATTTTCGACAAGTGGAGGGGGGCCTATAGAGACAGAAACCAAACTGTCTTTGTCCATTTCTTTAGATATTCAAGTATAAGTGTAGGGTGTAATATACATCCAAAGACCATGGCTGCATTGCCAATATGCATAGATGGAGAGGAAGACAATCTGGTTTGTGTGTCGAATTAATGAAGGCCTACCAGCAATTAAACTGTTTTTTTTGATAATTTATTAGCTTTATAACTACATTACTTATCCAAGAAACAGGTGGAGCACTAAATTTGGTTCTTTTATGACCAAAAACATTGATTTTTGAACAAAATAGCAAAACAAAACCAAAACACGCAATGACAGTTTGGCAAAACCAAAACACAACGGTAATCCAGATCCAAAACCAAAACACGGGGGTCAGTGAGCATCTCTACCTATAACAAACATTCATAACCAGCTTTAATAAAGGCTCCAGGGTTTCCTACAATTTTTCATTGTAGACAGACAGCAGTACTTAGTGCAGCAACCACAGCAAATTAATGTTATTAAATGTGCTATTGGATGTGCCACTGAATGATTAATCAAACACTCTTTATCTACCTTAAAAAAAAAATGCTGTACTTTTACTAAGTGGAATAGTCAACTACACACACTACCAGCAGCAGGGCCGGATTAAGAGGGGGCACAGGCGGCACGTGTCCAGGCCCCCCTCTCTCAGGGGACCCCCCCGGACCATAGCTGTGGCTCTTTTTGCTGCCCCCAAATGTCGGTATACAGGGGGCAGCACAGGGTTCCATGTTTAAGTGCTCTGTCGGCACTATCCGCACAAGAATGCTTTTTCTTTTTTTTTCTTTTTTCTCTTCTGGGCTTCCGTGTAGATAACAGTGTGAGGTGGAGCAGAGAAGAGCTGCCCTGCCTGTCTGTGTGGGATAAGGTAAGTTAAGGTGTGTGTGTGTGTGTGTCTTTCTGTGTCTTTGTGTGTGTGTGTGTGTGTGTGTGTGTGTGTGTGTGTGTGTGTCTTTCTGTGTGTGTGTCTTTCTGTGTGTCCTTGTGTGTCTGTCTGTGTTTCAGCCAGAGGAGGAGGTGATTATGGATATGGGGGTGATTTATGAATATGGGAGTGATTTATGGACAAGGAGGGGGGGATTTATGAATATGGGGGTGATTTATGGACAAGGAGGGGGTGATTTATGGTCAAGGAGGGGGTGATTTATGAATATGGGGTGATTTATGGACAAGGAGGGGGTGATTTATGGACAAGGAGGGGGTGATTTATGAATATGGGGGTGATTTATGGACAAGGAGTGGGTGATTTATGAATATGGGGGTGATTTATGGACAAGTCGGGGGTGATTATGCACATAGAGGGGGTTGCAGAGTGACAAAAAAGGAAGGGAAACCAACGCTGATGAGAAGGGGGTTGATGATGCTAAGTAGGTGGGGAACGAGGAGTGAGAGGGAAGATAGAGGATTAAGAGGAAGAAGAGGATTGAGAAGTGGGATGTTGGGATATAAATTGAGAACATAGAAGTACGATGTGCTCAGACCTAGATTTTCTATTTATTGTGGACCCTCTCCATGCCCCAGGGAAGTAGCATTTCTAAAAGTGGGCATTAGGGGAAAAATTACAAAATTAAGGCCACTCATTCTGTTAGCTCTCCTCCACTGAACACACACTTACTTTATATGGAAACGCATAATGTAAAAATTTTAATATGTCTCCATGTTAGCTCTGTTGCCTTGCCACAAATCCAGGCCTGCTAATGCTTAGCTGGAGTAGGCTGTTAGGGATAACCAATATATACATACATATAGTAAGGTTATGTTGTTAATTATATGTGTACATTAACATGAAGGAAGACGAGCTGTGACATTGCAGTATGCCAGAAAGGCCAACAGAAGAGTCTGCCTCTCCCAACACAGCTGGATGTGTGAAGAAAGGGTTCTTAATGTAAAGTGGGTAGAAGGTGGGATATTAATTTATTTGTGGAGTGATTGTGAGGTATTTAATGTGTGTCTGAGTTTGGGGAAAAGGAGTGCTATTTATTAAATGTGAATATGAGTTATAAAATGTTGACAATGGTTTTGAGAAATGGGTTTATTTATTACATGTAAATGCTATTCATTTATTGCCAGGCTGTTTGGTGTGGAGGGAAATACGTTTATGTATTAAATGTGTACGCTATTAATCTAATGTCAGGGCTGCTTGGGGAAAATAATTATATTATTAAAAGTGAATAGTATTAATTTTGTTTAATTTCAAATGTGGGGCTGGTTGCAGGGAGGGAGGCCTAATTATTAAAGGGGTGCTATTGATTTATTAACGGGACTGTTTGGGGACTCCTACACTTTATGTACCCGTTTGTTTGTTTTTTTCAAAATAGGGCCCCGACATCCCAGAATCTACACAAGCAGCAACTGAGCTTAAGACACCAGCAACCACAGGTGGTGACAGTGAGAAGCAGGTAGGAGAGAGCAGGACAGTCTGCCAACTGTCCTCAATATGGTGGGACAGTCCAGAATTTGGATGACTGACTCACCTAGTCAGGATTTGGTCTGACTGCAAGGACAGTTGGGAGGTATGTCCTACTTCACACTGTTATACTGTGATGGCAGAGCTGCATGCAACTAACAGTAGTGCACACAGCATTGCCTGTTTATTTGTCTAAAATGAAGACCATATTACACAGTAGGGGGCCCCCCTGTCTTAAGTGCCCCAGGCCCCCCAGAACCTTAATCCAGCTCTGACCAGCAGCCAGTTTGTAGTCGTATCCAGTATTAGTGACCGTACAGACTATCTGTTCATTTGGAACCAGTGCCTCATATGAATATTTGGCCTGGACCGCCTCAGTGACATCCAGGGGAGGGCTGGCAGATTTTAGCCCAGGGGGCAAGACAACATTTTAAAGGGAAAAAAAAATGCAGGTGACCCAGCCCAAGGTAGCCCAGTATGGGACCAGCCCAGCCTGCCCCTGGTGACAACATTGGTATTTTTTTTATAATAATAAGCAAAGTATAACAACTGTAAAAGTCCCCCTCTTATTCACCCTCATTTCTGTCTAGATTTATCACTTATCACTCTACTGTGCAATGTGCTGTTATAGAACAAGACTTTGAAATGTTCTTTCTATACCAGGTCTGTCGGAAACGGTTGTTGGTGTCTGTCAAATGTTTGTGTTTATATCTTGGGCATTTTATCTACTTTTACATGAAAGAGGTAATGTTAGTAACAGGTTTGAGATGTAGCTTGGGGAGTGTGATTGAATATTTATTGTGGTGTTCTTAGTCATGTGGGTAATTTGTCTCAATAAATTTGGCCTGACCTTTTCACACTGTTTCATAATAACACACAAATCCTGATACTCTCATATACTGTATACAGACTTCTACAACCAGCTGCTGAGTGCATAATTTGTCACTGAAGAGTGTTTTGCCTTTACACATGGTATTTCTAATACATATTCTCTGGTTTTATATAATTACAGGATTAATGCAGTACATAAACATAAGATAGCTTTTATTTAAAACTCATTTAGCACTGATTTTGCTAACAAGCATTACACTTGTTTTTCTGTTCAAAAAAAATGCCAATTTTAAAACTCTTGTTCTTTTATCTGTTTTGGGAATACTAAGTTGAGTTTGTAAGTTAGAATGACAAGTGTCCCTTAAATAGTTCAAGGATTAATCATCATGTGTCCTCTTTTAGCATCTGTTTTTCATTTGCATTTCTTACTCAGACTTCCAAGAGGCAGAATAACTAAACACTTCGATAATCCCTAAGAACATTGTAGAATAGATTAAAGAGTGTAAATGGCTGAGCACACAAGTATATTAATGATATATCCATGTTACACTCATGTATGGCAATAAGGTGGTTTTAAATTAATTGACTGTGTTGGTTATGTGCTATAGAAATGTAGCTCCGTTCTGAAAAGTGGTTCATTGTGACTTTAAAACTTTGAGTCATTTTTGTGGCCTGCTTCTAAATAAAGTAATTTATATGAACTCTCTAACTTTACTTAAACCAGTTACATTTTTCATAGAAAGGTCCATGTACATGTTATAGAGATAGGGTTTTGGACCAAATCCCAAGTTTACGGGACCCCAGGCCTATAGAAAAACATTGGCGGGCCATAACTTGATCAGGTCTCACATAGTGGGTTTCCTCCCACACTCCAAAAACATACTGGTAGGTTAATTGGCTGCTATCATAATTGACCCTAGTCTGTGTGTGTGTGTGTGTGTGTGTGTGTGTCTGTCTGTCTGTCTGTCTGTCTGTCTGTCTGTCTGTCTGTCTGTCTGTCTGTCTGTGTGTGTCTGTCTGTGTGTGTGTTAGGGAATTTAGACTGTAAGCTCCAATGGGACAGGGACTGATGTGAATGGGTTCTCTGTACAGCGCTGCGGATTCAGTGGCGCTATATAAATAGATGATGATGATGGTGGGAGGTAAGTAAGATAGTTCTAGATGGTGACTCAAGCTAGTCATGTACCAAGATGTAAGATCACCGTATTGCTGAATTGTGAGGAAGGGGTTCTTGGGTTTGCATCCACTTCTCAGTACCATGGACAGGGAATAAGATTTGAAGATCTATGCAGTGTTCGTTACAATAAGCGGATATTATTACAAATGGTTACAAATGTACATTTTGCTTTTCTGGCATCACAACATGTCACTTAAACTCTGTTATTGATCTTTATTTTATTATTTTTAAAACAGCTCTTTATACTAAATAAGAACAATTCCCTTTTCAAAATGTACCTTGAAATTTTACTGAAATCATTTTTTAGTGACTGCTGCAGTGGAGGTCAGCGGGTGTCTTGCTTGTCTTTCTCCTTCTGTACAGATGAAGTAAGGCTAATTTAAACAAACGGAACAGTCTGGCTTATGAGGGCGCGGAAATCATGTGCTAGTTGGCATGTGATGTTCCTGAACGGACAAGCACAAAACATTTTAAATTAAATTAATTCTGCTCCCTCTGTCTTCATGAATGCTCCAACATTGTGCGGTCAATCATCATTTGTACCACTATTACTGGTTCATAGCTAGCCAATCATGGATCAACCAGTTGTGTAAGCTCATTGATGTCATAGCTGCAAGTAAAGGTTTTCTGTAAAAGCAATGTTCTGCTCTTCTGAGTAACCAGGGGCCACACATGAACCCATTAAAATATATCCTGTTGTCCACTACTGGTGTACAGTAGCAGTGAAATTACATCTTTAAGAAAAACATAATTTATAAAAGTCCTATTTTAAAGTGTACATCTCCTTCACACGGGGGCTGAATGAATAAGTTGTATATAAGTTAGCTAGGAACTAATGACACCACAGAGACATGAGTCACTAAGTGAACATTTGATGAGCCCACACAATTGCTGCCTCTACTGTGGCTAGGTTACTGGTGCACTTTAATCAAAATTCAACCTTTAGGTCAGCACTTTATAACAAATGCACTGACTGTAGGTTGATATGTAAGAAGCATTGACAAGCCATATTTAGTAGTCTTTTTGTCAGGGTCCATGATTAAATTGGTGAAATTGTGAGGGTTTTATAGCTAAAAATGAAATCCTGATGCTGCATATAAGGTTTAAGGAGGTATTCAACATTCATGTGGTCAATTTTAGGTAATGAAAGTTACCAAAAGAATGTTTATATGGACCCACCCACATAGTTTGTTGTCTGTGGTATGCAGCAGCATGTACCAGTTGTTACCTCCTTGTCAGATAGATGTAACTGAATAGCACTTTCACCAGATTATTTAGTCGCTAGCTTTCAATCCTAGGGATTATTGAGCTTTTACTGTATCTTGTCTGTTTTTGATGGTCCTCAAACTGAATTATTGTAATAGCGGTCACATCTTGGCTCATGTTCTCTTCGCTGAAGCAGCATCGCCCTACTTTCAGTAATTACGCGCTTCTTCAGCTATGTGCAAAACATATTCATGGCTGCCATGTTTTTAAAACCCTATTTATGGCAGTCGAGAAACAAGACTGTTGTGAGTCATTTTGCAGTAAGCGTTTGTGGGGGAAAAAAAGTAGCATTGTGTGGTGAGGACCAGTGTAAAGATATTGATGCTTGCAGATTTAACTGTAGTGAGGGCATTTAACTTCAAGTGCCAAAACACATGGGAGGTAGCTGTCAGCAGTCTTGTAGAAATGCACAAAAGGTATAAAACACAGAGCTTAAAAGGCTTGTCAAGTGAATAAAACAATTTTAATGATTTTTTTTTAAGTTGTAGTTCTAAGTTTAAATAAGCAAAATCTATTTACAAATGTCCGTTTTCATTTGCTAAAGTGGAGTAAATATGTGAGATTAAGTTCTAACCAAATTATATATGGATAGCAAAACCTCATCATGTGATAAATATGTAATTGTCTATTTTTTTTTTTCACATTCTATCAGTAAGCACAGACTTCCCTATAGTATAGAGTGAAAGTAAATTAGCTTTGTATGTGAATTATATCCTGTTCTGATGTGCTGTAGTGCAAAAACATATATCATCATACTTAAATCTGGAAGTAGTACAGCAACACAAAGTTATTTTAAAAAAATAAACAAATTACAGTAGTTCCCTACACTTTTATATGTGATTGATAAAAGTAAGAAGCCCCTGTTATGATTGGTTGATCCACCTGTCCACCTTGTTAATTTTGGGGGATATATACTTCTTGCTTTGTACCCCTTTGTTACTCACTGGAGAGAGCATTAAAAAATGAGTGTGCACTGTATGCAAATAGCAAGATTCGGCTTCCAAGTCTAGCTACATATTGCGCTATGCTCAATCCCTGGCAATTTATTCACGGCTCCCCTGCCTCCTGTAGTGAATCACTCTTCTGCTTTTGTGCCTATAAGAACAGCAGAAACACAAACTAATAAAATATATCTTTAATATATTTTAAAGTCAATTATAAATAAACTTTTAAATGTATTTTATTAAAATAAAAGATAACATTTTCATAGATTTGATTACATGTAGTGATAATTATAATGTCTCTAATTTTCAGTAATATAATTTGATACCCAAAAATAAATGGACAGCCTTCAATAATTTTAAAGTTTGAAAGCAGCATGTTTTTTTTCAACATCTAGGGACAACAATTTGGAGTAGCTGCCCACTTTAGAATGCCCTCTGCGCCTCTTGTGGGCCACTAGGACAGGTTGCAATTATTAAGTCATGATAATAATGATATAATAATTCACTTATATAGCATTTTTCTCCCAATAGGATTCAAAGCACTTCACATTGTTGCAGTGGGAGAGACAGTCACCTTGGGCGTGCTCAGCTGCTAGGCTAGGGTACCATTCACATCAGTTTCTATCCCATTAGAGCTTACAATCTAAATACCCTACCAGATACACACACTAGGGCTATTTTTGACAGAAGTCAATTAACTTACTAGTGTACTTTTTTTGGACTTTGTGGGAAGAAACAGGAGTTCCCGAGTGAAAACCACACAAACATGGGAGGACATACAAACTCCACATTGATAATGGTAGAAATTGACCCAGTGATGTAAGGCTGCAATGCTAATGAATGTTCCTGGAGTTTGTACAATTATTAATGGTCTACCGGGAGTAAAAGGAGCCTCACATTTTCACTTATAGCAGAACAGGTCAAGGTACAAGGCACACTAGGTGAAGCAGGAACTATCACCAGTGTTGGTATGCTGCCAGGAAGATTTATAAAGAAAGCAGCACCAATCATAACTACAGGATGATTAGCTGCATGAGTGTGGTAGGTGATTGCACACCTGAGGCTGCCATACTGAGAGAAAGAAGCTTATGACTATTTGCCTAGCAACGAGCTGAATCAGTGAATTGCAGTAATGATCCTACACAAAGTTGTAGCAGTAATTGGACAGATGAAAAATCAAACAAACAGGAGAGCTCCTATTTCTTAACATGAAAATTAATTTTATAGCATACTCTGTTAAATTCTTTCTGGTGTGACAGAACCATTGTAATTTGTCCATTGCATTTCTTAAGAGACTGAGTCACTGCACGTATTAAAATTAAACTGAATAGCAACCTCCTGATTCAGTTGCAAATGCTGACTCACTGCCTCTTCCTGGGAACTTCATAGTGATCACGTCATTTTGCAGGAGACACTGAGCTATTTCAGCGAGTTAGAACCTTAGATCATGCATTTATTTTATCTAACTAGAGATTTAATGTTTCTGATGGCCCTTACCCACTAGCATGTTTGCATAAAAAAATACACGTGCACACCACATGTAAAAACACACATAAATGACGCTATGCATTTGCGCATGTGTCTGATGAGTGTTTAATGTGCGCAAGAAAAAAAGCATATCCCAAGGTCTATTAGTCCCAGTGCTTGGGCTGTGGGAACCTAGGTAATGAGGAATACTGGGAATTCTGGAGGGGTAACTTTCGTCAGTGGTCTTGATATAATGGTAAGAGTCCCTTTACCATTATATGAAAATGCTAAAACTGAAAATAAAACACACAATTGTTAAGTCAACACAAACACTCGGTCAAAAATTAATAGTAATAAATTAATAGTAATAAAGAAAATTTCTTTGTAATCCAGTAGAACTGGAAAATATTGTTCTTGTAATGCAGTGGAAATATTCTTGTAATTCACTGGAATAAAAAAAAAAAACCCCAATAGATGATGCAAACTGCTGTGCTAGAAGCCCTGCCGCAGAAAGACTGACTCCCGTTAGAAACAGCCAATCATAAGCAGTTTCCCACACTTGCCACCCTGTGATTGAATATAGAAAAGAATGGAGTTTATTTTCACATGTGGTTGCATGCTTTGCAAGTATGTTAAAAGCGCAAGTCAGGCAAGGCAGATTAACGCCAATGGACAAATGCTCTAATTTTCCTGGATCTAATGAGAAAAAAAAATGGCTTGTTTATCTACTACTTAGGGCTCTCAGGTGTCCTGGCTTTCCCATGGCAGAAATTGCTACAGAACAAAAAAGCTTCTGACTCGCAACTAATCTTACCCATCTTATTTTTTCAAATCTAAATTTAGGATGTACCCAAATATAGGGTTGCTTATGTGGCCTGAGCAAACTTCAATTAATAAGGGTTACTCCGTTTTACATTTGAAAATGATGGCGACAGATCCTGGAGAATGAATCCCAAGATACATTATTCTCTTAAGAACAGTGAAAACTTAGTTATGATATCTCCTTCTCATAATTTGGGTGGCTCACTAACTTCCAGTGGAGAAGGGGGTGAGTTTAATCAGGTCTGATAATTTAACCCCAAAATATAATGTTTTTTTCAGTATGGTATTAAAAGTAATAAAATTATTTCTAAACTATGCAAACAAGAAAACAAAAATAGCCTGTTATAAATGCTTCAGATCCCGGATGGTTTCAACCTGGTGATGTGGAAACTGAAAATAAAGAGAGTATTTTCAGTGCACACTAGCAAATGGCATTATGTTTCTGCTGAAATTCTATTGATTCAACCTGCTGGTCAAACATTTTGTTGCCTTGTGTTACTGCCTTCATTTGCATGCATAGGTTCTATGCTTATATACAGAAGATCTGCTAAACTGTTTCTGTGACATCCAATTAACACTCCTAAATAGTTGTTAAAAAGCATAATTGCCTGCTGTTAGCTTGTGTTCATATAATTATGAACACATTGAAACTGCCCTTTGCTGTAGTCAGTGGTCATAAATGTCTAGCCTTAATAGACAGGTGGCTCTACCAACCCACTTATTCCACACACTACACATTGTACAATAATTCTGAACCATTTTTCTCTAGTTATCTCACCAGTCTCAGATTTGCTAATTACAATAATTAAATACCCTGCCAAGATCAACCAATAAATCTGTGGGCATAAAATTACTGCTTACATTATTGAATTGCTCAATTTCCGTCTAATTCTTTCTGTTAGGTTTAGCAATCTGACATTCTGGACAAAATCTGAAACATGTATTGATGATTCAAATTTATAACCATGTTTTTTGCTGAAATAGGATTGTTGGTGGCTAGAGCTTCGAGGATATGATTTTGGTGTGTGCGGCTGCTGCCTAGGCCCTGAATCCAGAGAATGAACTTTCTGTTTCTGTAACAATATCCAAACAAAATTAAAGGTGGGCTGGCTCTGCCTATGGGGGACTCATAGTTAAATCTGGAGTGAATGTCTCCTAATCGGTGCAGGTAGGTTCCTTATAATGCAAACACATATATACCTCCAACCTGGAACCTGTGTGTCAGTATATACCTCCTAATGCACTACAATGTGTCACTACTAATATGGCAGGAAAGCGTCCTTAATAAGGTATGAATAATCCTTCCACTTAGGTGTAAAAGAATCTATGTCCCACAGCTATTATCACACAATGTCAGTAGATGAAAGTTCTTACAGTTGTGTGGTGGTAACCGTATCTCTGTATTTCATCCATCCTGGTGTCCTAATAGTTTGTCTTATCTCTTAAGTGCTGCTTTGTATTCTACAGCTGAACCATAGAAAAAGAGAGCAGGCAAACATAGTGAAGCACAACAAAAGATTCACATTTATTTCTATACAAGATGCTCTTACATCCAAATGTAGATTAAAAGCATGTAACACACTGATGATCTTTGTCCTGGGCGACAATGAACCTGGCTGGCGTCTGTGATGCTCGTAGCTCCCAGAGTTCCCATTCGCCGGTGGTGGTTGTAGGACTTCTAGAGCAGTGTTTCCCAAACCCAGTCCTCATGGCCACCTAACAGTGCAGGTTGTCCAGGTGATGTTATTTGCTGAGTATATTTTTCAAGTACATGTTCAGACCTTTGTAGATCGGTACACACTGGACCAACTTACTTGACCCGTTTAAAAAAAAAAGAAATGTTTTGGTTCACTTTCTCAAGACCTTGCTCAAGTCATGACTTGGTCTTCAGAGATTGACAGAGTGCCTTGTTTGTATGGGTGAATAAAGCTTATCATCATTGACTTGATCGTTGCCGTAATTTCTACTACTTTCTCCTTAAGGAATAGCAGTATTTTTATGAACAAGAAACCTCATGTACATTTTTCTGAAGCAGTGAAATCCAACCCTCAGTGTTGATTTATGCTGTTTTGTTTTGTTTGACTTTTAGTATACACTTGCTAGGAAGAATAAATGTTATAAGGCATCGGTGTATTTACCTGAGAGCAGAATCTATTGAGAAAATGTACACTAATATTAATTATTACTTTCATATACTTTTTTTGTCTGTAAATGTCCTGTAAATAGGATCATCATAAATGGGAACATTACCTTGAGGCAGTACACACAGCACACCGTTATTTACACACTTTGGTACCATAAGTTGACATACTTTTATCCTTTCCTATAAAAACGCTGCTTAACAAAATTACAGTGTGAGAGATCTAAGATCTGGCAAAGACTTCATCTATGCTTCACTGAGAATCTCTCTCTGCATCCTACTTCTGCTGCCAAAACTGACTTCTTATAGAGAGGTCTTCGGTTTAGTAATTTTTTTAAGAGATAGAAAGCTAAATATAAGTAGATTAATAAAGGTGCATCTGATAGGACAAGCAGTATCATAATGCAGCCTTTTCAATGACTGCATACCAACACACTGCCCTTAAACTGTGTTTTAGTTCAATGTACGCAGAGGTATGAGGTTACACTAAAATTCTATTTTTATTTTATTTTTATTTCTAAGTAACTAATTCCTTATACTCCCAGCTGACTTAACTGCTCAGTGCAAATATGTCTGTAAGGCTGATTTAAGAGCTGTCGGGTTATCCAATCAGCTTTATGGATACATTTGATGATTATCATAATTCTCCAGCATGTTGAGTCCCGGAATACTGGCCATCATTGTCATAGGCAGGGGTGAGTTTTTCAAGTACTATAGAGCCCAGACTTTGGAACCCTGCATTTATTTTATACCTGTTAAAAAGAGTGGTGTTGATTTATTTGAAAACTATTTATGTTTAGTTTCCCTTTTAAGTCTTCCAATATTCCATCTACATTTCCAGACTGAATTTGGAAAGTGTGATTTAGTTCAGTTCAGATAGAGTTCATAATCACTGGAATTGTTATAATCTGTGCATGCAAATTAGAATGCAATTATCTGCATTGTTTAACTTGATTTATAACATAGCTGTGCTGTTTTGACTAGAATCCCTGCTATACTTTCTAAAAATGCAACCACAGATAGAGGTAAGATGTTCACAAAAAAGCAGCCTGTAACTGATTGAACAGTCTATAATTTCTGCCACTATAATACATTGTATTTTTGTGGTACGAGAGAAGGATAACTACCCTAAAGCTTTGCTAAATGCAAAAGGGGATTTCACTTTCATTATCTGGCTTCATTTGAAATAAATAGTGGCAGGCTGAGTGCTTTTGATCTGAACAGTATTGCATTGTACTATTAAATTACTTTGTTGGCATTTGTTGGTGAGTGCTCGGGGCCTGTTTAAAATCTGTCTGCTAGCAAAACAGAGCAGTTACTTAAGATTTGAGGTCAAGTCTAGGTTTCTAGGGCCCTTCCCATATGCAGTCTTCAATGTTATGTCACAGAGGACAAATAAAACTTCCTTATTTGACAGCCTGCTTGCTAAATTCACATATTGGTAAGTTACAGCTGGAGAATGACACAGTGGTAAGGATTCCAAAAATTGCTATATAAAGTGTCATATGGAACACCAATGAAGTCAAGGGATTTCATAGTCTGTTCTTTTAGCCCGCAATCGTGCAGAAAATATGCAACATATATATTGTACATCAGGGTTACGCAACTAGTTTTATCAAAGTACCTAAAATAAAGTTAAGCAGTTAGACCTCCTAATACAATATAAACTAAAAATACAATGGTTAATCAATAACCGTTATGTAACATACGTCTTGCTATTGCAGGTACGTATGCAAAATATATATAATGTTGCAAGACCCAAATGGGAATGAAAGAGTTATTATGTGATCTCAACAGGGATAGCTACTAATAGCCTGTAGATACATACAGTTGCGATGTTTCTTGGTAGAAGTCCCGTGAAAAACACAAACTCTCTATGGTAAGGTGATGACTCTGTTGGACTCACAACCGTTCGTTCACTCTTCATGCATCCAAAAGATAAGTTGTAAATCTCATGCTTGAAGTTATGTTTCTTGAAGACTGATAATTTTTCAATAGATCCAGTCTTTCGGAATTTGGTATCCGCGCGGGTGATTGTCCGTCACACTCCTGCGTCTATTGCCTAATCACTTCTGCGCATGCGCATTTGGCAAAATATACCTCCGTGAATTATAAAAAGTCAAAAAGCGAGCTCGCAGTTAAAAACTGAAAATGATAGTTGAAATAATGTAGCCAACGCGTTTCACCCATCCATGTGGGCTTCCTCAGGGCAAGCCTGGCCGCATTGTGTTGTGGGTGTGGCCTACATGGGGCAATGATACATACATTAAAATAAAACATTACATGTATCACACCATCTCCCCATGCACATTATGACACTTCCAGCCCACTGTACTTATCTATGCTTCTGGTGCTGCTGACATTCATCAGGGTTGGAAGTTCCTGTAGAGTGAGCAGGGAAGCTCTTTGTCTCACGAGATTACCAAATCTTGTGAGACTTAGAGCTTCTCGGTGTGCTCTGTAGGCTGTGTCCTATCCAGAGACTTGGAGCAGCTATCCGCTCCTTCCTGCTATCCAGAGCTGGATTAACGCTTGGGGGGCCTGAGGTATTTAAGACAGGGGACCCTATTTATTAACCTGGTTATCTTTTTAGACAAATGTTAGACAAATACACAGGCAATACTGTGTGCACTACTGTTAGTTGCACGCAGCTCTGCCTTCACAAGCAGTACAGTGTGAAGTGGAACATACCTCCCTACTGTCTTTGTAGTCAGACCAAATCTCACAAAACGAGACAGTCACCAAAACTCGGGACTTCCCCACAGATTCAGGACAGTTGGCAGACTGTCCTGCTCCCTCCTACCTGTCTTGTTACTTTCACCACCTGTGGCTGCTGGTGTCTTTAGTTGCTGCTTGTCTGGATCCTGAAATGTTCGAGGCCCTATTTGGTAAAAAAAAAATGGGTACATGTAATTTAGAAAACTGCAACGTTTAATAATACAACCAATGTTTTATAGTTAGGCCTCCCTCCAGCCCCAACATTAAAATACTAGTATTCACATTTAATATAAATAGCTGCTGATGACGATAATTAAACCTATTTCCCTCCCTCCGAACAACCCCAGCAATAAATTAAATAACATTTACGTTTAATAAATATACCTATTTCCCGCAACCATCACTGCCATTAAATAATTCATATTCACATTTAATAAATAGACATTTTTTTCCCAAACCGCTCCACTTTCAATTAATAGCCCCCAAACCACCCCAGCATTTAATTAAAGATCCAATCACCCCATCTTAAATTGCTAGGCCCCAATATTAAATTAACCCACATCACTCCACAAATAAAATAGCACCAATTAAAAAAAATAGCCCCCACCTAAACTCCACCATTAAATTAATAGCCTAACTCCCACATTATATTAACATTCTCCTCCTTCCCTCATGCCTGAGTACATGTCCCCAGCTAATATTATGCCACACAGTAGTGCCCCAAAATCATATTATGCCACACAATAGTGCACCAAAATCATTATACCACACAGTAGTGCCCCCAAATCATATTATACCACACAGTAGTGCCCCAAAATCATATTATACCACACAGTAGTGCCCCCAGTTGATATTATGCCACAAAAGTGCCTCCAGTTGAAATTATGCCCCAATAGTGCCCCCAGTTGATATTATGCCACACAGTAGTGCCCCAAAATCATATGCCATACAATAGTGCCCCAAAATCATTATACCACACAGCAGTGCCCCCAAATCATATTATACCACACAGTAGTGCCACAAATCATATTATACCACACTGTAGTGCCCCCAGTTGATATTATGCCCCAACAGTGCCCCCAGTTTATATTATGCCCCAATAGTGCCCCCAGTTGATATTATGCCCCAATAGTGATCACAGTAGTAGGCAAAATAATATCCCCCCCCCCCCCGTTTCCTGTGTGGCAATCTTTCTCTTCTCCCTCGTTTTCTGTCTGGCACCCTTTCTCTCCCCCCGGTTTCTGGACTTACCTTCTCTGCTTCTTGCCTGTCTGCTTCTCTCAGCTCTTCGTCAGCTTCCTTCCAGGTCCTATACTGGTGACATGTGCCGCGTGCAGCACATGTGACCAGGAAGTGTCAGTGCACTGACAGCTCAGACCGGCCCTTCTGGCATTTGCCTGAAGTACCAGATGGCCAGTCCGGCCCTGCCCACAGCCCTGTACTAAACCAACAACCCCATCACTTGTGTCTCCAGTTGTCTCAGCCGTCTCCTCTTGGATGTTCCAGCAGTTACCTAAGCTAAACATGGCTAAGACGGAAATCAAAACTGTATTGATAAATGCTGTTTTGATTTCCTCTCACCTTCCATCCTCTCCCTCTCTGTTGAGAATACCAACCTCTCCCCTGTCATTCAAGTCTGCTGCCCAGGTGTCATTCTCGACTCCTTCCTCTCCTCCACTCCGCACATTTAGCCACTTTCCCTATCCTGTGCTACCACCTTCTTGATAAGTCCAGGATCAGGCCCTTTCTCAACCTGGGTGTAACTAAAACTCTCATCCACTCGCTCATCATATCTCACATTTATTACTATAACCTTCTCCTCTCTGTCTTTGCTTTCTTCCTTATCTCCCCCACTTCAATCTGTTCTCAATGCTGCTGACAGACTCTTTTCCTCTCTTGCTGCTCTAACTGCCCACACCTCTCTATTCCAATTACTACACTGGCTCGATGTCCACTTCAAAATCCTCTTTAAATGCCTTAGCCTCACCTACAAAGCCCTCAACCACTTCTAATCCAACCTCATTTCCACACACACCCACCCTCCTGCCCACTCCATGCTGCAAGTGACTGCTGTTTCACCTCCTCACTGATAACATCTACCCATCACTTACTGCCTTTGGGGTTTCTCATGTGCTGCTCCCAATCTGTGGAAAATACTCCTACGCCCAATTAGATTATCTACTAATCTCCAAGCCTTTAAATGTGCCTGTAAAATTCATCTTTTATTTCAAGCCTTCCAGCCCTTCTTCTAACTCTCCTGCCTCTGCATCCTCCACCTCTGCTCCTCCACTCTGTTTCATCCACCAGCACTGCTAACCCATTCTGTTTTACCCACCGCCTCCAGTGTGATCAGGCCACTGTCTCTTAGTGTTTTCCTTCCTTACCTAATTTTGTAATTTTGCAGGTTGTTATATAAATTTATTGTTTGTATTTATATAATTTTATTACTTTTATACTTATATTATCTTGTCATTTTGATGTGTGTTCTACACCCTACCCCTATGTACAGCGCTGCGGAACCTTTGTGGTGCAGTGAAAATAAGATGATAACAATTCCTATTATTTATTGTCTTGTGCTTAATATAGCATCTTGATTTTCACTGTCCCATACCAGCATAAGTCGTATGCCTTCCCTACAGCTTTACTACTGCTTCTTCATTGGTGGTTAGTGGGGATAACTATGGTCTGGTAGAGTTGAAAACGAATGTAAAGGAAGCTCTACAATTTCATCTAATTAAGTTGCTGGTTTTCTGCCCAATAAAAATCAGGTTTCTGCCAATGAACCCACATTTTATCTCAAACAGCAGAGCCAAAGTAGTTTTGCATTGAAGCTGGGCTGCTTCTGCTTGTCAAACAGTAACAGTGGTTTTGACTATTGAAATGCCTGGTTGCTGTGACTTTAGAGAGTGAGTCCCAGCTCAACTGCTTCTGTTCTAAAGCATGCAAATGTATTGCGCTTATCCTACATATAGGATAAGACATATGTAAACCTTCATAAATGCCTATGTACATAAGTTTTCTACCAATGTGTAAATCCTTGTAATCCCAGATGAAAGCACACTCCACAGCAGTCCCATTTTCCTCAGTATACTCCTGATTACCCTCTGCAGAATATTTTTTGTAGATGTTTGTCTTCATGCTGTCGTTCTCATAGCAGTAAACTAACAAATGCATTGCTATATGTTCATAGTGTTCAAGAACCAAGCCATTATGCATTGTCTTTATTAATATAGATTTTTATATTCGCGTTGGTCAAACTGTAATGGATGTATTTTTTAATTAGTGGCCATGAACATGCTGGATTATTATACAATAATAAGTTATTTGCCATCCAAATAAAATGAAGTGAACACCAGTATTGCTTCATGTTGTTGTTGCTGCAGTCATTTTATACACCTGCCATCCCTAGGAGAGATACTTTTTATGACTCTGTAGGATGAATCATAAACAGATGTCTATTAACAATTAATGCATTTCCATGCAGACATGTATTAACAATAGATGACCTTCATTACGTAATTTAGCTCTCTCATCAGGAAAATCATTACTTTTTAATAAGTAGCAGTTTCTCACAGTGCTCTCGTGCGTTTAAGCATGACTCATTTGTAACTGTCATGTTATACGTTATATGACATACAAAAAAGCTTAAATTTTGCACTGTAAGGCCGAGTACACACTGCTTTAATTGTAAGCATTTAACAAGTATTCTTTACATGCTTTAATGCAGGTAGTCTAAAAATAAAGTCATGTAAACGAATTGACCTGTGTACACTTTCGGAAAGCACTTGCTTCCTATCAATTTGGCTGTTGCCTGGAGGGTTCTGAAGTGTTAACAGTCAGTTAAATGCAATGGAGTTCATTAAGTGCAAGGTACACTATGCTGCAGGGAAGCTTTGAAGCATATTAATTACCGCTCTATTAAAGTGAGGGACAAGTACAAGTTTTTGTCTAGGCTTCTAATTAGCATTGCTTTTCAGTACCCTTTATATACTTTACAGAAGAGAATAATTTAAAAGGAGAAGTAAATCATTTTCTTTGAACAGACCTGGCACCTAAAACATTTTTTTCACAGTGTGATCCATAAGCCTAATGTGCCTGGTCTGCAAAAAAACAAAATTCTCTGTGATACACACTGCTTATGGTCCATTACATACTAGCACCCATGTATAGAAAATACAATTGTCCAGCATATAATATAGACCCTTGTCCAGAATATAGAGCCCCATTTTTACACTAAATTCTCCTAATTGTTCTATGTGAAAAGCAAACTTGTTAGTGATCTGAGAGTAACTAATCAAAAGAAACCTATGCTGTGAATGGTTAATATTGGTGGTTGCTTATTCTAGAGTGAACTTCAGCAACGTATCTGAATCAACCAATAATAATAGCGCACAGATCTCACCCTCACGGCTTTAGAGTAACCGGAAGCACCCTAATATGATGGAGCGGAGTCCCCTCCCACAGGAGGTGGCTCTTGTTTAGTTATTACCTGTTGTCTTGTTTGACCAGCAAGCAGTAAATAACTTTGAAGTAGATAGGAGAAGGGCTTCGGGGGCTCTTTTTTTTTTTTTTTTTTGTGCTTGACATGACAGTCCACTGTTTTCAACTGTTTAATCAAGTTTTGTTTAGTAACGAAATGAAAAATGTGCTATTTTACACAATTGGTTGCTCATTCTAGTCTTGGGTTATAATGAAACGAGTGGTGTTTTAAAAATGCCTTGGCAACAAATGGGTTAATTGATGTAAAATATAATACATTGAGACATGACTTTTTTGTGTCAGTGGGGAAAGGGACTATTAAAAAGTCTGTAATGTACAGGAGTTAAATTGATTACTTGTCCTCTTACATTTTTCTTAATCCTAAATGCATTACAGCTGCTGCCTAAATCCAAACCAGTATACTCTCATTGCAGAAACTGTCATAATTATTCTATGTTAAAGACTTACTTCAGTAAAGTTATATTTGTGTCACATACTCTTAGAGGCACATACCCCTGTAAATAAAGGAACGTCCCATTGTATATTGTGTTGGTATTATTAAATTAACCTGGAATCCAATTTTTCTTTTTTTCTGAGTAGTTGTAACACTATTATGCTTTTCTCCTTGCATAGGTTGATTGAAGCATTGGAGGAATCCCCCCCACTGGGAAAGAACAACTCTTTACCTGGATCACAGTGTCCAGGGGACTTCCAGACCACACTGCAGGGATCTGGCAGATATGACCTTGATGAGGTGGACACCTGCTGGTTAGAACTTGTTAACATGGAGTTCAAAAAGATAGGTATGTATAAATCAGGACTACACACCTATGTACTGTACTGTACACTAGTCTCCAACTAAGCTGTGCTTTTTATTCCTGCGGTTAAGTTTTATCACACAACGAGTTAATCCACTTACAGATGTCATTACCAATGTCAGAAAGTATAGATGAGTGTAAAGATTTAAAAAATGAACTATATGTAAAGAGAATTTACCTTTTCGACAGCCATCCTGAAAGAGAGTGTGTATTTTGGTAAGTTTCTGATAACTTTGTATGACTAAACAAATAGAAGGATTTTCATCCTTTGGGAAACTCACTACTGTAACTTTAAAGAATAAGTACCTTTGTGGACTGTTTTTAGCAGTCATATGTCAGAGTAGCTTAGTAATATTTGAAAAACGTAACCTTTGGATCTATTTTGCACATTTAACCCCACAAACAAAATCCACAAAGGTGATAAGGGTTATACTATCTTATTATTGATGAGCATCTGTCAGTTTCTAAATAACCAAACTAAATGTATTTTAAGAACCTTAAGGATGCCGGGGTGCCTTAAAACTGCACATTTAAGTTTGCCTCTTTAAAATGACTGGGAGAAAGGCTGTGCGCTTTAGGACCAAGCAGAAGTCACAGAGTTGCTTCTTTTGCTTGACCTCTGACCCCCACGCCCCCAATCGGCATCTTTGCTCACCTATGGTTTTCATCCAAGCTCTGAGATGGACCATGGAGCCAAAATAAAATGCCTGCCCTCTAGGATCTGGGGAGGTGAATAAGGAAATAGTTCACTGGTAGTAATATAGCATAAATCAATAAATATTTATGACTATTTTTTATGTCTTTTAGAATGATTATTTTCTGTATTATTGCACTGATAAATGTATCAAATATTTATTCAATAATATTTTAGCAAATTATATTCAAATGCAATAATAAAAAGCAATGAATGATGTAAACGTAAAAATAGAAAGCACACAGGGGCATATTCAATTATTACGGTAACAGTGCGCGTAAATACCGTTCAGCTCCCTAAGCCACGAGCTGAAATCCAGCTTACTATTACCGTAATAACGGTAATGGTTTTAATTCCGCGGGGACTTCAAAGAATTGAATATGCCCCATAGGGTCACATACACAATGTTGTAAAAGATGTATTTATTTGACATACATACAACACATAATTACATCATGCCAAGTGTGATATTGCATGGGCACTCACAAGTGAGGAAGCAAACCTCTACCTAAAATCTAGAGTGTAGTTAAGTTATGATAAAGTTCAACTGAAGTGGGGAACAATTTTCCCCCGATCCGGCAGGTCCCTCCGAAGTCACTAACTGTCCAGAACTGCTCTACTCTAAGGGAGGAATTCAATTATCCGCAAAGCATCTCTGGAACATCCGTGAGACACTTTGCGGCGGAGATTTTAAAGAAATCTCTTCTCATTTTGCTCCATGAGCAGAGATTTTTACCATGTGTTCATGGCGTGATGTCCGCACACCACACTGACGGCAATTGAATTCCCCCCCAAGTGTTTAAACATAGATTCATATAGCTTTTGTATTTATGACAATTAAAGTCCAAAACATTGCTATTATCCAGGCATATTTGGATAATTGTTAGTAGTCAAACCCATTGCTACTAAGAGTTTCTTCGGTTCTGCAACCATAGCAACCGTTAGACATCAATGTTAAACAGAGCCTATGACATATGAGTTGATTGTGTATTTTCCTTTTCTTTCAATGGGATGTGTTTTGCACTTGCCAGAAAATCACATTTATAGGTGCACGTTGACTAATGTAATAAAAACATATAAATACACAAAAGTCATACACATGTAATAAAGACAGTTATGATGTCACGCCACACTCATGATTAATTTATGACATAATGCACAAAAGTTTAAATTAATGAAGGTGCTGATCCTAAAGTCGGTTGGAGTTTGTACCAATGTTATGCGTGTTTTGTCGCTATCCAATAACGATTGTCGAATCTCGATTTGTGTTTCCAACGCACAAATATTTATTCTCAAAAAGTAGCAGAATAATTCAAGCGAAATAATAATAAGTACAGCCGTTACTTATCGCAGGCGCTCTGGATCCAGCGAACAGTCATTCAGTCCTGAAGTCTGTGGACAAGATGTCTGATCACTGGATGAAAAGCTCCTGCTTATATGCAAACAGATATACAGTGAAACAATGCAGATGGTGTGGCTTGCTCCTATTGGTCCAGGTTTAAGGAAGATCCAGGGGGTTGTAGATCATAGGCTGGTTCAGTCTAAGGAATCCAAAGGTGGGGGTTATCTCTCCAGGGGATGTGCTCTGTTCTTCCCGCCAAAACTCCAGTTACAACCAGTCCATTAGCATATTATAGTCTGCATCATATTAAAGGTTTATTCCCTAACATCCATAACTAGAGTACGCAATGTGCGATCTCTTCGCCGAATGCACCGGACAGCTGCTGATGTAAAGGGGATTAATATGATACCAGACACTTTCCTTTAACCTGTACCGTATGTATTACTAATATGCACATAACTTATAATATTACACATAAACACTACTATATTTCGACATAAATAACTATGTGTTGCAACTACAATTAATGTGTACTATTTACAAACGTGTGTGTATATGCGAATGTACATAAAGGTGTAAAACTGTTATTGCCACCTGTTGTGGCTGGATACGCCCTTCCATGCCGTAGCGTGCTCTACGCATAATTTCAGACAAAGACAATGAAGTTTGCTCGACATTAATTGAAATGACTCTATCCAATTTGCTGACTTCGACAACCAATGTTTTACTTTTCCTGCCATAGAAATTTTCCGTTAGATACGCAAAACTGCAAAGCCAAGTTCAAATTGATTTTCCATTGCGAATTCCAAGGACTGGAAAGTGTGCATGCACATTCAAATGCGTTTTGAGGACAAGTCAACACATTCGAGCAAATAAAGAAACCATACTGGTTGACGATTTGTGGTTCACAAATGGGCCTCATTAAATGCACTGTGTAAGGAGGGGGTTTGTGTACCTGAAGGCTCTTTGCTGCCGATCATACATACTTGCCAACATTGCTGATTGGAAGTCTGGAATAAATAAACCACCCCCAATTCTGCCAGGCCATGCCCCTTCTCCCATACATTCCCAAGGTCATACCGTACAGTGTAGAATATTGAATGATTAGAGATTGCTTTATTTGAAAGTAATGCATAAATTCATTATGGAGCAGGGGAAAATGCAAGATTTCAAGAGGGGGGCTTCCATGTCACGTCAGCAGAGGGACAGGCTATTATTTGAGACAATGCTAGACTACTCTCCAACTCTTCCCATCCCCTTCAAATGCACAGCAATGGTAGCCAACTATCCTGGTTCGGGAGGGGCAGACCCAATTGTTTGTGACTATCCCGATCAGTCAGCAATTTGCTCCGACTGCAAGAATATTTGGGATGTATGTCTTGCCTCATGCTGTACTGCTTATTAAGGGGAACTGGAAACATCTAACTGTAGTGCATGCAGCTTGCCCTTACCGAGCAGTACAGCGTGGGGTGGGACATGCACCCAACTATCGTTGCAGTTGGGACAAAGTCCTGACTGAGCAGGACATTTACAAAAAATAGGGACAGTCTAACCAGAATCGGGACAGTTGGCAAACTACCTGTTCTAGCTGCTTTCACTACCTGCAGCTGCTGGTTTCTTAAGCTCAGTACTGCTTGTCTGAATCCTGGAATGTTGGGTCTCTGTTTGATAAAAAAGGAATATGTACGTGAAATATGGAAAGTCTAGCAGTGAGTGAACCATTTAGAGCTCTTTTCCCCCAGCCAGTCCCAACATTAAATCAACAGCAATATGAATAGACCTATTTCTCCCTAAACATGCACTGAAATTAAATTAATGGCACTCACATTAAATGAATACACCTATTTTCCCCCAAACAGCCCCATGTTAAATACTTAGTAGACCCATTTAATAATTAATCATATTTTCCCCAAATTACCCCGATATTAAATAATTGGTGTTCATAATTAATGAATAGCCCTCCTTCTCCATAAACTCAGCCCCACATTAAATTATTAATCCCCAAACCACCCTAGCATTAAATAATGCCATCACACCACCTTAAATTAATAAATGAATACCCTTTTCAATTAAATAGTCCCCATCATCAACAAAATTACTCCCACTACTAAATTAATATTTCCCACCTTCTATTAAATGATTGTCACTCACCCTCACCGTCATCCAACCTCAACCACTAACACAATAAGAACCCTGCCCCACACTTAGTCTACCAGCTGGCTGTGTAGATTTTAGTGGCAGACTTTTCTACCTGCCTCCCTTATTTCCTGCACAAGGTTTTTGTCCCTCTTTCCTGCACATTGCACTATGACATGCTTCATGTGCGGGGACGGGACGCACACTGTACAATGTACAATGGAGGGCCAGAACGGATCTGTAGATCTGCTGCACTAAATTGTCTGGTTCCGAGGGGGGATGGGGGGGGTTTCTGAGCAATTGAAAACCCTCCTAAGTGCGCACCTGTGGAGATATCTAGTATTCTGTCCCCTTGCAGTTCAGATGGCTCCACCCAGTTTCACAATATGCAACCATTTATATAACCTTAAGACATTAGCTGGTATACATATCACTAATGTTTTAAATAGATTATCAAATTTTCATATCAGTTATTTTCCAACAGTTAAATGGAAATCATATGTAAGTAACAATCTGCTTGTGTCTAAAGATGGCACCCTTGTCCATGCTTTGGTTTAGGGTTCGGAGTATTGTTACTGGAAGTTTACTTTTACTACATCCACCTGTAAGTGTTTCGATGCTCTTACAAAATACGACCGTTCATATGATGAAATTGTGTTACGATTATTATTTTAACATGTAAGGTCTGATGTTTTCATGCTATTAAGCTGTTTTGCTTTAGTTGATAAACATTTTTGCTTCATTTACCCGCGTTTTGCCAGAGAAAGCAGCTTTTTTTTTAAAGAGACAACCTGTGTGTGGCATTTTCTACATTATGTTACCTCTCTTAAAAGGTGGCCAAGAGAAGGAATAGCACAGTAAGTACTTTGTTTTATCTTGCATCAATTTCTATCATCACATTTGAATTTTGAACCTCTCTAGCTGATCACTGTCCAGTAAGCCTCTTGAAACAGCAACAGAGGAGTCTTTGTACTGCATACATATTAGTGAATCTGTTTGATTTCTTTGGTCTCTTTAATGGTGTTATAAAGACTGACGCTATTCTTAAAAATAGCTACTCAAAACATCTGATTTCTGTACAACATTCTGCTATAATATATCAATGTCCACCTTCAATAAGTGATATCATCATATTAGATACTATGGATCAATTTGTTCCCTACATGATGGAGGTACAGCCTAAACCCTTAAACCACATATGGCAGTTTCATTACCATGTTGTTTGGCATATTTGTAGGAGAACTCTAGCCAAACATTTATTTTTTAAACGACTATTGTGAGGTTGTTTGTCTTACATTTTTTTTCCTGACTGGCCTAGTTTGCTCTCTGCACTAGAACATCAAGTAGGTACCAAAGTCAGCTCTGTACAGCTTTGTATTATTGAGGGACATATGTTTCGGGGGACCCTATACAAGGTTGGCAAATTTATAATAGAATATATTTTATTATTTTTGAGAACCATGCCATGTCCACCAGTGTTCAGATTTTTTCCAGTTTTTAAAGCATACCCTATTAATAATAGTGGTGACAAATGAATACCACCTTCTATAAAACCCGCAGGTCAATATTGTATTTTCACCCTAATTAACTTTTACTACCTCCCCTTTTATTGGTGGTCAGTGTCATTCTATCCAATGTTACCATCAGTTTGCCAAGCCTCAACTTCTCTGTAGTGGTGCTGTCTCCACTCTAGCTGACATGTGGAACACGCCTTCTTTTATTTCTATCTCTATGTGTTCCATGTCTAGGCAGTGTGGAGAGCCTGTAGAGAGAATGCCATTCAATTTCACCCTTTGAAATCATGGGATTTCCAACCTATGAATTGCAGTGATTTTAGCCAATAAAACCACTGTATCTACTTGTGTAGTTAAGCCATACCAGTTTCTCATTTAAACTGGTTTCTGTAACATGAGTTAAGCCATATCTGTTAGTAAGGCTGCTTGGCATTGTGATTGCGGGGAGCGTGCCATGGGATTGGTGGTCCAGATACAATTGTTTCCTGTTTTGGGCACAACTTGGGCAATACACCAGGAAATACAAGGCAGAGCTGATTCTAAGTAAAACATTATTTGCTATAATAACTGTAGGTTACAATTACGTTTTACGCAGAAAATACTGTTCATGTTAATGTTCAAACCTACATGTTTGCTTCAAATATCCCGTTTTTGTTTTCTTTGAGGAAAAATATCTCTAAGGAAAAAACACAGGGCACAGTTGTATGATCTTTGTGGAGGGTGGGTGGGGGCTGTAACAGTGACAATTGTATGCTGTTGTGTAGACTACTTCCAAAAGTAAAATATTCCTATTGAGAAACCCATTATTCTGCTGCTGAAAGCATCTCTTACAGCAGTTGCCTCCTTCAACATTTAATCTGTCAGACTTAATTATCTGCATTAGTTAAGCTGAAAGGCTTTCTTTTCCTTTTCCGACATCAATATTATGTTTCTCTGTCCTATGTGTAATCTGTTAGATCACAAGAGAGAACTTGCTGCAAGCCATGCTTTTTGTAAATCTATAGTTTACCTGTAAACAGAGTTGGATTAAGGATCTGGGGGGCCCGGGTCACTTAAGACAGAGGGTCCCGCTATTGTCTAATATGGTCTTCATTTTAGACAAATAAATCGGCAATACTGTGTGCACTACTGTTAGATGCACACAGCTCTGCCATCACAAGCAGAACAGTGTAAAGTAGGACATACCTCCAACTGTCCTTGTAGTCAGACCAAATCCTGACTAAGTGAGACTCTCACCCAAATTCTGGACTGTCCCACTATATTGAAGACAGTTGGAAGATGGTCCTGCTCTCTCCTACCTGCTCTTGTCACTTTCACCACCTGTGGCTGCTGGTGTCTTAAGCTCAGTTGCTGCTTGTGTAGATTCTGGGATGTCGGGGCCCTGTTTTGAAAAAAAGACAGATACATAAAGTTTAGGAGTCCCCAAACAGTCCCGTTAACAAATCAATAGCACCCCTTTAATAATTAGGCCTTCCTCCCTGCAACCAGCCCCAAATTTGAAATTAAATAAAATTAATACTATTCACATTTTATAATAGAACTAACCACTGTGCCAATTATTTTTGCTTATTTTGTTCTGTCTTAAGAAATATGTCACTTGGGAGGACAGTAGTACATATTTTTTCCAAAGTTTCTCAAAGGTTGCTAGACATCGGTCCTCATCCAGAATCATGTCATCCACTGTATTCAGTCACTTCTCCCTTCACTGAGCATAGGTATAACTTATTATTTTTGTTTATCCAGGACTACCCAGTATTGGTAAGTATTTAGATAAATAGATTAGCATGTTCAAGTTTTCCAGACTGCCTCCCAGGACATTATAGTGTCCCAGGGTTTTGCAAACTCTCAAACACTTCTTACTCTTAACCAGTCTCCTATGTATCTACATTCTAGTAATGCATGCAAAATTATAGTTTCTTTTCATTTTGATGTTGCATTTTCTTTTTTACTTTGTGTTGGTATAGTTTTTGTAAAGATATTTTATGTATTTTACGCTAACAAATACATTTTATGAATGCATTTCTTGAAATTGTCACATCCAAATGTATCAAAAGGTCTATTTGTTGTTGTTGCATAATTTTGTTAAACTGATCACCTTGGTCAGATCGCATCGCCCTATTGTAAAGTAACAGTAACCCTTCCCATCTCTGGAGTTCACCTACTATTTTCTGTATTAAAATGAAAGCGTCATTTTAAATGTACTGATTGATTCAACCAGATATCTATCCCTACCATTAATGACATTACCCCACATTTGGTTTGCTTAATTTTGAATCCTGAAAATTTCCTATCCTGATGGAGTATCTGCATAGGTGTCTCCACATGCGAACTTGGGTCTTGATAAGATTTGATTACATCATATTTGTCTAATGAGATCAGTGCCTCCATATTGCCCACTTTAATACCATCTAGTACTTAAATTTCAAAATATATTTTGTAAAGTGCTCAATGGCTTTGTCGAGCATAAGGGGACATATATGCATTATGCCTCTCTGTAGATGTCTGGTTTCTGAAAGAAACTCTGAGATTAAGTGTATCATTACATTGAAAGTATTAGCAACATGACAGCCGCTTGGCACCCCATCTTGCTCAACATTTTTATGAGCCAAAACTAGTTACCATTATTGTGTCAGGACTCAAGCTGCGCAGCCTTTGCCCAATTCAGTATCTTGGCACAAAAACATCAAGACAATCCGCACAGATGTAAATATGTTCCTTTTAAGAAAGTAGGTTAACAACCCTCATTGTTCGTTGCAGGTTGACAAGCGTGCATATTTTGTTTTTTACTTTGTTTGGAATATAGGTGAAGTATAGGTGTTCATGTTCCATCATGCCATTGCTATGACAAACTGATGCCAGATTATAAAGTGATTAACTTCATTAACACTAGTTTTGATATCCACATAACAAAAGCTTTACATGCCCTTCTGTTTACCAATTTTGATACTTGGAAAGACAGTTCGTCATCTACTACACTCGACCCTGTCTTAACAGTTATTTTCACTGTTACCAAACAATTGATACTCTTGATACTGCGGCAATGGACGTCCTCATCTGCACCTCTCCTCAGCACACTAAAATCGGACCAGTTAGATATTCTATATATCTGTAAGATAGCCACCCTCTCGGATATAGAAAAAAGTGTGAAATATTCCTCAGGTAATGGGGTTTATACCTCAAATCGCTTGATGTCATTGTACAAACTAACATTATGAATTTGTTTGAGTCCACCGACACCTTGACTAATTTTCTTAAGATATATCTAACCTCACTGGATGGACCCTTTTCTCATTTTGTCCCCCTTTCTACGACATTTGGATTTGTTTTCTATCTTTGACTCCCACTACCCTTTCTGTTTTGCACATGGAAGAGAGACTTTAAGATGTACAATGGTTTAGATTTTATTCTCTTTTTTTGCTATTATTATTTAATTTATCATTTTTAATTTTTCTTTTCTTTCTGATGTATGAGTGTGTGTCTATATTAGGGAATTTAGACTGTAAGCTCCAATGGGGCAGGGACTGATGTGAATGAGTTCTCTGTACAGCGCTGCGTAATTAGTGGCGCTATATAAATAAATGATGATGATGATGATGTGTTCTAATTTTCTTTCCATACTCAACAGTTTATTCAATATGTCTGTCTGCAAATATAATGTCTCCTGTGGGTATTATATGGTCTCATGTTTTTCTGCCATTTCTCTGGAAGGACGACTTGTTACTGACGTTTCTCCCTTCTCATGTTTCGATATACCAGTTTATTGAACATCTTCATGTTTTGTACTTCTGTTGTGACTTTCTTGTGATGTTCTTTTTCCTCTAACCTTTATCGAGTTTGGGGAAAAAAGATATATATGTATAAAAAGAAATATGTGTATGTGGTGCAGTTTGACCTCATGCACAGTGCACTAAATGTAGAGTAGACATTGGGATTATTGTTCTTGTTGCCAATGCACCACTCCTGCATCCAGCTCTCCAGACACATGGATATTACTGTCTGCTAGCATATGAACAGGGGAGGTGCCCTGGCATCAAGAAAAGTCTTCTCTATGCCTGCTCTATTTTCGCTGTGCTTTGCACATGGACTTGCCATGATCAAACTGTGGTGCATACACAGAAAACTTCAGTGCTATTGTGAGAATGCACCTTAATTATGATCAGAACTATGCGATTTTGCCAATAAAGTACATTTCAAAGGTCAGTTGTTATATTCACAAGACCGTTTAATATAAAACACAAGTTGCCTTATAAAAAGAACTACTGATAATATTTTCAAATACACATGTAAACGTTCTCTTGTCTTGCAGAGCTTGAGATATTTGAAATTGTATTTACAATTGCTGTGTGTCTGATTGCAATCCTGTGTTCTCTGTTTTTCAATGTCTTCAAAAGTGTCTGGCTGCAATGTCTCAATGGGATTACCGACAGAGTCTGCAGTGTGCAGGAAAATATCTGCTCTCCCCTACAACTTTCTCTGCAGTAGTTTCTTACATTAGAACAGTAGGATTTGTAATTATTTAATGGGGAATGCCTTCCTGATTGTTTCTACGTTTTATTTGTATTTCTTAAATCCCCAAAGAATATCCAACCTTGAACTGGGGTTGTAAAATGGAAACGTCTTGGATCACATTCATTATACAGTCTTGTACTTTCTATGGAGTACTGAATATTCATTGTCCTCTACCTATCTGTTTGCAGAGATGCCGCTGTTGGATGAGCTGACTTTAGAGAAGGTTCTGGAAGAATTAGAGATTATCTGCTATGAGAACATGAATATTGCCATTGAGACGGAGGAAGGACTGGGGATTGAATATGATGAAGATGTTGTCTGTGATGTTTGCCGATCTCCAGAAGGAGAGGATGGGAATGAGATGGTTTTTTGTGATAAGTGCAACGTCTGTGTGCATCAGGTAGATACAAAATGTTCTACACACATATTTTTGTGTATAAATTGTGTTTATTGGGTTATACAAAGAAATATAAATAGCAAAACAATAAGAAATTTTACAGTTTAAACCAGATATTTAAACTGCACACATATAAACAAATCAAGATGACATAATGGTCTCAAATAATTAAAATTCAAGCAATACAATTAATTCCCTTTAATAGCGTGTAGCTTACTGTGGTAAGCTACACGCTATTATGTGTTATATAATGTTGTATAATGTGTTAAACACTTGTTAAGTTGAAGCCAAATGAAAACCTTTATAATAATCGGATATAGCTTTAATGTCTGGGTGCCCATAGATTTTACTTCAGTTCCAATAGAGTAGCTTTCCCAGCTTGACCAAATCTGATTATATCTCTAGTAAGTTATAAATTTCATTCATGACTTATGATTTCATTAACAAGCTCTATTACATGGACCTTCCTACTACACACAATGACAGCCCATATATAGCAATCCTAGAGAAAGACACCAGTCTTGTTAATACTACTAATCAGCAAAATCACGAACAGAGGTTCGTTGTAGAGGGACATATTAGCACTCCTTGGGGTATATTTACTAAACTGCGGGTTTGAAAAAGTGGAGATGTTGCCTATGGCAACCAATCAGACTCTAGCTGTCATTTTGTAGAATGCACTAAATAAATGAAAGATAGAATCTGATTGGTTGCCATAGGCAACATCTCCACTTTTTCAAACCCGCCGTTTAGTAAATCTAGCCCCTTGTGTTAATTAAAATATAACTTTTATTAACACCAGGTGTTCTTTTTTTAATACATGTATGTATGTGTGTATACTTGATTTTTTAATATTTCACCTTTTTTTTCCGGGAGGATACTATTATTAAACTAAAATTAATAAAAGTTATATTTTAATTAACACAAGGAGTGCTAATATGTCCCTCTACAACGAACCTCTGTTCGTGATTTTGCTGTCTCTAATACATTGGGACTAGCACCCCTGCGTGCTATATATTAAAGATTTATATCTTATTACGCACTGCATGCGGTTGTGTCTTTTTGCTATCCCTGTGCAGAGCAGCTTTCTCTCGTTCTAATACTACTAATCACATCATACCAAAATGCACTTACATTTGGGTGTTTCCAAAGTAAATGCCAGAAAGACCCAGACCTTTACCACGTTTAGGACAAAATTAACTAGTGCATCCTCCAAATTTCATTAGCCTTATAGCAACTAAACCCTTTGCAAAATTTGTAGCTGAATTTGTAGAAATTACAAGCTAAGCCCAAAATATAAGATCATTCCCTGTCTGGTACAGACCTAATGTTGTTCTGACAACATTGGGAGAACAACAGAGAAACTGTACTATAATCTTTCAGCAAGATTACTTAATTAATGTGTTCCTATTCCTTGTAGTCATTTACAAAGGAGAAACTGTACATTTTGGCACACCATTTTCAAATTGAGCTTCGAGAAGATGCCTAAGGTGAAGATATTTCTGGAATGTTGTTTTAAGGACTTGCATAAAAGTTTTTAAATGATTTTGAAAAAACTATTGGCCTATTTTAGTACTCTGGCACTTGACCAAAACCTGTCAGTTCCCAGGTTAAGAAGCTTTTTATCATAGCAAATTGTTTGGTCTGAGTCTGTTCCACTACCACCCGTTAATGAATGTGCAGCGCACCAGATACAGAGCACTTGCGTGATACGTGGAGACATTTGTTTTGGTTTTTGTCTCTAAAATGGTCTGTAGTGGTACATGGTTGAACCAAACTTCCTCAATTAGGAATCTCTGTAAATGTTTTTTGGGGGGCACTGCCAAGCAATTTCTGAGTTGAGCCTCTTGAGATGCAGAATAGTATAATTTAAATGTTGGGAGTGCCAAACATACAGAAGCTGAAGTCCTATATAATACACTAGGGGTAGATGTATCAAACCTCCTAAAAAGCAAAAGTGGAGGTGCTCCCCATAGCAACCAATCAGATTCTAGCTATCAAATTCTAGATAAGTGTAGAATCTGAGTGGTTGCTATGGTGAGCACCTCCACTTTTGCTTTTTAGGAGGTTTGATAAATCTACTCTCTAGTTTTATTCTTGTCCACTCAGACCATAGAATAAAACATGTTTTCTAATTTCCTAAAGATATTGCCAGGAATATAAATCGACAAATGTTGAAGTGCATAAAGGAATGTCAGTTAAATTAACATTATAATTAACTTGACTAATCCTGTGACTGTGAGAGATAATTTTGTTCCATATGTGTGTTTTGTTTTGTTTTTTTAAGTATTTTATTTATGAGGTAGACATTAATAAAAAGCACATTGGTTACATTGAGCATAGTATCACACAATATGCTTATAGGCCTTAAGACACTCAGATAAATGTTACAGACAAATTGCATGTCCTGATGGCATATATAAATAGCATCTTGGTTTTTTAGCATTTGAGGAACAGGTAAGTACATGTATGAGAATAGGGACACAAGCCAGCACCCCCTAACAATTCCTTACTAATCAGATGAAGTTTTGTTCAATAAGAGGATCACCAGCACACAATCGTAACTCTTACCATTCTGTATTGTGGAAGCTCCTCCACACTTGTGTTCGTATATCTTGCGGCAACAAGCCTATCAAGCTTTCCCATGTGTTAAAAAAATATTCAACCCTGCTCTCTTTCTATAATGAGGTTTCAATCCAATCCATACGAAAAATATGGTAGAGTTTTTGACAAAAAAGTGAGAATGTGGGTGGTTCTTTCTGGGCCCAGACCTGCAAAACGCTCTTCCTAACTGCCACCGATATAGCAAGCAATAATTTTCTACAGCCTTTATCCACCTTGACCTCTGAAGGCAAAATTCCGAAGATCGCCCACTCTGGGGACAAAGGAAAGTGAGTATCTCCAGATCTGATCCCAGAAACGTCTAATAGGAGGGCACACCCAAAAACAATGTGTCAGATCTGCCTGATGAGCTCCACATTTTGGACACAGGTGGCTGTCCGCCAACCAATTTGGAAACGCCTGCATGGAGAGAGATAGGCTCTGTGGAATTTTTTTTATAAACCTCTCTGAATAAGTCATAGCTGGGATTAGGCGCATCTGTTTTGACAAGGCTTTTAAAAGAAGGTCTGGGGTCATAGAAGGGAAACGTCCCTGCCATTGAGCGATACCTGTTTTAGAATTATTATAATCAAACCAGTGGCGTAAGATAGAGTAGTGTTGTGAAATAGCTTGATGTAACGGGACCGGCTTAGCCAGAATTGGATCTAGCGGGTTATCCCAATCTTTCGGGAGAACTTGTTTAAAACAGTTTTAATATAATGTTGGCATTGAAAATAAGCCAAACTGTGAGCTCGAAGGGGGAAATACAGAAGAGGCCTGGTCATGGGACATGGGTTTACAAGATGCCTTATCAATCAGTGGACGGATTGTAGAGATTCCCAATTTTTCCTACATTGTAAAAGGATAGGAAGCCATGCAGTCCTGAAACTGTATTATGTAATAATGGAAGATGCGATGAGGCATGCGGGTTTAATCTAAATTGTCTACAAAGTTGTTGCCATAGTTTATAAGTGGTGAAGAGGATTGGATTATCACTAATCAAATCCGGTAGCTCCTGTTTGTGCATATGGACGAACGCACGAAGATTTATCTCCGGTAGAAAATTCTGATCTAGTATAGTACAGGTATATATAGATGTATTATGGATCCAGTCTCGAAGATGTCTCAACTGGGCCACCTGGTTATATTGGGCCACGTTTGGTAAATTAAAACCTCCTCTCTCTCTTGCTTGTTGCAATTCTGGCCTTCTTAGAATTCCAGATAAATTTATGGAATATCGCTTTTATTTTTGTCGAGTCTGAGTTTGTTAGAAGTAGAGAAAGTATCTGCAGAGGGTATAGGAGTCTCGGAAAAGTAATTATTTGTATTAAATTAATCCGGCCTCCCATAGATACATTTAGTCTACCCCACCCATTTATTTCTCGGTTCAGATTCCAGAATTGTTTTAGTAATGTTTAAGTGATAGAGCAGGTGAATATTTTTCGGAAGACCGATGCCCAGGTATGTCATGGAGGACCGTACCCATACAATAGGAATATCATGTGCCCATAATGGTTTGATAATATATTTTGCAAGATATATGGCTGATGATTTTTCAAAATTGACCATAAAACCAGAAACACGACCAAACTCTGCTATTCAAACTATCAAAGGTTGAAGGGAAGATTCTGGGTTAGAGATATAGATCAATACGTCATCAGCAAAAGCTGATAATTTTATTTCTTGAGTACCAATTTTGATACCCTTGAGGAGACTCCAACTCTGCAAGACTCTGAGCGTAGGATCCAAAATCAAATTAAAAAGTAAAGGGGAAAGAGGATACCCCTGACGTGTACCATGGGACATTGTCAGAGCTGTACTTTTAAGACCATTAACCAGTAATAATGTAGTGGGAGAAGTAGGAAAAAAGGCTATTAAGGCCTTAAAATCACTATCAAAACGTCTTATTGAAAGAATCTCATGAAGATATGGTCAGGACACAGTATCAAACGCTTACTGCGCGTCGAGGCTTAATAACATGTTTGTGGAAGAGGTCATTGTGGATGCTATTATGGCCAAAATTGCCGAACGCACACCCTTTACCGAGTGAAGTCCATTGACAAATCCTAGTTGATGAGGAGCCAACAAATGGGGGAGTATGCTTTGAAGTCTATTAGCCAATATTTTGGCCAACAGTTTATAATCTATATTGAGGAGAGTAATTAGACGATAAGAACCCTCCAACTGAGGGTCTTTCCTAGGTTTGGGGATGAGAATTGTGTGGGCACTGTTAAAATAAGGGTAGGATGGGCGTTCTCTGTGAAGTTTACAAAAGAGTTCTGTCAGAATTGGTTGTATTTCTCCACGAAGAGATGTGTAATATTCGGCCGTTAGGCCATCAGGACTAGGGGCTTTGTGTAATTTCAGTCCTTTGATTGCTAGATCTACCTCTTGAGATGTAATATCTCCAGCAAGAATCTCCCTTTGATCAATCGTTAATGAAGAACGTTTTGCTTCCACTAGTAATTTAGACATCAGTTATTGATCTGGTGGGGTACCTGTATATAAAGTTGAGTAATATTTATAGAATTCCGACAGAATCTCTTCCGAGTCAGTAAGTAACCCTGGGGAGAGATTGCTTTGATTGCCACTGTGTGTCCTCTACGTTTATGGGATTTAGTCATATTTGCTAGTAATTTACCAGCTTTGTTACCCCACCTGAAGTATTTGTTTTTTGCATAATCAATCTGTTGTTTAGCCTGACATGTTAAAAAGCTTTCCAGTAATTGTAGCGCTTCTCTGTGTGTCGCTAAGGATGAGTCTGTTTGAAGTAGAATATGGCAGTCGTAAGAGTCTGCTGAAGCCTTGTGGAGAGCCCTATAAGTTTCTCTTGTCTTTTTGTGGTTATTTGAAACATATGCGATTATCCTTCCCTGAAGGACCGACTTTGAAGCTTCCCAAAAAATAATTGGATTTTCCCAATGGTCTATATTATCGTCCAAGTATTCTGCCCATGCGTTACTCAAAAATTGTTGGAAATGCTCAGTGCCGGGCAGATATGAGGGGAATCTTCAAATACGAGTTTTCTGACCTGAAAAAGGTAGTTGAATAACAATTGAGACCACCGCATGATCCGAAATGACTGTTGTCTATATCAACTCGCCTGATTAAGGGCCATATGTGTGTTTTAATACGAAGCTATCCAAACATGGAGTTAATATTAAATGAAATATATTTTGTTGGGGCTATTGGACATCCAAATCCCTAAATTTATTGACCATAGCTAAGAGAAGAAGCGAGTAAAATCCTGTGGGCAGTATTTTCTAACTGGAAAGATAATTGATTTTGTCCAGTTAATTTTGAGACCAGAATAAATTCAGAGCCTTTTCACCGCCCGTGTTCTGTCTTCATTATAATCTTCTCTTTAGCCTGAATATAATCAGACAGACAGCATAACCACTCCTACTTCAATGTTGTTTATTCAAGTAGTTAAGAAAGTTATAATTCAAGTGGTAAAACTGTAATACAGAAATAATTAAATACATTCACAACATGAACAAATGTATTGTAATGCAAACATGAAAACACATGGCAAAAGTGCATAACTAGGGAGCAATCTTACCATTGATGCTGTGCTAAGGGGAGAGATATACTGCAGCTCTTGCTGCTTAGCATGTGATATCTAAAATGGAGACTGTAGCTACCCATGGTGCATTGGTGAATAAACTACAGAGGCTCTGAGAGTTCAATTTAAGTTAATACCAGGCTGACCACTAGATGGAGTTTACACAGAATACATACATATATAAATACATAACTGCTGAAGGCATAACAGCCCGCATTACATTTTTAAGTTCGTTTGAAAAATCCGACAAGAATAGTAACATATCAGTTTTGTAGTCTTATTTTCTAATTAAACATGCAAGCAAACATGTTCAGTATGCTCAAGCTACAGGTGGTATTTCCTTGACATTCATGGCACGAGAAGAATCCTTACTAGATGATGAGGGTAACAGACAGGTAAATACACCATCAATTGCAGATGTTTTTCTAAATATTATCTCAATTTGTATGCCTCAGAAATGCATTATAGTTCTGAGAATTTAATTTATATATCTGACTCTGCCATATCTGTCTTACGATAATGGAGAGTTTTCAGAAGCTCTTTTCACTTTGGAAGCAGTAGATATGGCAGTTCATGTTTTCCCGAGTTTCAAGCTCTTGGAACTCTTTAACCAATTGCGTAAAGAAGTGACTCTTCCTCCATTTACATAAGAAGCACTCATTATTGTCCTTCCCAAGCCAGGTAACAATGTGTTGTTTTATATAGACCAATCTCTGACGTTACTGACGTTAAAATACTGGAATACTAAGTATCATCTTTACATCTTAAGTAATTGCTCAGATTGTTAAACCAGATCAGAGTGGTTCCATGCAAGATATTTACACACTTACAAATTAAAACATGATAATGACACAGTCTTTTTTAGATGCTTCCAAAGGATTCGTATCTGTGGAATGGAGTTATATATGGGAAATATTTAAAAAATTGATATAGGTACTAAGTTCATTAATGGACATATTTCTGATACTTTTATATTAGGAAGGGGAACACGTCCATTATCACCAACTCTTTTCTGCACATATTTTAATTCAACTGCATAGTAATGTAGAGGCATTTGTCTGTAACATGTACAAATGTTTGTTGTTTTTGTTTTAACTCTTTATTTTAAAATGTTGAATACAAATGTAGCCAAACAACAAAGTGTAAAATATACAAGACCATCATATTCAGAAAACAATAGGAAATATTTTTATTGATTTTTAATGCTTCCTGTAGAGGCAGGGTATGATGTTGTTGGGGGTTGGCCAGATGTGACATTACAGTCTCCTCTGTTAGGAACATTTAACCAGATATAATATTTCAGGATAGTGTCCCTTTAAATAAAAGTCAGTCGTGCATTACCAAGACTCCCAATGCTGATGGCTTCATTATACCATGAAAGCTCAAATAATTGTTGTTGTTTTTTAAACACTTTGACAAGCGCTCACTCTGTATCCATGGGCACAGAAAGCGGGGTTGTTTTTGGATGCAAAGCAGTGATGTTTAGCTCCTTATTGGTTCCCATTTGTATGAGGCCTTATTATGTATACAGTGATGACTGCATAGCTATCTTAATCACTATATAGATACTCAAATACGGCCCATCCAAACAATCCAACCTGACACAAGTTAAACATATAAGAATTACTACTGGTAAGTGATTGTGTTCCATTTGTAGCACAATACAGAATGAAAGCATCATCTGGACAAACTCCTAGAGTTAGGACAGTTTGTAAGCATTCATATGTCAAACAATTGGGGTTCTTTATAAAGAGTGAAGATTTTCACAGAAATAAATAGCCCAGCAATAGTGTAACTATTACTGACATTGCATCAGAAGTCTGGTAATGTCCGTGTGCTGTACTTATTAATGTAGACAAGCAAATGGTGTCTGACAAACCCCTGTAAGTTCATACCTACTTTTGCCAGAGCACAATAAACACCATTCTTACTATTTGATATTTTCCCATAAACCTAACCCATCTGCCGGCTCAGGTCTACCTACAGCACCACTCCAGGACCTCAGTTTATATGCAGAGCGACAACTAGCAGGAACGGTGCTGATTGTGGTCACTCTGTGATTTCACCTGTAGTTGGCAGACTTATGGGACCAATCATAGGGAAAATTTCCTTACAGTCTTATTAATATTAATAATGTACAAAAAAAAGTGATGACGGATACAGCTCTGAATATTTATCCATAACCATTCATTCTTTTTGCTCTGTTCATTTTTCCCTCTAGTTTATAAAGAGCAAATTAGCAACAATGTTCCTTGCATTTACCTTGACTTTGGTGATTTCTAAACAAGTGTGTATGTTTTACTTGAATACATTTTAAATGAGACATGAGATGGATGTGGTACTGTGTTCTGCTGTCCCTATTTTAGGGCACACTATAATTTCCTAGTACAATGGAATGCATCTTTTAAACAAATTAATTTTAATTGTAGTAATTATGTGGCCCCACTTCCATTAAAACTTAATTTGTTACATTTCAACAGGAATCTAAGCATTTTACCATTTTAAACCAAACTAGAATTTGATGTGAACTGATTATTTGTAAACCAGGTGTCACTTCTCCATACCTACAATGTGCTCTGCCTCAGTGAGGGCAGTGTATCTTATGTATTTCATTCAGTAAAGTCTGTAAATACAGAGGGTTACCATTAGGCACAGAAGACTTCTGCCCATGAGAGGCAAAGCTCAAGAAGACCCTCTGTCCCTGAACGTCACATATTTCAATCATTTTTTTTTTTTTGCTGGAAAAGAAATATAAACTGATGTTAGATTAACAGAGGCGGGAAGAATTATATATAGGTGGCACTATTTATGCTCTTTAACTCACTTGGCAAAGATCTTGAATGTGACTAGTAGATGGTCTGGCACTTAAGGTGGGACAGTTTTGTACCTATATTCTCCAGAGCTTTAAATCCTTCAACCTTTAACATGCAAATTCAGCGTGTTTTCACTTATCTTATTTTTACAAATACTAGCTAAAGTGACCTACTCATTTAAATGAAAGCTGTAGTCTGTGTGTATGTCTGTGTGTGTGTGTTAGGGAATTTAGACTGTAAGCCCCAATGGAGCAGGGGCAGTGAGTGAGTTTTCTGTACGGCGCTGCGGAATTAGTGGCGCTATATATATATAAATGGTGATGATGATGTTTGCGACTGGAGAGATTTTACACAGTCGCAATTTACATGTGGCGGCCATAAAGCATTTGGAGAATGTGGTATATTTATTATATAGTAAGTCTAGATTTCCTTCTTGTCACTTTGACAGTCATCAGAATTTTCATGTCACTGTAACTTGTCAGCATTATTGTTGCCGAAAAAATGTCTACCACCGGACCAACACCATATTAAAGTATATGTGTTTGAATTTCATTACAGTCTCTGTTGGTGTACTGGTCAAGTGCCCAAATACTTTTGTCCATGTAGTGTATCTCTTGTACAAAAAAGAGTGTAGTTCTGACACAAATTCCTAAGTGGTTGATTACAAGAATGTGTTCTATCGTTAAAACTGCAGTATATTGTTGTCCTGATTGCCTACGGAAGATTCATCATTCCTTTATTCATCATTTCAGATATAAGTGAATTATGCTTCTTTTAGGTACCCTATGAAATTTCAAAGGCTTTCACTAAATGCCTGTTATTACAATTATGTATTTCAAATGTTATGGTATGGTGTGCTGTAGAAAGTACACAGAAACAATAATGAACATTTGGTTTAGGAGCTACTGCTTTAAAATACTAAAAAACACATGCTGTGAAATGTAATGTGACAGCTTAAGGGGAACTGTGTATATCTCTTACCAACAATTCTAGTGAGTGTGTAAAGTGGCGACCACTAGAATTACAAAGTATAATTCAGTATTATATTTCAAAATGCATGGGATAAACAGTAACCCAACGTAGGTTTTAAATGGTTATCTGAGATTGTGCTGCAGATAATTAAATGGCGGAGATAAGTCAAGTGGCACTTAACAGGCAGAAAACACTATTTTGTTCTATATGTAGAGCATTTCTTGTAATGTATTATACCATAAAAATGCACTTACATAGCCTTGGTAGTCTAGTTAAAGCTTTAAATAGTAGAGATTTAAAAATGTTTTTCCAATTTGGATCTGTGCAGTGGTTCCTATTTGGAGTGTCTAAAGATTATCTTAAGCAAATTTAAATTGTCCTCCTTCCTTTAATATGTTTTGGAAGATATGATCACATAAATTGCACATGTATAGTTAAATTGAACAGCTAATAGTAGGAGTGGTCGATTTGGCGGCTTACCATGAGAAGTAAGCACCTACTTTTGCACTGAAGAGCTGTATTGAAATTTCTTTTCACATAATTTGATTATTTAAAGGAGACAAAGGTGCAGTAATTGTACATGTAAGTGGGTGTCCCCTTCTTTGCCGGAGGGCCTTTTATACTCGCAAAAGGACTTAAATACTTCTCCAACTCAAGTCGCAGAATTCAGGTTTTATCTCTTTATTTAGAATTGGGACACATTTGGCACCTTTCAGTTACACTTCTGTGGGAAAAGGTAGGCTAGAGGAATGGTCAAGAGAGTGACAACTACAGTTTAATAGCAAAAAATGCTAAATCATGCACTTGGCTCTCAAAAACCAAAAGGCTAAATATAGTATTAATGGCACTATAATGGAAACTACTGAGGAGGAAAGGGATCTAGGAGTCACTATTTCAGGTGACTAAAGGCAGGTAAGCAATGTAACAAAGCAATGAGGAAGACAAGCTTGGTTGCATAGGGAGAGGAATCAGTAGCAGAAAGAAAGAAGTAATAATGCCACTGCATAGGTCATTGGTTCAGAATTATGAGCAAACCCATTGATGCCATACCCATATAAATAGTGCTGGATCTTATGCCATTGAGAGCAAAGCATTATTCATTTGTGTTAAAGCTGATAACTTTTAAAGGAGCCTGACTAAGGTAGGATAGTTTTTAAGTTGAATATGTTATGTTAATATATTGAATTTGAAATAGAGGTGAGTTACGAAGTACAAAATGTCCAAGATGCAGAACAAAATCTGATTTTATGTTTTGCACCTCAATTTTTACAAGTGCTCCTAGATTTATTACAAATTTGAATTGACTGATCGGAGATGTGAGCAGAGTGAGAGTAGTTTTGCAGAGCAGTGATTAATTTTGCTGAGCAGCATTATTAAAATGAGATAAATCTAGGGTCGAAGGGGGGGCGGGAATTCCCCGATGTCAAGCTTCATTATTATGCATCTCACCTGAATCAACTGGTGGCCACTTATGCCCCCCCATCACACCATAGCTTGGGTAGACCTGAAAATGTTTTGTTAGGGTTCATACTTTGGCATCACTCTGAGGCCTTCCCTGTGCTGACCGCCCCCTCTGGCTACCTCAATCTCCTCTTTGAAATTTTGCCTGTCTGTCTGGGACTTTTGTAGGCCCCAATTTAGCTTGTCATTCCCAATTTTCCCCTTGGAGCCTCTCTGGAATGACCAAATTTCTCATCTGGCCTCTCTACCCCTTCCTTCATAAAATGGATTCAGGCTGGGATCAGGGTGGCCCATGATCTGACAACCAGCCCTGTCTGGTCCTCTCTCTCTGAGATCCAACAAAAATATACTCCTCTGTGCCACCTCTTCTTCGAATTTTTCCAGGTCCGTCACTTTCTCCCCTGGCGGACTTCTTATGGGCTGTCACCTTTTTTGAGTGGCTATGCCTGCACTTTCTACTCTCTAAGGATATGATCTCTTTTATCTATAATTAGCTGATTGAAACAACCTTTGACTCCCAGGGCAGTCACGAGCGGGAATGGGAGAGGGACCAGGGCACCCCTCCAGACGAATCCTGTTGGGATGAGTTTAGAGAGGGGATTGCCACTAGTTCCATCTCAACACAAATCAAAGAAACTGCATGAAAAGTGTACTACATGTGGTACTACACCCCTGACAGACTCTCCAAAATCTTCCCCACTTCTACTCCGAGCTGCTGGCGGAACTGTGGTCAGAGGGGTACGCTCCTTCACATTTCGTGTAGCTGCCTGCGCATAGTCCCCTTTCTTTGATTTAATCCTGGCAGTCCTCAATTCCATTTCAGAACGACCATTGACTAAGGACCCTTGGACTTTCCTCCTCTCCCGAACTGCGCCTGAAGAGAGCTCCCCCTCAAATAAACTGACTTCCCACATTCTTGCATCTGCTAAATCTTTAATAGCTAACCACCTGAAAAACCTGAGTCCAGGTTTTTAAGGGCCGGCGAGTTTTTTCAACTCGCCGGAAATCGTCGACTTTGCAGGTAAAATTTAAAGCGGCGATGGCTTGTAAAGGCAAGTTTGCCTTTACAAGCCTTCACCGCTTTAAATTTTCAATGCAAAGTCGCCGATTTCCGGTGAGTTGAAAAAATCGGAGCATCATACATTTACCCCAAGGTGTTTTATGGTGCGTATCCAGTGTACATCCTGTGAATTTGAGCTGGTGAGCTTTAGCAATCTGCCTCTAATAGCATATAGACATAAATCGATGCTGAGAAAACATTGTGGTAAGGACGGAACATATTCTTGTGGTCAAAGATGCTGCCTCTGACACCACCTCACTCGCCGCCCTCTCCTATGGTGGCCTCTCCTTTACCCACTCCACCAGACGGGATGAACGTCCAGGTGGTGGAGTGGGACTCCTCCTGTCCCCCTGCTGTACTTTTCGGGTCATTTCCACTTTACCTTCCCTCTCTATCACCTCCTTTGACGTTCACTCCATCCGTCTTTTCTCCCCCATCCACCTCCGTGTCTCCGTCATCTACCGTCTCCCTGGCCCTACCTCCATTTTCCTGGATAACTTCGCTGCCTGGCTCCCCCACTACCTTTCCTCTGACTTTCCCTCACCCAGTGGACCTCCTCCCCCACCCACCGTCTTGGTCACTCCCTTGACCTTGTCTTCTCGCATCTCTGTTATCTCTCCGAGTTCTCCAACTCTCCCTTCCCACTCTCTGACCACCATCTCCTCTCTTTCACTCTGTCCTCCTCCCCCGCTTAAAGCCACCCTCACCAGACGCAACCTCGAAACGAGTGAACTCATCTCTTTCGCCTCCACTCTTGATTCTCTCCTTTCTCCCTTTCCCTCCCTGGCCTGCCCCGACCAGGCGTTCTGTCTCTACAACCACTCCCTCACTACTGCCCTGGACGCCGTTGCCCCAGTCTCTCCCAATCCGCCGACGCCGTCTCATCCCCCAACCATGGCACTCCAAACTCACCCGCTTCCTCAAAAAGTGCTCTCGCACTGCGGAACGTCTCTGGAGGATATCTCGCTCCCTGGCTGACTTCCCTCACTTTAAATTTATCCTCTCCTCATTCTGCTCTGCCCTCTCCCTTGGTAAACAAACCTTCTTTAAATCCCTGATTTATTCTCAGTCCTCCAATCTCCGCCGTCTTTTTGCCACCTTTACCTCCCTCCTTTCTCCCCCCCGTCCCTCTTTCCCTCTCCGCTGCGGACTTTGCCACTTTTTTCTCTTCCAAAATTGAAGCCATCAGACTTAACATCTCCTCCTCCAACCCCTCTCCCGCTGCCCTCATTGCTCCACCCCTCTTTAACAAACAACTCTGGTGCTCCTTCTGCCCCACATCAGGCTAAGAAGTTCGCTCCCTTATTATTTCCTCTCCACCCTCCACTTGTCCTCTTGATCCCATCCCCTATAACCTACCTCCTTCGCGCTCTCTCTCCCACTGCCTGCTCCTACCTGGCACACCTCTTCAACCTATCACTCTCCTCTGGTGTAGTACCCTCCTCATTTAAACACGCTCTTATCTCTCCTATCCTCAAAAAACCCAATCTTGACCCTACCTCCGTCGCCAACTATCGCCCCATCTCACTTCTCCCCTACGCCTCCAAACTAATTGAGCGGTTAGTCTGCTGTTGTCTCACCAGATACCTCTCGGACAATTACCTCCTTGACCCTCTCCAATCTGGTTACCGCCCCCTCCACTCCACTGAAACTGCCCTGGCCAAGCTCACCAATGACTTCCTATCAGCCAAATCCAAGGGTCACTTCTCCTTACTTATCCTCCTTGACCTCTCTGCAGCCTTTGACACCGTGGACCACACCCTCCTTCTGCAAAATCTTCTCTCTCTCGGCCTCTCTGATTCCGTCCACGCCTGGTTCTGCTCTTACCCCACCTTCTCTGTCTCCACGTCTGGCTCTTCTTCTGCCCCTCCATGTAGGAGTCCGCCAGGGCTTTGTTCTCGGCCCCCTTCTCTTTTCGCTCTACACTTCCTCCCTTGATTTGCTCATCTCCTCCTTTGGTCTTCAGTATCACCTTTATGCTGACGACATTCAACTTACATCTCTCCTGATCTCTCTCCCACCCTCCTCTCTCGTATATCTGACTGCCTCTCTGCCATCTCCTCCTGGATGTCCTCACGCTTTCTCAAAATGAACAACTCATTGTCTTTCCTCCCTCCAGACTCCCCTCCCACCACAACCTCTCTATCAATGTTAATAACACAACCATCTCCTCTGTCACCCAACTCCGTCGCCTGGGTGTCACCCTTGACTTCTCTCTCTCTTTTACTTACCATGTCCAATCCCTTGTACAAGCCTGTCACTTCCAACTGCGCAGCATCACCGCATTCGACCCTTCCTCTCACAAGACGCCACCAAAACCATCATCCATGCACTCATCATCTCCTGCCTTGACTACTGCAACCTTCTCCTCACTGGCCTCCCCCTCTCCCATCTCGCCCCCCTCCGATCTGTACTTAATGCAGCTGCTAGACTCATCTTTCTCTCACGTCGCTCCTCCTCTGCCTCCCCTCTCTACCATGCCTTACACTGGCTCCCTTTCCCCTACAGAATCCTCTTTAAATTCTTTACTACCACTTACAAAGCTCTCTCCCAGTCTACTGCCCCTTACAGCTCTAACCTCCTCACCATTCACACTCCTGCCCGCTCCCTGCGCTCGGTAAACAACCGTCGCCTCTCCTCCATTCTAATTACCTCGTCCCACTCCAGAATCCAAGACTTCTCCCAAGCTGCCCCCCTGCACTGGAATGACCTCCCTCGTTCCATCCGTCTCGCTCCCAATCTGTGCTCCTTTAAACGGCCACTCAAACTCACCTGTTCCTGAAAGCCTTCCAACCATCCACTTAACACCTCATTTACTCTGCTGTTCTCCCCCCCCTGTCCCCTGGTTTCTTTTTCTCCCTCGCATCACTGCCTCCCTTTCGTGCCTGTTTTGTCCACCTTCCCTTCGGATGTAAGCTTGCATGAGCAGGGCCCCTCTCCCCTCCTGTCTCCATACCTACTCTTCTGCTCCGTATTTACTCCATATGTCTACCCGGAGCTTCTGAAGCATTGGTACTCTGTGTTTATTGTTCTGTAATGTTTCACCCTGTATGGTCTACTGTTTGTACTATGTAAGGCGCTGTGGAAACCTTGTGGCGACTAACAAATAATTGATGATGATGATAATAATAATACTGTATTTAGTATTTAAGATTTTATGTTGCATTTATTTTATATGTTATTAGATTAGTATTTGTTATAATGTAATATAATGTGTTACTGTTAAATGACAATTTTTATGTTCCAGAAGTGACATCTTCAGTGTGAAATTGCAGGTTTCCTGAGGATTATTTTCTGATCGGTTCAGAGTCACTTTCAAACATTTAATAGCATTTAAATCACATTATTCGTCTTGCGTTTTTGGAGAAATCTTAGTGCATATTTTTTAGTCACTGACCATGAGGCAGCTCAGAGGCTAGATGGCTGCAAAGTGGCATCTGCTTATGTGAAGGGATAACCTGCTGAGAATCTTTTTTCATATCTTTTGGGGTTCCTTTTCAAATCAACCAATTTCACGTTTCCACGAATAAAGCTTAGCAATTCAAGACACATTATAAATTGCTCAGTGATCCAATGGCTCTAAGTAGTCTCACATTATTTATTGAAGATGTCTTAACCAAATGTAGCCCAATTATTGCAGCATATATTAGCTGCCCACATGACTTGCAAATTCAATTATAAAAGTTTTGAGAATTTTAACGAAACCTAAACAGCAAAAGGCTTGATCTATTTGTTCAAGGCATGTAGCTTTATGTAAGAATGATCAAGCTGCTGTTACTTCACAGGAACTTTGAGCTTTAAGTAGTTTTTATATAATATGGGTTGTTATATTACACATCTTAAATGACTTTAGGGGACCTATTTACCATGATTCACAATTTTGCGTTGTTAAATATCATCTGTCATCGCAGCAATGACAAATGACTCAATGGATCAATCATGGAATTTACTTTATAATAATGTAACTCTTGTTTTCTGACCCGGAGTCTTTACTTCGAATGCGTGACATAGATCATTTCCGTTAATTAACACGGGGAGAGCAGGAAGGCTGCCGGAGAGTGATCCAAAGATCCCTCTCCTGTGATGCTCTCCCATATGCTTGAATGGGTAATGCCCACCCTGCAGTCCCTATTGAGTATTATGGGAATTGTGCAGTACTTTGCCTAATGCAGGAGATCTCTCCATTATCTCCTGTGTTAGATATTTTTAAAATTGTAATTCTACTTAAAAATGCCTAAATCATGCAGAAAAAGTATTTTCCACATGATTTAAGGCTTGATAAATAGTAGAGATGCTTGGGCTCAGTCTTCCGAAAACTGAGCTCCCCGAACATTACAGATCCAAGTACCGAGCCGAGCCAACTCGGTACTTTCGTGTGCCTTCAGAACTGAAAACGAGGCAAAACGTTATTGTTCTGATCTCACAAGTTTTTAAATGTATAAGTACCGTCTTCCATTAAGATCCGGCGCCATTTCACAGACAGACATAAGAGGGGTAGCAGCGTTCTTGGCAGTCTCCAGTGTAGTTCGCCAGTGTCATAGCTAAAACACAAAGAGGAGGGGTGGCAGTGTTCTTGTCAGTCTCCAATGTAGTTGGCCAGTGTCATAGCTAAAACAGAAAATGGAGGGGTGGCAGTGTTCTTGTCAGTCTCCAGTGACATTGTACCGTGCAATAGCTCACACTGAAACAGTCAGTAGGGGTAGGGACCTTAACCATCTAGGAACCTCGTCCATCTTACTCCATTTGAAGAGAGTTCATGGGAAGCTTTTGGGAAAATCAGAAACTTATGCTATAAAAATAATAACAAGCAGTCCAGCATCAGCTAGCTCTCTTTTCTCGCCTAGATCCCGGCACCTGCAATCTACACCCACAACACCGTCCAACACTGTCTTAGCAATCAGAGTTAGTCTTGCATTCAAATTGCTAAGGCTAGATGACTCCTCAACTTTCCAGGATTCCTCAGAGGAATGCTTTAGCATTAGTCCCCATGCTGCTGCTGCTGGGGGTGGATCTTCATCCCAGAAGCAGACCAAGAAGAAGACTTCTACTAGTTTACAACAATTGACTGTTAAACAATCCTTTGCAAGAGGAAGCAAGTATGAAAGCTGTCACCCAGTCACTAAGCGGATCACAGATGCCATGTCGACTATGCTAGTATTAGATCTGTGTTCAATATCTGCTATTAAGTTCTTGTGTCCCCGTTACCAAATTCCATCACAACATCATTTCACTAGAAAAGCTTTTCTTCACCTCTACCTGAAAGTTCGTAAAATGTATTTATTGGGCTACAAAATGCCATTCTACCCACTGTACACTTAACCACAGATATGTGGGCAAACTAAAGATTATATGACTGTGACAGCCCACTGGGTTAGTCAACCGCCTTCAGCAGCAGGAACAGCAACAGCATGTACCCATCAATGCCAGATTTTTCAGATGCAGGATACTCTGACTTCACTAAGCGGAATACAGCTGACAATCTGCTACAAAAACTAAGGGATGTCATTGCTACATGGCTTTATCCCACTTGGACTCAGGATTTGTAATTTCTGATCCCACCAATATTGTTTGAGCATTACAGCTGGGTGAATTCCATCACATTCCCTGTTTTGCTCACACAATCAACTTGGTGGAAATGTTGTCTGTGGCCCGTAAAATTTTGGGACATTTCTGGCATTCTGCAACAGCATGTAAGAGATTGCAGCATCTACAAGAACAATTTAATTTGCCCTGCTACCAACTGAAGCAAGAGGTGGTAACAAGGTGGAATTCCACACTTTATATACTTCTGAGGATGAAGGAACTGCAAAAAGCCATCCACGCTTACTCCACAAGCCATGACATTGGGAAAGGAGAGGGAATGTATTTTAGTCCAGAGCAGTGGTGCATACTTTCCGTGTTGTGCAAGGTGCTGAAACCATTTGAAGTAGTCACCTGTGAAGTGAGTTCAGACACTGCTAGTTTGAGCCAAGTGATTCCCTTAATTAGTGTTACGAGCCGCGGCGGCTCTGGGCACCGCCGCGACTCACTTCCGTGTCTGGTTCATGACAACCGGGACGTCATTTCCTCCTGGTCCCGGCCATTGCCTAGGCAACGGTCGGGGCGCTCTCAACTGCTAGCGCCGCGTCCTGGCATCTAGGCAGCCGTGCGCGTGCGCACTAAATGAATAATTAAAGCCCAGCTGGGCTAATCCTCCTGCTAAGCAGGACACTAGTACTTGCTTAGAAGGCAGGAAGAGACAAGCCCTCCCTGCCGGTTATAGTTTCTGCTCCAGTGCTATTGCCTGCTCCCTCTCTGTACCTGCTTATCCTCAATCCTGTTTACCGTTGCCGACCCTTGCTTGTATTTTTGACTATGCTTGTCTGCGTGTGTGCCCCTTGATTTATTGCCTGGACTCTGACACTGCCATTTCGCCTGTGACCTCTGACCTCGGCTAGCCTACTAGATACTCTGCTGCCGGCCCTCGACCCTTGCTTGGACTTCACTCTGCTGGTTACTCCTATACTCTTTCGCTGGGTTCTCCCCAGTCAGTGCACAACTCACGACCCTCTGCTGTCTGCGGCCAAGTCTGTCCCCACCACTAGGGGCTCCAGTGAACACCAGACTTCAGAGCAGACTCCGGGTGTTGATGTACTGGCTGGAGGGGTTCCTAACATTTAGACTTTTGGAAAAGCAGGTTGCTAATCTGAAGGAGGAGATGAAACAAAGCAATTACACTAAGTATGTCACACTTGTAGATCAAGTACTTTATTCGCTTCGCCAGGATCCAAGAGTTATCAGGATCTTGAAATCGGATCACTACATTTTGGCAACTGTGCTTGATCCTAGGTTTAAGAGCTATGTCTTCTCTTTTTAACTGACTACTGGTGAGCTACTGGTGAGCAAGATGACAGCTCAAGTGGTACGTGACACGACTGCGTCTCCTCCTTCAGTTTCTCAGACAACTGCTGCTAGGAAAAACTTTCCCAAGAGACCCAGGGATGTTGCAGATGACTCAGCACAACATTTTGACATCTGGGGGTAAATGTATCAAGGTCCGATTTGGCAGCGTGTTAAAATCGCGGAAAATCACGGGTTACCCGCGATTTTAGTCCCAAACTCATCAAATGTATCAAGCTGCGATTTTTTACCCTGATCTTCAAAATCGCTGGTCATCTCCGGCGATTTGCAGTGATTTCAAACACTCCCGTGTTTGGCAGACTCTCTTGTGTTGTAACAGCAAGTTGTATACACATCACTGTTACACTGCCCTGTCAGCTCCGGCAGCTGTAAAAACTGTAAAGAATAGACAAAAGTTAAAAAAAATAAAAAAAAAGCGTGGGTTCACCCCTCTATTCACGCTTAACCCCTAGCGTGGGAAAATCACCTAATACTGTAAATAGACATAGCGCAATGAGCTAAGCTCATTACGTAGCGGAGTTCCTAGCTAGCTAGGAGCTGTTTGCGGCTCCTCCCATTTGTTATTTTTCTGCAATCAAGACAGAAGAATTGTGGGAATTACAAATATGGGCCCCTCCTGGGTGAAGAACTGAAGACTTCAATCGACAATGAGCCCTCTCTGGGCAGAAGAATTGAAGAGATTTCAAGCAGGACTTTTTTGGAAGTACAAATATGTTTGGGGCGGGCAAGCCGGACTTTTGGAAATACAAATTTATTTTGGACTTGGTTTACAGCCATTTTTGGATTGAAAGCTGCTGACAAAAGGTAAAAATTTAATTGGTGAGTATCAGGGAATTTATTATTTTTAATAAAAAAAATATGGTGTAAATGAGGGTGTTTATTGTGTTTTTATTATTTTTAATAAATCCTAGTGGTTTTAATGAGGGTGTGGTGGTTTTGTAGACATTTTGCTTTGAGTAACTACAGGTCCCAGCCAGCCCTGGGTGTCAGGGCATGTTGGCACTTGTGGTTCTCCAAGTGTCAACATGCCTTGGCTGCCGTGGGTATGCTGGTGCTTGTGCTCAACAGCTGCAAAAAAGGCTTACAGTTCCATATTTGCATATACAGATTGTTATATGATGTGACATAAAATCTAATTATACGTCTTTGGGATCGTTTCAAGACCTAAAATCTGATTATTCAATGTTGTGATTTTGTTTATAAGTCTATCTTCTCTATAAGTCTTACTTAAATGGAGTTGTTTATTACCCCTTTTTTATCCGGTAAAAAACCAAGGCATCTACATACTGCCAGAAGCTGTCTCACAGTGTAGACTTGTAATTGCTAAGTTTGCTTCATATTTAGTTGAACTTGAATTTGACATATGGCACATGACTTGGATAATTCAGTCCAACTCACATACGAGGGAGACATGACGTTGAACTGAACATGGTGCTAGCTTAGCAGTAGTTGGAGCATGCAGACCATTGGATTTTTACTGGATTGTGGATGGGTAATTTACGGTCTGTGTATAAAAACATGTACCCTGGGCTCCAGTTTTTGCCACTAATTTACATATTGAATTAACTAGGGACAGAAGTAAAAGATATCGTTAAAATAAATTATTGAATTTTATCTAGCTTTGTTCATTTGATAACTAATTGGGAAAAAATGGATTCTGCTGGCACTTATGTCTTTTATTCAACACTATTTCAAGGGTAGGCATTTACTACAAAGTGTTATTTTGTTCTGAATGTTGTGCTCTTCTGTTCTAGCACTTTACAGTTTATAATTTTTGCTTTGTTTCTTGAGTAATGATACTAGAACATGTGATGTCTTTTTAGCCTTCAGAGCATATTAAAAATCTATCTGACGATACTTATTTTCCTCATAATATGAGTGCTTCGACTTTGCAGTCATATGATGGTCTGCCATCCCCTGTAGTTGTGCATATGTATGCCAGGTGCCACCTGATAAATTGAAAACCTTCAATGTTATTAGGCATAGTAATACCTCTACCATTAAAGAGATTACAGTTTTAAAAACAGTGGCAGATGCACGCTTTCTCCATGGTAAAACCAGCACTCTAATATGATTACATAAATAACCAAATAAATCATGTGAGAAATGAAAACGAGGGAAAATGGCCTTGCCCATTAAATATAAATGACAACACAAAATGCATATGTAAATAATTTATTATTTTAAAATTCACTGGTTTCAAGTTAATGTCATTTACTGTATTAATCGTTTACCATTATTCCTGCTAAATATATGGTTTTAGATGTGTCTCTGATGAGGATGATATTTGTCTGTGCATTATTTTACTTTGAGTCCTCGCCACAGCTGCTGGAGATTATCTTATTCATCCATAGTTGTCAGCACGTTATTACCCAGCTGGTCTGTATAAGGAGGACCATGGTGCTAGACCATCATGATATGATTAGTGAACCAGTTTGTAATGTATAGCAATTGTGTTCATTTATATTCTAATAAATATAAGTTTGAAATCCCAAAGAGAAAGAACAGAGAGCTACATCCAGAAAGTAAGATAGCTATTGTATCCAGAGAGTAAGAACCCATATAGAAAGCTACATCCAGAAAGTAAGATAGCTATTGCATCCAGAGAATAAGAACAGATGTTGCATCCAGAGAATAAGAACAGATATTGAGAGAGGCATCCAGAGAGTAAGATAGCTATTGCAACTAGAGAGAGAGAACAGTTATTAACAGATGAAACTAGAGAGTCCTTTGGCTATTGGAACCAGAGCAAAATATATTGAGAATACAAAATAAAAAATGTACTTTGCAGTGGATCAGTACTGGAAAAACAGGGCAGTTCCAGAGATAATAATTTCCAGTGACCCATCTTAGTGGCAGTTAGCATATTTGAGGAGTAAATGTGGCTCAGAGTAGAGATTGGGACATTTGTGAGGGTGCATTTGTTTGAATAGTGTTATCGAGGATAAGGCCACCTCTAAAAAAGAGATGTGTTTTCAAAGAGAGTTTAAACATTTGAAGGCTGTTGGAAAGTCTGATTGAGCGTGGTAGAGAATTTCGTAAGTGGGGAGCAGCACAGGAGAAGTCTTGTAGGCGGGACTGAGAGGTGGTTACCAGAGACGAGACAGGGCGCAGGTCAGAGGTAGATCTAAGAGGGCGGGAGGGAGAGTATTTTGATATGAGATTTGAGATGTATGCAGGGACAGTGTTGTTGAGGGCTTTGTAGATAAGGGTGAAGATTTGTAGCGATTTTTTTTTAAAAAAAATTATTATTGAAGTTCCATGTTAACCAGAAAAATCTATGTGATGTTAAATACTTTCGTGTCAAAAACGACAAAGGTATTATATGAGTTATACCTTTACTGCTAACCCCAAAAAAATATTATTATATTTGCTAGCTTTCAGAGCACAGAGGCCCCTTCATCAGACAATTTTACAAATGAATGACTAAGAAACAGGCACAACAGTTAAGAGCTGTTACATCAAGAAATTTGTACGGGGGTGGGGGGATATATTATTAAGATAAGCTAAATTAATAAAACTGAGGTTTTTGTTACGGATGGAAGCGTAACGTCCTGTGAGTCCAGAGATCTGGAGTCACTTTGCTGTGGGGTGTGAAGTGTGTCCAAGTAGTGGTTCATAAATCCAGGTGTTAGATTGATCCCTTGTGTCAATTAGTGGAATGTTCTTATCAGCTTAAAAAGACCTTTCAGTATTAGGACTTTTAAATTTGTCATACTTTGTCCAGGTCCAGAGAAGTGTTTACCCACAGGAGTGTCCAGACTATCCTTTATTATGTGTCTGTGTAGATTCATCTTGGATTGTAGTCTCTGCTTGATCTCTCCAATGTAAATTCCCTCAGGACGCCTTGTACACTGTATCATATACACCACATTGGAGGATGTACATGAGGATGTGTCAGTGATTTTATAGTCCCATTGTGTGTTGGGTATGTGGGCTGTTTGTTGGTAGGACATGGGTGCAGGTTTTGCATTTTTTGTTTTTGCAAGGGAAGGTGCCACTCTCTGATGGTGATGAAAGGGCACTTCTAATGAGGAGATTATAGGTAAATCTGGGAATATTTCCTTCAGTCTATTGTCTTTCTGAAATATGGGTTGAAGGTCAGCAAGATGTTCATGTGGGGATTGTAAGTGACCACTAGGGGCACCCTGCTGTTAACCTCCTTCTGTTTGTAATCCAGGAGGCTACTCCTTGGGATCCTTGTGGCACTGTGGATCTGTTCATCTATAACTATCGGATGGTATCCTTATTGTAGAAATGTATTTCTCAGTGATAGCAGGTGTTGTTTTCTGTCTTCACTGTCTGAGCAAATCCGAATGTATCTCAGACCTTGGCTGTAAATGATAGACTTCTTTATGTGTCCTAGGTGAAAGCTGTTCCATCTCAAATATGCTGGGGGGCCTGAAGGTTTATGATAGACTGATGTTTGCATAGTATTGTTTTTATTGTATAGGTTCATGTCCAGGAAATGTATCTGAGATTGTGAGTAGTTAAGAGTGAGTCTAATGGTTGGGTGAAATTTGTTGACGTTTTTATGGAAAGTCAGCAGCTCATCTTCAGAGCCAGTCCAGATTAGCAGCAAATCATCAATATAACGGATGTATGCTAGAGGTTTCGTTGTGCAAGTTGATAAGAATGTTTGGCAATTAAACGGCAGTGCTGTAAGATGAAAGGATGAATTTATAGTGGAGGAAATTAGGATAGGAACGAGATTTCCTCTAGTGGCGCTCTGCAGTGCGGGTCAGTTTGTTGTGCCATGGCTGGGGTTTGAATCATTGGAGACTATATGTAGCAGCTGGAGCTGCATTGTCTAGGCTGAAGGGAGTGTTTTGTTTTAGAAAAAGGCAAGCTCAATTAGGACAGAACAATGCAGTCATTGTAGAAAATAGTTGTTTTAGTGAAAATGAGAAGTGGATTGGGTGAAGAGTACTTAGGTTTCGTTGTGTACGTGTGTATTTGGGTGCAGGGGGAAGGGCATGAGGTAAAGTGATGCTGATGGAAAGGAGGTTGTGATAGGAGAGTGGGAAGGCTGAATTGGAGAAACTAGAGATGGAGCAGTAGCTGGAGAAGACAATGTCAAGGAAGTGCTCATCACAATGGGTGGGGGATGAGATCCATTGGGAGAGACCAAAGGAGGAAGTAAGTGAAAAAAGTTTAGTGGTAGAAGAGACAGTGGGATTATCAATGGCAATGTTGAGATCACCTAGTATGAGTGTCAGCAGGTCAAATGATAGGAAATAAGTGAGCCAGGCCGCAAAGTTGTCAGGGAATTGGGATACTGGACCTGGGGGGCGAAAAATTACAGCAATACCAAGGTGGAGAGGATAAAATAGACAGGGTGGACTTCAAAGAAAGAGAATTAGAGGGAGGGTTCAGAGGGTATGACTTGGAAGGTGCAGCTTGGAGAGAGTAGAATGCCTACTCCACCACTTTGTCTGTTTCCGGGTTTGGGAGTGTGGCTGAGGGAGAGTCCCCCATAGGAGAGAGCTGCAGGGGATGTAGAGTCAGAGGAGGTGAGCCAAGTTTCTGTAATGGCAAGGAGTTTGAGGGATTCAGAAATGAATAGATCATGGATGGATGTAAGATTGTTACAAACAGATCTGGCGTTCCATAGTGCACAGGAGAAGAGAAGAGAGGGTAGTGGAGATATGTGGATGAGGTTGGCGGGATTGGAGTACGGGATGGATGGAAAGGTGTTCAGTGGAGCGAGGAGTGTGAGCAGATAATAGGGATTGTATGGGGCCCAAGTTTAGGCGAGATATCACCAGCAGCCATGAGAAGGAGCAGGGTGAGAAAGAGGACATGTGAGGAGGATTTGTGGGTGTGAGGTTTATTTCGGTTTATGTAGCCTGGTGAGTGTGGAGGGTGCAGGAAGCAAAACACTTCATCTGTACAGACTAGCGAGGAGGGAAGTAGTGATGGGGAAATCATAATTGGAGAGTGAGGAATAGGATGCTGGAGAAAGAAAAGGAGTTTGGAGAGAAGTATGGTGACAGTAAATAGGAGAACCTGTAAATTGAGTAGGTGCATGATGAAGAGATGTGAATGAATGTGTATTAGCTAATGAGAGAGTAGAAAGGAACAATTGATCCAAATTTTGTGGGTCAATGGAAGAGTTGTATGATACTTTACCGTCCCCTGGCTGGGGTTAATGGAGTAGGCAGTTTCTGCCGCTCTGACTCGACGAAGGCCTGGAGGTTGCTGACAGTTGGGTGCAGAGGGTCCAGCAGCCAAACAAAGATGGGAACAGCGATCACAACTGAGCTCAGTGAGTAGCTGAACAGATGTTAAAACTGTAATCACAGTTAAGATCGGTGGGTCCCACAGCTGGACAGACATGGTAGTTCTGTAGATCCTAAAATAGCCTTGTTTTTTGGTATGATGTCGATCCTCAGTGCTGCTGTGACATTTGCCAACAGTATTCATAAATATCCAAAGCGTTATATTTGTGAGAATAAGGAAAAGTGGGAGCTTGAGCCAAGAGCTGAGCCAGTGTACAGCTTACTCCAACTGCCGTCCGCATGCCACATAATAATAATGATGATAATAATGTCAACCTTATGTTCAAGTTCCATTTTTTTGTGGAAAACTTTGTATTAAAGTTTTTTTAATCCAAAGAGATACGCCTTTATGATTTATAATGTTAAGTTATAAGTAAGTCAATTGGCATATTTGACGGAATGAAAAATGTGCACAGAACTCACTTCAGCCTAACACTTTTTTCTGAAGGGAGAACTTTATCTTTTAACTTATGATCTCTTTCATCTAACATTTTATGCACTGTCTGGAGTTATACTTTTGAACAATCAAGTTAAAGCCACTCTGCTATTTTCACCTGTCAAAGCTAAAGGACTGCTTGGAATAAAAAAAATAATGAAGTACGGTAAACATTCAAACTACCATTAAATCACTTTATAAATGTGTCGTTTGTATGTAGAGTCCTCTATGAGCTGCAAGATGAGCAACAATGACATTCAATTCATTTGTTGTATGGACCTGCACTTTGGGGACATATTGTGTTACTACACAAGTTGGTGAGCATAGAAGTGCTCTTAAATTGAAGTAATCCCAATTTAGATCACTGCATATGGAATGCATGTGTGTATGTTTGTATATATAATTATTTTTGATTTTTACTTGAATTTTTCACCTATTAATGATTTAGAAAAAGATGTCCACCATTATAATGATTAAAATAAGTATAGCATTTGTAGTTTCAAATTCAAATATTATATAGCTTCCATATTTACCAATTAACAGCAGAATGTTTATAAACTGAACCAGTACACTGTACAATTTTCTTGGGTTGGGAAATATATATGTTAACTGATAAGGGATCATATCCCTGTTTAAAAAAAAAAGGCTACACATGTCACTCTGTAAGCTGCTATATTGTGAGAGACATAGCTGTTGGCTTAATGTTTTAGGTAGGCCACAAATGTTGCAGTTTGTATATTCTAATGCATTATTTGGTAAATGGTTGTTCTAGCCATGTGCATAGTCTAATACAGTATTTCTCAAACCCAGTCCTCAGACCCCTAACAGTGCATGTTTTCCAGGTGACAAGGAAAATAATTATATCTGTAGATCTGTTACAATGTGCCAATCAGCAATGAATACATCTGTGCTGATGTAAAATCTGCACTATTAGGGTTTCTGAGAACCATGTTTAAGAAACACTGGTCTAATTCATTGATTGGCTACAGGCCGATCTAGCCGTATGGATAGTTTACTATTCTTATTGTCAGCAGGTTGGTCTAGGCAACGAGAATTAACTAAGGCATTGGTGTTCAAATTTTGTTTAACAGAGACCACAAATGCCAGTATGCTATTCTTTTAACATCCCAAACATCAACCAATAAACCATAGTTTTGGAATCTGCAAAAATATGGTTCTCAGTGGACTATGTTTTAGATCTGAAAATGAAGGAACTCTAAAGCAGATTCTGGGACACCTTGTTGCCCCAGCGCACAGGTTGTGTACATCTGATCTAATACACTGTTTGTCTACAGGTTGGTCTAGCCCTTAGAATGTGTATTAATTTACTATGTTTTGATTTTAGTCCCACCCTGTCGATACAATAGATACTCACACACCAGTGAAAAATGAAGCTAAAATGCAATAAAATATGGAGGGTCCCCTCTATTATCCATACGTCTAGCCATTGTCCTGCTATTTACTATCTTGATATTAACCAAGAGGAAAAACAGGAGGTTGAACTAGTGATAGTGTCTTTTGACTTTGTACAATAAAATTGTGTTAATATGGGAATTATCTACAACTATGGTATATTTTTCTTTATCAGACTTGTCTACAAGACTCCAAAATTTCAGGCCGTTCTCCCAGTCTTATGGGAGAGTAGGCCACTTTTCCTGAATCCCACACTATTTTCTTCACTTGTGGGACTTGAGTTTTGCACAGTTTTCTTACACATTACTAATCATCATCATCAACATTTATATATATATAGCGCCAGCAGATTCTGTAGCACTTTACAATTGGGAAGAAACAGTAGTAAAACAATACTGGGTAATACATACAGACAGAGAGGTAAGCTTACAAGCTGTGGGACAATGGTTTGATACACAATGATAAGTGCTACATCATATTGAATATTAGTCCAGCTTGAATGCAAAGGTTACAAAGTATTTAGTGGGCTGTATGCTCAGTCACACAACTATGTTGGTCAGAGGGTTGTTGTCTTGTGTTAGCTGTGTAGAGGGTGGTAATAGGGTAACCTAGGGAAATTAAGAGGGTGGTAGAGGGGTATTATAAGCTTGTCTGAAGAGGTGGGTATTCAGAGAACGCTTGAAGGTTTGAAGACTAGAAGAAAGTCTGACTGTGCAAGGAAGGGAATTCCATAAAGTGGGTGCAGCCCGAAAAAAGTCCTCTAATTGAGAATGGGAAGAAGTGATGGGAGTGGGAGACAGATGCTTGTGCAGAACGGAGGTGTCGAGTTGGAAGATATTTTCAGACAAGTGAGGGGATGTATGTCGGTGCAATTTTGTTGACGAGATATGACTGCCATATTAATGGCTGTATCCAAGGTAAAGGAATATCTACCTAAAACTAACACGACTATCTCACTTTCAGTTTTATAATCACATGTATTTATCATGCTAGCAATGTTTTAATATTACTTAAGCCATCTCTAGGACAGTGCCTCTATGGCAGCGCTTTGAATAATTACAAAGCCACTGCTTTCACAGTTTGTGAATTGTTTTTGACAAACTTGCATCTACATGTGACGTGCAATTGAAGCAATCATTGTTATAGCAAAGTATTTTTAAATATAAAGTATTAGTACCATTGCTTAATAGCAAGCGTACATGTACAACATATGTATTCATTTCAAAGCATAATGCTGTTTTAAGAGATATGCTGTGGGAGTTTTTTTCTCAATTGCATTTTTCACTTTTATTGTATTTCTTTTTTCAAGCAGCAACAACTGTATTTCCTGTTTCTAAATATGCAAATATTTTGCCATTATTGCTATAATTTTTTTTATTATGATTGTGTTTTTTTGCTTATTTGCGTCAGGCATGCTATGGAATACTGAAAGTTCCAACAGGAAACTGGCTTTGTCGATCTTGTGCCCTTGGCGTTCAAACAAAATGTTTACTTTGCCCAAAGAGAGGAGGAGCTTTGAAACCTACAAGAAGTGGGACAAAGTGGGTCCACGTTAGCTGTGCCTTATGGATACCTGAAGTAAGACATAAAATATATATATTGGAATCATAGTAATTTGGAATGCATCTAATATCACATTCTGTTCCTCTTTATCAAAGGGTTTTTTAATATTTGACTGATGTTCGTATTATTTAGTGCTGTGTATTCCTTTCCCAGATTTCAGTTTTTTTATGATTCTGTCTTCAATGCTTTGCAGTTAAGTTTTTTAATTTCTGAAATACCTGAAAATAAATGGTTAAATAGCACTGACAGCTCAACCTCAGAGGCAGGAGAAGCATATTTATTACAGATGGGATGGGCCGGATAGCTAGTTAGGAATTTCACTACCAATAACTTTGTACAATCAAGAGAGGTAAGTTGGATGTAAGGACTTCAAATAGAGATGTATTTGAAACAGCAGTGCTCTGGCTAAAATGTGTCAAGATCCCCACATATGTACTCAACGAAAGGAGTTGGGTCGCCCAACAACACAAACTAACCTTGTCTACGCTTGCCTTCATTCTCTCTATCACATCCAGCCCTGGAAAGGTCACGCATTTCAGTGATCTGATTGGCTACAGGTTGTTATTTCTTTGCCCACAGTAAACATTGGGGAAAAACAGATTGATAACAAAAAGGTGTATCTTCAAAATGTGCAAATATTTATCTTAAAATGTTAAAAAAAACACATGTAGTAAATGAAAAAGTCATTGCCCATATCTTTGAAGTTTTCCAAAAACTCCACAAAACCATTCTAGTATAACACCTCTAGGTCTACCATGGCGAGATCTATTACATGACTAGGAACTCAATCTTCAGTCCAAAAAGGCATATTTCAGATTAAATTTCAGACTTTTTGACGAGGTACAGAAATTGTTACATTTGTAAATGTTTCAAAATGGTTATTCAGGAAGGAACATCATGTTTCTTCTTTTGTCGCTACCTTATCCCCTTCATTAGTTCATTTAGTCCCCAGCACAGTGTCCTCTAAAGCAGTTACAGGACAGATGTTTTTCCTTTTGATTCTTCTTTCTGACACACCCCTTCTTGTCCCAGCTTATTGAAAGCAGAGAAAGAAATGTAGGGAGTGGATGACATCTCAAGTGCCTGGGTTTTGTAAAGAGACTGGCTGGTCTCCAAAAAGAAAAAAGCTGCAACATGTGGTGTAAATGATCACTATTATGTAGAGGTTAGCATAGCCTTCTAAAGCAACTTCTACACCCAAACCATGCCAGGAAAGTGCACCCCACAACACTAGGAATCAGCAGAACCTTACAGTTGTTCGCCTATTTTGCCCCTCGACTTTGAATTAAGATCCTTGGTGTATGTGCTTCTGCCCACTGTTGTCCTTTGATGATGATTTTCTCTGAGTTCCATGCTAAGATCACCTTATACTCTGTTGCTTGTGAAACGTTAGCAACGCGAGTTGTCTTGGTGACTAAACCACTCACCAAATGTGTCACAACAGTCCAAAGTCATTGAAGCCTCCTCCATCAAGGTAGCCATAATTATAGGTAACGAGGGCAGTCCGGCAGTGTTGTGATACTGTTTACTTAATTATGAGCATAAGCCATACCTCTGTGGAAGTCTTTGCTTTCAATATGCTTGATCTCCCACCTAGCTGTTTCCTTTTTTTTTTTTTTGGTTTGTTCACTGCCTGTATACATGTTTTGTCAAGGCTAATGTGAATTATCGAGTTTTGTGAATGAGTATTTGGCTTTTTTGGTAAAACAATGATGGACCGTCTTCTTTGACCATACTGGATACCGCACAGTTGTGTAGTGAACTTAATTTCTTAACTACAGCACTCAGCTTTTATGTTGATTATTGTGTGGATGTTGATTATTTGATTGGAGTACATTTACCAACGCTCACACATACCACCGCTTTTATTTCTATGTATTTACAATATTTTTGTAGTCTTTATTAAATGGGAAATTAATGTGATTAACTGTTCTCCCTTTCAGGTTAGCATTGGATGTCCAGAAAAGATGGAGCCTATTACGAAGATTTCACACATCCCACCAAGTAGATGGGCATTGTTTTGCAGTCTGTGTAAAGAATGCACTGGTACTTGTATTCAGGTATGTAATTTATTGTGTTACCATCATTATAGAGCTGTGTGAGCTAGCGGAACGTGTGCTCTTCTGTCATATATAGGATAAGGTCATTGATGCAATGTGTCAGAGTTTGTAAGGTCGATAAGCATTAAACACTGTCACAAGTCTGCTTGATAAATTTAGCACATTAAGAATAGTATACCATAACCCATCATCATTACATGGGTTTGTTGTATCAAAGTAACATAGAGATGTGGTCGCACACAGATGGGACTCGCTATCTATTTATTCACGGCAAAATTAATCCAAGGATAGATATGGTGCACTCTCAATAATTTTAAGCATAAAGCATATAGAAAAGGAAAAGAAAAACATAGGAGGCACTCCAGTCTCTTATAAGTGAATTCCATATATAAGTATAAAACTTGACTTTTATTGTATATATTTAAAATAAAGAAAATGCGAAATATTAAAAATGGTAAGTAGTGTGTATGTGTTGTGTTAAAACAAAAGCACCTGACAACAGTACAGGAAAAAGAGTATCCTTATTAAAACATCAAGAGAAAATTCTCATTATTATTAATCTCTTAATAGGATATTAATCATCAAATCTCTTGATGTTGTATATATTGATACAGCTAATCTCCAAAATAATTCTGAGAGAAATAGAGAAGTGATCTCAAAAAGCATCAATTGCTGTATATTATGGATTTAATTAAATCACATCACGCAGTCTGAAAATATATGTCATAGATTTCTCTGACAAATATATATAGAGCGCTGTGTAATTTTATCTTGAATATATCATTCGGATCACTACTCATATAATTCTCACACTCTCTAACGCAAAGGAGACTTCTCCCAAACATACAGGATAATAGGTATGTCACATAGCTTCAATATTGCATGAGCGTGTAATGGCGCTACTAACGTGGGCTAGTCCATAAATCTATTCCTATTGTTCCCTTGGACTGCCTATGTAGTTATGGTGACCCCCTTTCCCCTATGGGCATGTTTCCATATAAATATATACAAACATATGGCGCACAAACAACGCCGTTAGTAAAACGTTACAGCGTTTACTTGAGACGTCTCAAGTAAACTAACGGCGCTGTTTGTGCGCCATATGTTTGTATATATTTATATGGAAACATAAATAAGGATACTCTTTTTCCTGTACTGTTGTCGGGTGCTTTTGTTTTTAACACAACACATACACACTACTTACCATTTTTAATATTAATATACAATAAAAGTCACGTTTTATACTTATATATGGAATTCACTTATAAGGGACTGGAGTGCCTCCTATGTTTTTCTTTTCCTTTTCTATATGCTTTGTTGCATCAATCAAGGATGGATGGCAATTTCACCAGTGTATTTGCTAATAAGTGCATGTAAGTTTCTGGAACCTGAGAAAAATGTTACAATTTTCCCTGACTCCACCATGACAACACACACCAGGGGCTTAATTTACCGCACATCTAGAGTGTAGTTCTCTTCCTCATCCATGGCAGCAGATACCAAGGGGTAATATCCACGCAATTATTTCGCTTGGGGTGGGCTGCTAAATTCCAAACCAAGAATTAACAACCTTTGATGCAAGCTAAGACTAGAAGTCAAGTGGCGGCTTGACTTCTCCTCTTGCCATCTACCAAAACATATAATTGTTTCTTCTTTCTGTGTTCCCTAGTTGTAGCTAAATAAATACGTATAACTCGGACTAGATACAAACAATGGGATTTTTGGTTGAAGGAAGTGCGATCTCTTCATATGGATTGCAAGACTAGTTTGTTCTAATGGCTACTTTATCTTGAAACATATTAAGGAATGGTTCTTTCACCCATAGTATTTGCAGCTCTGACACTCTCCATACTGATGTGTTATTGACTAAGAATCTCTGCTGTAACCCATCGTCTTCCCCTCAGGGATTAGACTCCAGGCTTCCTTTCATAGCCATCTTCTCCTTCCACTTTTTTTGGAGGACAAGACTTTTGAAAAATCTTCCCTGTGGCCTGATTTAGGAATTCCCAACATATAATAGTACTGAAAGATGTATATAACCCTGTTATCTGAAGTTTTTGAGGTCCATTCTTCTAGGAACTTGGTGGACCTGCCTCACACCGTTTGTGTCCTCCCCCGAAGAGTTCTTCTCCCTGGCATTAGTGAAAAGAAGGGTCTAAAGGCCCCCCTGTAATTCCTTATTCCTTTGTTAAGGTCCTCGCTTGGTAACACTTCCAATTATTTCTGCCTGACCTATCCTGAAGTCTTTAAGTGGACTTCCTCTATTTGGGCAACCTGATTATGACATTCTGTTTAGGAAAAGGCAGCCAGCTCGAGAGATGTGAGAGTTTTTGGATGAAGGCATCCAATTTCTGCCTGAAGAGACACTTCTCCTCGAATGGGAGCGACCCAAACTTATCTTTTGATTAAGCATCTCCCATCCAGGGACATAACCATAAGGCTTTTCTGACTGCCACTGATGAGACCATAATCCTGGCTGAAAGACTAATTGCATCCATTGATGCCTTTTTTTTTGGGGTGGTTGTTGTTGCCTACGAAAGCTGCAACTGGTACACATTTTGCCAGAAAGACCCTGCAGGAGATTGTTATCGAAAAACTTCTTGTTTCTTTGCAGGATTTTTTGAGCTAGATCACACACACTTTATGCTATACAAGTTTTTGTAATCATTTATTTTAGAACTGCTGAAGCTAAGGATAAACTCCTACCGCTAAAACCAGCACATTATCTCCTTTGGTCTTTTCCGTCATGACTGTGCCAAGTGTCTGATGAATCGCAGAAAGCTCGCTTATAACATGTATTGGTATTCAGAGAGTTGGTATCATCGTGGCCCTCCCTGAGACTGACTGTCCCGTGGTTTGAGAAGTCCAGCATTCTCAGACATTCTTGCCTCTAATACACCTCCTTAAATGTACTGATGATGAAATAATCACAATAGATGCCAAAGTATGCTGCCTGATAGGAGATCTTGTCTGGATGAGGCTGATCTTACCACCTTTTCCATGGTTTGTACAATAATGGTACTTGCACTGGGGCTTCAGGAATTTAGGAGCATACAAACCTTATTTAGCTCCTCCTGGCAGCAGCACAAGCCTCAGGTAAGTTCCGGCTTTGTAAATACAAAAATCTAGCTGTCTGACTGTAGACTAATGGCAGAAAAATTGTAACGGATGAAGAGCGTTGTATACCCTCCAGGTGTGTCTTTTTTTTCTGTCCTAATTCTGGAGAAAGGGTGGATTAAACCCTTGGTGTTTGCTGCCATGGATTAGAAAGAGGAAACTGAAATATGAACTTGCAGTGGGAGTCAAGTGGTTAAATGTACTAAGCAGGAAATTGAACAGGTAAATGTCAGGCTAATATGTTTATTTTTGACAGATTTAAAAAAAAAAAATACAATTAATCTTATTTTTCACTTAGGGTCTGGTTTGATTTTTTTTTAAAGTTCTTTTAGGTCTGTGGAGTTAAACATTAAGTAGGTTTTGACTTCTCACATACTATAACAGATATTGTTGCAGTATTTGTCACTTTTTAAGACTTAATCCTATTCATTTTAAAGGTTAGATCTCAGTCGAAAAGACTGCATTTTCTTCGAAATATAAAAGCTTCTACAGTGATCCTGGAAATTTGACCTGAGATCATAACTTTCTTTGTAAAGGCAAATGTCTGTTTTGCTGTGTTGTAATTACCATAAATTGTGATTTCCTCAATAAATATATGTTTTGCTGCCATTTCAAATCTTGCTGTCCTTAACCAGAATCTAAAGATTTTTCATCTGAACCATTTCATTATGGCTTTTAGCGGAAGCCAGTAATTTTGCTGATTTTAACCTTTGTCATGTCAATCTTTTATAATAGATAGCCATAAGAAAACTAAGATTTAATATTAGAGTTTGGGTTTTATTCTGTTGTAGACCTGCAAACTGTTTTTATTATAATTTCTGTGTTTAAACATTCAGTGATTGTTTATCACATAGAATCAGGTTTAAGATCCTGATTATTATGTTGACTACTTTAAAATGTTTTCAAATGTTGCTTGTACATTTGTTTAGTTTTATCTTTCTTCTGAACAATTTTTCTGTCAGTCATTATTTTTCCTTTTTTTAATGCTTCCATACAGCTATGCAACAAACTGTTGTCAAACGAGCAGTATATCGAAAAGTTGAAATTAACAATGAGTATAGATTTAATATAATAGTATACAGTGGTTTCTATTTTGCCAAACCATGACTGTGGAGTCCCATCTTCCGAAGCACACTGATCACACATTGGCTGTGTAGATGTATAATGAAAGCGCTTGTACATGTGTAAACTCTGATTTAAATATACAAAACCATTTAGCATTGTTTGTATATGTAATTCTAGTAAAATCATGTAAACTGGTAGAGGGTGAAACCTAGCATGCAAACTTGTATAGGGATGATGACAAATGAACCCATATGTACTTCTGCTTGCTCCTGCGACCGGGAGCAGTAATGGCATGGAAACCTCTCTTGTAGACTGCTAGGTCTATTCACTTACGCATACACATACAAGCGCCATAGGTTAAACGCAAGAGCCAGTGAATTACCACATTTAGTGACTTAAAATTAGTTTCTAGAATTTGCCACTTTAGATCAATAGCTCATGTGGTTTATGAATGTATAAATGAACAATCGTCATCACTGAAAAATCACCACAACCCATGGAGGATGGTAACTAACTTTGTAACCCACACACACGTGTACATCAGAAACTACTGATCTCCTGGGATTTTCACACACAACAGTGTCTAGAGTTTACATAGAATGGTGTGCAAAACAAGAAATATTCAGTGAGCTGCAGTTTTGTAGGGGAAAACACCATGTTCATGAGAGAGGTCAGAGGACAATCGCCTAACTGGTTCACGATGACAGGAAGGCGACAGCAACTCAGATAGCCATGCATTACAACAGTAGTATGCAGAAGAGCATGTTTGAAACACACAGCACATCATACCTTGAAGTGGATGGGCTACCACACCGGGTTTCACTCCTGCCAGATAAGAACAGACTACAGTGGGCACAGGCTCATCGAAACTGGACAGTTGAAGATTGGAAAAACGTTGCTTGGGCCGACAAATATTGCTTTCTGCTGCAATATGTTATGGTATGGTCAGAATTTGCTGTAAACAACATGAATTATTTTATCCATCTTGCCTTGTGTCAATGGTGCAGGCTGGTGCTGCAGGTGGTTTAATGGTGTGGGAATATTTTCTTGGCACATACATTAGACCCCTTAATACCAATTGAGCATTGTTTACATTTTACAGTGTTCTGAGTATTGTTGCTGACCATGTGCATCCCTTTATTACCACAGTCTACCCATCTTCTAATGGCTACTTCCAGCAGGATAACTCCACATATCACAAGATACATATTATCTCAAGCTGGCTTCACGTACATGACAATGAGTTCAATGTACTCCAATGATCTCCACAGTCACCAGACCTCAATTCAATAGAGCACCTTTAGGATGTGATGCAACTGGAGACTTACAGCATGAATATGCAGCCAACAAATTTGCTGCAACAGAGTTGATATGTGTGTGTGTGTGGGGGGGGGGGGGGGGGGAGGGGGCAGGAGACAGTGAAGCATCCTGGAGGTTCCTTAGGGCTGCATTTCAGCAAATGGAGCTGGGGATTTGGTCAGGGTCCGTGGTGTCATCAATGCTAAGAAATACGGGAAGTGATGATATGGTCCCCCTAGAGCCCTGATCTCAACATCAACTAGTCTTGGATTACACAAGGAGACAGAAGGATTTGAGCAAGCCTACATCCACAGAAGATCTGTGGTTAGTTCTCCAAGATGTCTGGAACAACCTCCCTGTCTAGTTCCTTCAAAAACTGTGTGCAAGTGTACCTAGAAGAATTGAGGCTTTGATGCTGTTTTGAAGGCAAAGGGTGGTCACAAGAAATATTAATTTGATTTAGATTTATTTTCTGTTTATTCACTTTGCATTTTGTTAACTGATAAAAATAAACTATTAACACTTCTATTTTTTAAAGCGTTCCTGCTTTGCAGAATTTTTTCCACACCTGCCTAAAACGTTTGCACACTACTGTATATAGTATGTGTGTGTATAAGAATATATATATATATATATATATATATATATATATATATATATATATATATATATATATATATATATATATATTACATAAATGTGTGTATATATCAAAGTGATACCAGCCAACTTTAACCACTCTATGTATTTGTAAGTATAATGTATTAGTGTATTTACTGGTGATTTAATATTTAGATTAAAAAATGCTGCTACAATAGACTGAATAAGCATTTTGTTGAGGAAATTTTTCTGTCAAAGGATTTTAGTGATAGGGCAACACATGATTTATTCATACATGAGTCACCGGAGGCTGCTTGGTTTGTTCCAGCCTCATCCAGTTTGCAGATGTACTTGTACATCTAATTTAAAGCAGCACAATGGCAAGAATCAAGAAGAGTACAGAACTGTCTGTGAACTGTATTTCACCACACTTGAGTGAGCATGTCATTTGGACAGCAATTGTATAGATAAGGGAGTTGTTACATGCACAGAATGTTATATCACACACTCCCACATCTGCTGATTTATAAAATATGAATTCTCATCCTGGAAGTACTATTTTCCATGTCCTTTAATTAATTAAGGGCAGGATTTAATGCTGCTTCTTAGGAAATGTATGTTAATTAGTTGTAAACAAAAAAATCTAATGGATAATTTAACCCTGTTTATGTCAATCTTCGTTTTCAAAATAGTGAGGAGCCCTTAGGACTAAAAAATTGCTCTGCCATTGGGCGAAATGGTAGCACAATGGTTACATTGCCACCTCACAACACTGGCGTTCATTTGCTGTGTAGGAAGAATTGTAGTCATGTGGAGTACAAAAAATGCAGTCTTCTAGGAGGGTAGGCTTCTTACGCCTGAAGAAGCTGGGCGAGTAGCAGCAAGCAATCATAGGCCGAGTACGGTAATGTCTTGCTTACATAATTGGAACAGAATTATAAGTGGATGAATCCGCACAGGGACGGTGCTTACATATTTGGCGTCCCCCCTTCAAAAAATAAATTTGCTCCCTCCTCTTTTATAAATTATTTTTTAATCAATTATGCTTTTCTTTTAATGCAAATCATATAATAAACTTTAATATAAATAAAGACATTAAACAGCAAACATTTATTGTTATATGAATAATATAAATGAAAAATATGTATTCTTTATAGCAAAATTTAACATTTTTGGCAAATTATTTTGGTGAGAAATATAGAAGATAAAAAAAATGCCTGCTCCCTCATCACACTTTTACCCTTTCGTCACCCTGCGCCCCATCTTCCGTCACCCTGCGCCCCATCTTCCGTCACCCTGCGCCCCATCTTCCGTCACACGGTGCCCCATCTTCCACCGCACTGTGCCCCATCTTCGTCATTACACTGTGCCCTCCGTCATCACACTTGGTCGTCTCCATCATCACACTGTGCCCTCTCCATCATCACACTGTGCCCTCTTCTCTGTCATCACACTCTGGGAGGAGAACCTGTATTAACGGCTCAAACAATCTCCTTGTATCCGTTGATGTAAAGTGGAAATGTTTACCATCTTTATTGCAAAATGTAAAAGCTTTAAATTTGAATAACTAAAGGGGACCACCAAATGTATAAAACAGCAATAGTGTACCATGACTAGTAACAAAACATTAGCTATATAAATAGCAAATTCTCTCCTATATAGATCATAAGAATATCATCTGTGCTTGTGCAATGCTTGCAGTAGTAAAACTGTTAAAATACCTCTGGGATGTTATGGTGGGTAAATGTATGTATATGTGTGTGTGTGTATGTATATGTGAGAGAGATATGTATGTATAGATATGTATTTGTATGTATGTATGTGATGGATTTTACATTTTATGTTTTGTGTCATTTTAATGTCTTCAAACTTACAGAGCATCCATTTCATAAACACTAGTAAAACAACTGTTTTTGGGGCATGCATGTTATCAACTCAGTGACTTCTATTTTGAGTAAGTTTTCTCCTGGACTTCTATTTTGGTGTATCAGCTGCTTTGGCATATGTGAAGAGAGGGATACTCTGCACTCTCCAAAAACACATAATTGATGCTGTACTAACTACTACTAATTCTGTACTAATACAAAGGTAATGACATTGTATCCAAATACATTTACTTTAATAAGGAGTTGGTCCCCCTTTTGCAGTGATAACAGCGTCCACCGTTCTTGGAAGGCTTTCCACAAGATGTTGGAGTATATTCAGAGCAGGCACTGATGGACAAGAAGGCCTGTCTCGCAGTCTCCATTCCAGTTCATCCCAAAGGTGTTGGGGTTGAGGTCAGGACTCAATTTTTTCCACACTGAACTCATCAAAACCATGTCTTTGTAGTCCTTGCATTGTTCACTGGGATACAGTCATTCGGAATAGAAAAGGGCCTTCCCCAAACTTTGTCACAAAGTTGGAAGCTTAGCATTGTCAAAAATTATTTGGCATGCTGACGCATTAAGATTGCGCTTCACTGGAGATAAGGGGTCTAGGCCAAACCCTGAAAAACAGCCCCATTCCTCCTCCACCAAACTTCACAGTTGGCAATGCAGTCAGACAGGTAACGTTCTCCCAGCTTTCGCCACACCTAGATTCACCCATCTGACTGCCAAGCGTCACTCCACAGAAAATGTTTCTACTGTTCCACAATTCAGTGTCGGTGTGCTTTACACAACTCCATCCGATGCATGGCATAGGTCTTGGTAATGTGAGGTTTGCATGCAATTGCTCGACCATGAAAACCCATTCCATTAAGCTCTTGCCGCACAGCTTTTGTGCTTACATTAATGCCAGTGGAAGAACTTTTCAGCTTTGGAATGAGCAGAGCATTGGCGACTTACCATGCGCCTTAGCAGTCGTTGACCTCGCTCTGTGACTTTTTGAGTTCTTCCACTTCTTATTGGAGTTGCTGTTGTTCCTACACGCTTCTACTTTCTAATAATATCACTTACAGTTGACAGCGGAATATCCAGCAGGGATGAAAATTCACGAACCGTCTTATTTCAAAGGTGGCATCCTATCACAGTACCATGGTTAAAATCACTGAGCTCTTCACAAATGTTTGCAAATAGAGACTGCATGGCTTGATTATATACACTGATGACAACGGGTCTGATTGAAACAGCTCAATTCAATAATTAACAGGTGTGGCCAAAAACAGCATGTATATATGCATGTATATGTATATAAATTATAATGGCACAGTCGTGCCCTTATATTAAGGTTACATGTAAAAAACTTCATTTTGCCATTGGAAATCTGTGAGAGTGGGGCATGGTGTTTGAGGGTCTACATCTTAATACGTATTAAAGCTATTAAACTGAAATTTGGCATGCAAATGGAGAACTGTCCACAGGTGCTGCATGTGAAATTGCAGAAAAAAAGAATAAAAAAATGACAATTCAGGAACAATCTAAAGTTCAAAATTTCGCCATTTTTTTTCCCACTTCCTGTTTTGCAAAAGCCGTCGTTTTTATGGGTTTTTTGGGAGAGCATAACTCGGTGTACAGGGCGTTTAAAGACAAGCGGTAAGTTTTGTTAGAAAGCTATTAGGGCTGAGGAGTGCCTTTGAGGGTTCACAAGTTTGAGAAAGTTACAGTTTTTTTACAATTTGGTAAAACATGCCCCATTTTAAAGATAAGGGATTTCAGAAAAGTTCATAACGTTGCGCATGTTATATAGAGTCTTGTGCTGGGTGTAGTATATGTCGCTTCACTTGGGAGCACAAATATGGCTATGTGTTCCCCCGCATACCAATTTTGATTTGTAAATTACAGACAAATTAGAGATATTTACTGGCTGTAGGTGGGGTGGTTAGTGTTTTGGGTCTGGGGGGGGGCACACTGTATAATTTTTAGCCCTGGCACCGCCTTTATGTCAAAGTTTATCCCTCAGTGTGATGCCAGAGGCGGCTGTAAGGGAATCCATGTTAAACCTCCCCCCCTCAGTGATGTCAGTTAATTTATTCACTGCACTGAGCTGAGGGGCGGGAGAGTTAAATGTGCTCTGTATTTCCTACGGTGAATTAAAAAAAAAAAGCGTGGGGTCCCCTCTCTATTCCCTTTTAACCCTAGTGCTGCCAGCACTGGGCAAACCAGCTGGGGTTGGAGACACTATAGCAGGGGCACACGCGGCAGGGGTACCCCTGCCATAATGACTAACCAAGCCCAGGCTGTTCAGCGCTCGGCTGGATTCCCTAGAGAGTGGGGTCTGCCAAAAAAATTTCCCTGATTTTCACGGAACCAGCAGTAGTCTAGCAGCACTATGGTTAAGACTAAATAGAGCAGGGACCCCACGTTTTTTTTTTTTTAAAAAAACTTTTATCTATTTTTTACTGTTTTGTAAAAAAGGAAAGGGACTAGTTTGGGACTAAAATCACGGGTGTTAACCCGCGATTTCCCGCGATTTTAACACGCTGGCAAAATCGGACCTTGATACATTTACCCCTAGGGGGTAAATTTACATTTACCCCTGGGGTAATTGTATCAAGCTGTGAGTTTCTGGCGTGTTTGAAAAGTGGAGATGTTGCCTAGAGCAACCAAGCAGATTCTAGCTATGCTTTTGTAGAATGTTCTAAATAAATGACAGCTAGAATGTGATAGGTTACTATAGGCAACATCTCCAGTTTTCAAACCTGCCAGAAACTCACTCGTAACTGGATACATTTAAGCCAAGGAATGTTTTAGTGAAAATTATAGTTTCAAAATACATCACTCTGTATTGTACAAGGACCAGAGGATGGCTCCCTGTGTTGTGCAGGGGTCAGAGGAAGGCTCTCTTTGCTGTGCAGGGGTCAGAGGATGGCTCTATGTATTGTGGAGGGGTCAGATGAAGATTCTCTTCACTATGGAATTCTCGTTCATGTGTAGGGCTCACTTGAAGATTTTTTTGTGTGTTGTGCAGGTTTCACTAAAAGGCTCTATTTTGTACAGAGATCAGAGAAGGCTCATTGAATTGTGAAGTTGTCCGTGTCGGAGCAGAGGTTGGAATGTGAGTGAATAGCTGGTGAGCTAGGTGGCATGTGAGGGAAAAGCTGGTAGACATGGGGTAACGTGAGCGAAAAGCTGTTGGTTATGAGGTGGCATGTGATAGAATAGCTGGTGTGCGGGGCAGATATTAGAAGCTTATGGTCAGGGAGTGGCATGTGAGAGAAAATCTAGTTGATAGGTGGTGGCATATAAAAAAGTAGCTGGTCAGCAAGTACCCATATATGTGAAAGGCTGATGAGCAGGAAATGGCATGTGAGAAAAGTGGGTGTCATGTGAGAGAACCTGGTTGGCAGTGGGAGGGGCATGTAATAATTTAGGGGGCAGGGTGGCATGTGATAGAGAATTGTTGCTGGGCAGAGGGTGGGTGATTTCACATTTAGATGCATAGTATTTGAATATTATCAATATTTTTACTTTACAAAATGCTATGAAATTCCATAGACAAAAAACCTTACAGTTTAACATGCCGATTAAGGTTCCTTACACACCATCTAAAATGTAAGAAAACTATTGAAACTCTTCCACTCAAACTCCAAAAAGCAAAGAAATTACGACGATTATGGCAGAAACCTTAATGGACGCGTTACTTGTGCAATACAGACATGGTTTGCCATCACATCCTGTGGTTAGCTGCAGATTCAGCACTATCATTGAGTGAGATTGCTGACACTCACAAAATGGTGTGTAAGGAACCTTAATCGGACATGTTAAACTGTAAGGTTTTTTGTCTATGGAATATATATATATGTACGTGTACATGTGTGTGTGTGTGTGTGTGTGTGTGTGTGTGTGTGTATGTATACATAACAGGTAGGGCACTCACGTTTGTAGATATTTCTCCAGCCTGGGTTATTTCTCCAGCCTGGGATATTTCTCCAGCCTGTGTGCTCCAATAACATGAATGTAAAAAATAGTATAATTAGGAGGCACTCACAGGACTTTTCAGAATATTAAAGTATTTATTCCATTAAAAATTGGTCAACGTTTCGGGCTCCACACAGCCCTTTATCAAGACTATTATATATATGTGTGTGTGTGTGTATATATATATATATTATAGAGAGAGAGAGAGAGGTGTGTGTTTTATATAAGCATTTTTTCCATTCATTGAAACTGAGATATCTGATAAATATAGAACAAATGCAAATTGGGTACATTTCATAGTGACTATAAGGTATTTACCATACTTTTTCACATTTTATTTTTTTATTTGTTGGAATCAATATGGATTTATTCAGGAATTCTTACTGCTATTCAACTAAATGCTTTGTACTATCAAATACAAAAGCAACTTTAAAGCTTTTTCTTGAATATAAAACTTGTTTTAATACTTGGGAGAAGCTGCCTTGTTTCAATACCTTTTAGAAGCATCTTTAGGAGAAACTTCAGCTGTGCGTTTATTTGAGTCTTTACCAGCTTTGCACATCTGGGGTCTGAGTCATTAGGGCAAAAAAAGGAGTAAATGTTCTCTGGGACAAACCATGTTACAATGCAAGGGGTGCAAATTAGTGTATTATTTGCACATAAGTTAAATACTGGCTGTTTTTTCATCTTGCACACAAATTCTTAATAGCTTTATTACTACACTGAAATTTAAAGTTGATCCTAGGACATGTCCTACCCCAACTAAAAATCTGTCCCCACATTTTAAATTTACCTCCCCTCCAATGCAACATGGTTTTGCTCAGGTGCAAATGTTACTCCTTTTTTATGCTTTGCTCTCCTTAATGACTCAAGCCCCTGGACGCTGCAATTTCCACCCATTCTACTTTGCAATATTGCTCACACTCTAGCAGGTTGGATGAGGCAATTAGTGAACAGCAAATTTAAATCATTCCGCAGATTCTCTCATGTAAATCCTTAAATGCTTGAATTTAAATAAAGTATTTTTTCATACCGTAACTACTACTATTTATTTTTATCAGTAGGGGGCATATTTTTATTTCTCCATCGGTTTGGGATGATAATTCAGATTTCACATTTTTCATATGAAAGTCTCCAGCAAGCTGTGTTTCAGATTCACTCACCATGTGCTCAGTACATATTAGCCATAATTGCTTACTGATGCAGGAAGATGATTCCAGTAGATGCATCTCCCAAATCAGTCCTTTAACATTACTTTCATTTCAAAACTAATAGTTTCATGTTTCATCTATGCCTTTTTTACAAATAATTACTGCTCTTTATGCAGATAATCTTTTTTTTATTCCCTCGTATATGGCTTACCAATAAAAATGACAAGCCATCGATCAAACAGTTGAAGGATTGACACAGATGAATTCACTTTGCTTCTAATGTATCTTTGCCATGGGCAATTTATTAATGACACTTGAATTCAGGAGATATTTGCTTTGTTCTTGGCAATATTTGTTCACTTGTCTTGAAAGAATAGGGTGTGAAATGGTTTGCATAATCAGTAGGGATTTCTTTTTAATACTACTCAAATCAGTATAAATTAGTTGCTTGCCCAAAAGTATTTTGCTGCGTTTATAAATACACATACCATTAGCTTTCATGAGTCACTTCTTGTTCCTGTATACTGATAAGGAGCTTGTTTTCATGCCAAAAGACAGCATTACGCATTACGGCAAAGTATACAGTTATAAGATTTAATTGAAGCAGCACATATTTGATTATTAAGTTGTAGGCATTGCATGGTTTGGATTTTATAGGGTAAGACATGGGACGTCATTATCCATATACCATGAATTTATGATACGCCTCTCTTTAGTTAGTTGGGTTGCCATTAGGACAGTATCATAAAAGACATGCCAATCAGGGTAACTGTTGTTTAGTGGATACAATTTTAGCACTACATTTTGCCTTGCATTTAGTTGGTGCACTTTATACAAGCCAAGAGATTTGGGTTTGACAGACGGATCAAACATTATTTATACTTTGCAAGATCTCAGTAAAGCTTTGGAATCTATCACGCTACAATAAATTATTAGGCTATTATGATATGGTCTTATAATGCATTAACGGACTGATGCTGAGTTGTATTTGCACCAGTTTGCATAGCATAAATTACGCATATTTGCAATGCCCACAAATAGAGTCCATACAGAGTTTTGCACTCCTGACACTTACTACTCCTTATGACTGGAGAGGTGGAAAAGAGAGGAGGGAAGGGACAGTCTAATATTGGTCAATTACAGTAAGGATGAGGCTGAAACAAGCCAGCATGGAAACGCAATTACATCTATCAGTAGAGGGCACACTCTGATGGTAACTGTAAAACTGTCTGAGTTCAAATTAAGAAGAAGAGGCTGGAGAACATGTCTTTACTGTGTAGAATATATTGAGAACAGAAGATTGCTGCCAGGTATTTTCTGTCAGCCAGCTCTTCCTGAATAGCAAGTTGATGGCAGTGATGTCACTTCTGCCAACCACACATAGCATACATCTACATCCTCCTTTAATTATTTTTTTGTTTTTTTAAAATAACTAACTAACAATTAATAGGTATGTGGATGCGAGACAGTGTGACAGGTGTTCGATGTGAGAACAGTGTGCAAATGAAAATACACATAAATTTGAAATACCGAAAGTTACATAACAAACTCCTGGAATGTTGTATTAGGTCTGGAGATTCTACCAGACCTGGTGATGAAGAAAGGGGGTAGTGATGTGTCCTGTGTTGAATAGGGCTCACTATTAGTCAGGGGTATAGGACTGTCCTGCATTGCAATAAATGCTTCTTCAGAGGGCCCACTGCTCACATTGATAGATGTTCTGACACCCTCAAGCGGTATTCCATGGAGTGGGGGTGCTGGCTCACACACCCCTAAGAGGTGACACCTGTTTTGTTAATACAAAGCACTGTCAGATTGCAACACGTAGCTCTTGGACCTGTTGAAGGATCCTTGCACAGTCCCGACTTTGCCAAATCTAACTTGATTCTGGATGCGGATGGTCTTCCCCAGAGACAACGGTCTCAACTAATGAGAGGTTTTGTTGTGATTTGGCTTTGAACCATAACCTGGACTTCTCCACAGTGGTTGGTGTAAACTTGGCTTTGGTGGTAGAAATGATAGTGCCAGTGCGTCTAGACAAATGGCGTTGAGAAGGGAGCTCATCCCTTGGGATGTTTCTCAATTTGAGGAGCGCCATGAATACGTCTGATCGATCTATGTAGGATACCGTAGGCACTTTTGCAGAACGTAATGCCCTTTCTGCTACCCACTGGAACTCATCACTCATGAACTGCATGGCGTTGTCAGTGAGCAGTTTGCGTGGTATACCATTGGTAGAGAAGTGTCTTTTCATTTTGTTCATGACTGTGGCACTTGTTAGTTTAGGAAGATAGTCTATCTCGAACCAGCCAGAATATGAGTCCACTAACATAAGGTGCTCTTTCCCCCTACACACAAAAAAGATCTCCAGCAATGATAGATCAAAGGAGGTCAGATATCTCATGGATATTGAGTGGGTCTTTGGCATGATGGGGCTATAGAGCATTGCGGGGGCACAAGCAGAGGGTACACGCTCAATGTCAGCAGCCATAGATGGCCAATACAATGCATCCTTAGCCCGTCTCAAAGTGGCTTCCCTGAGGTGCCACTGGTTGGCCTGCTGGGCATAAAATACTTGGAGAGCATATGGGATTACAAACCACTGACCACGCAGGAGGATGCCCTCTAAAATAGTTAACTTGCCGTGGAAAGCAAAGAATGACTTGAGGTCACAAAGCAATTCCCTGGAGGAAGACGGCTAACCATGCCGAATGACGTGACCACCGTTGGCAAAAATCATTCCTGAGTGTAACATCACGCAGTTCTTCCATGCGCTGGGAGGAGAGGACATCAAACGCCATATCATCCTTGATTTCATCAGCATCAGAGACACCAGAGCCCGAAAGGTAAGCACATGATAAAGTGTCAGCTACGTGGAGGTCCTTTCCACGCTTGTACACCACATCGAGATGGCACCTTTTGAAGATTGAGCATGAACCATTGGATAAGTGCCGAAGCAGTGTGCATAGGTTTGCTGAGAATAGTGATCAGTGGTTGATGATCTGTGTCAACCACCACTGGACGTCCATAGATGAACTCCTGGAACTTTTGAGAGGCAAATACAAAGGCAAGCCGTTCCTTTTCGATCTGTGCGTACTCTGACTCAGTGACTTTAAGGGCTCTGGATGCATAACTGTTGGGTTTGTTGAAACCATGCTGGGAAGCATCAGCAGAGATGACCATAGAAACATGTAAATCAAAGAACTGGAGCACTGGGCTAGAAGTGATCATAACCTTAAGACAAGCAGTAGCATCAACATGACAGCTCAACCAACACCATTCAACATCATTGTGCAAAAGCTGGCGGAGCTGTGATGTTACTGTAGTGAGACAGAAATTTTGAAACGTAATTTTTCATACCTAGAAATCGCTGCAAACTCAGCTTGTCTGTGGGGTTGGGCATTTGCTTGTCTTGGTTGGATCCGACTTGACACCCTCTAATGTTAACAGGTATGGGACCACGGTAACTCTGAAACTAAACTTGTCAGGGTTTAACCGAAGGTTTATTTCACGAAATGTGGCCATACCCACAGTCTTGATTATTTGGCCACCGTAAGCAATTAGATTCACTGTGTGAGAACAGTTAATAGATGTCTTTTTGTTTGTATGTTTGAGGAGTTCACGTGACATGACATTACATTTGTCGCTAGTGTCCATTTTAATTTTGATAGTGTTATTTGTCTCCTTATCAACTATGGTAGTAAATATTTCACCCTTTTCAGTCCTGAGATCAACACTCTCACAGTGAAGAAATGAAGACTGGTGTCAGGATTGTTTTCTTGCGGTGTATCTACCGTATGAATTCTGTGTGGCGGGCTGCTGGAACATGCACTGTAGTGTTGTATGTCATCTGCTTTGGGCTTGGACCTGCACCAGCGAGCAAAGTGATTTTGTTTACCTCAGGGAATGCAGCTTTTATTGAAAGCAGGACATTTATGACATTCATAGGAATGACGACCGCCGCAGTGCACACAGTGTGTTTGTTGCGGCTGGTGTTGCCGGAGGTTACATATATCAGACCTTTTTTTTTTTTCAACTTGATTGCACTTTTGCTGGACTGCTCATGTAACATGCATATGTGTATAATAGGGTCCAGTGTCAGTGTCTTCTGCAGAAGATGCGTACCACTGACATCATCATAAGTCCCACCCACAATTCTGTTCCTGATAAGCTTACTTGATTAGTGACCATATTCACATTTCTTTGCTAATAATTTCAGTCTGGCAGCATATGATTGGATGCTGTGCAGAGTGTTAAATGCATGTTGGTCCATTATAACATTTTTCACTGGTAAGCATATCTCATCAAATTTTCTTATTGGTGTATCTGGGTCCTCCTTATCCTCCTCTGAAAAGACAAACATGAGAACATGTCTTTACTGTGTGGTATATACCGAGACCTCAAGATGGCTGCCAGGTATTTCTTGTCAGGCAGCACTTCCTAAATAGCAATTGGATGGCAGTGATGTCACTTCCACCAACCACACATAGCATACATCTACAATAACTGTCGCCGATCACTACCTAACTGCTTCTGATTGGCTAATGGCTATTTATCCTTTGAAGCAACTAGGTGCTTTCTCCATTGATGTATCATATATTATAGGATTTTGTGGGTGTACTTAAACAAAATGTTTCAGTTTTCATTTCTTCCCTAGAAGCAATATTACATTTGCTGTACTTTATCCACACTAGTAGCATATGTGTTTTTCACTGTAAAAACAAATTATTAAAAAGCTTTTTTGTGCTTATGATTTGGTTGTTTGTATAAATGTCTGAAGTAAACCTGGTCTATAAGCTACAGGTGCAAAGCTGGATGCATCTAGAATTGCCTCAGACTCCGCATATGACCGTAAATACACTATTTGTACGGGCAACTTTTTGAGAGTCAAGTTACATCTGACATGCATTCAAATCGGCATCACTCCCTAGATATTCATCTACACTCTCACCTTACGGGCAGAGCAAGGGCATTCCCACATGATAATGACATTAATCATTACCATGTGGCATGTTGTGGCACTCCTTTCCCTTCTCATTCTGCTCTGTTTTTGATAACGTAATTTTACAAATTGTTCCACTCTGCTCAGAAATGGAACATTGTGGCTCCATGTACATTAGTGTTTCTGTGTCCATAAATTTTTTTTATAGGGCAAAGGACATGCCCCCAATTATTCTGTGTTTTCATGAAGCACTGATGATTTCCTGCCATCCTGTCTATTTGAGGGAAAGGTCATGGCAAAATGAGGAGTGGCTTGATAGGTCTGGGGTGTGCCTGTGTCTGTACCATGTATATGACTTGTATAGCACCTTTTTACTTAGAAAACTCTTTGATTCAGATACCTCTTTGTTTTTATATTATAGTATGTGAACTGCTGTTACTCTTAATTAATTTGATATATATGACTTAAGGTATTGCACGCAATGAGTCTGATGCTGAGTTGGACTCATGTTGAGCGTAAATTACGCTAAAAAAGCCACCTATAAAAATAGCGCATTTAGGCCAAATATTTCGAGCCGTATGCATCTCAAGATGCATCTGGCTCTGTACCATTAGCATATACGCCAGGTTTTACATCAGGCATACATATGTAAACAAATTTTAACATACAGAAAACCATTATCCCCCAAACTGGATTTATTTTGACTAATTATTTCCTGAACACCTGCTGGTCTTACTGGAGCACTATCTCGTCTGTTTCTCCTTACTTACACTACTGAATGTACTTGTGACGAAACGAGTTTGATAACACTGTAACCATCCTATTCCTCGTTTCTCACATAATGTGGATTATAGCAAGTACTTTTTATAGCCCTTGCTTTTGTTCCCCAGCTCAACAGACTACAACTGCAGTTTCTAATTGCTTGTGGATAAGGGGACATTGTAGTTCATTGTAAATATGTATATTGTTTATTGTATATTGGTGATATGGCAGTGAGGTTGTGATTCATTGTCCTTAAAGTGAAGCCAGGTGGGTTATGGGTAGGGATCAGGTTGCAAGATACTGGAGGGGGAAAGCTAATTAGTGTCCATTGTTCTTACAAGACTAGTCCAGACAGACCATCTAGCAGGGGATGTTCTGTGGAAGGACAGCTCATCTTAACTCCCCTCTCCAACCCGTAGCCCAGCACCGACCAATATTTAACAAGCAGAGGCCCAGGGGTTTGCTGAGAGAGGGGAAAGCTCTGTGGAAATTAGACGGTAGATATTAAGAACCACTCCAGGGGGGGAGGGGGTGTTCATTCTGTGATTTGATTGCTGGAAGGTACCAGGTCTGGTTTTGAGTTGTTGTTCTCTACCAGAGCCTAGATATGCAGCTGAGAGAGATCCATGGGTTGTGAAGTCTGGACAGCCAGGTGACTAACTCCTTAAGCTAGTGGGGTATGGGACAGATGATGTAGTAAACCTGCCTGGCATTTATTTACTGTGTGTACATAATATTCTAGTGATTGTTTTTATTACAGTAAATGTATTGCTTTACTCTCTAACTGCATTTGCCTAAGTGACTAATACGAATCCAAGAAGGTACTGGGTAGACTTCCCTGGCATAGGAAGGCACCCATGGATGGCCAGCAGCGTTAAATGGGTATAATTGGGCCAGAAAACCTGGTATTGTCACAGTACTATATACCAGGTGGTATAAAATGGTATCTCCGTGATGAGTCAGGAAGTGACTTCTACACTATGTATTACAACCCCTGTTGCTGACTGCAGGCAACCATCAAAGGAAAACATGTTATTGCTGGGAAAAAGACAAAAGTAACAGACGTTGCAGGGAAACGTAAATCTGTACATTAGAATTCTGCCAGTATAGTATATTGAAGAGTTGAGCATGCTTTCCTCCATAAGTTATATGTAGACGACTGATTCCTGGCAGATGGTATCTGTGATAAATTATTGTAGCAAATGACAATTAACGTACCTCCATGTTACGGCTGTTTGTCGGTTACCATCATACATATGTAATAGTTTGAAACAAAGCACATCATTTTCATCCAAGGAGTATGGTAGGTTAAACAATGACTTAACATTCAGGTACAGTACAGAGGGACTAGACTGTAAGAACAATTGGCTGCAAAATTCTTCTGTATGTTTTAATGTGTGTTAATCCTTGCACTGCTTGTGAAATTTGCAAAAAAGATGTCAGTTTGCTTTCCCTGGGAAACCCCAAACTATTTAGGCAAGGTGACATTTCTGAAACTGCCCCTATGATTACACATGGACAGTAGCGGGTATATTTACTAAACTGTGGAGATGTTGCCTATTGCAACCAATCAGATTCTAGCTGTCATTCTGTAGAATGTATAAATAAATAACTAAAATCTGATTGGTGGCTCTATACAACATCTCCACTTTTTGAAACCCGCAGTTTAGTAAATATACCCCTAGGGCTTGATGTAGTAAATGTATAATAATTATAACTATACAAATCTCACCTTTTGCTTCTCCATTTGATAATTATGCAGGCATGATTTGCTGCTGTATACCAACAACTACATACATGAAATGCAGAGATTTTTCGAAAATCAGCATTTTTTTACACCCCAATGCGATCTGAACATTGCACATGATCTTAAACAATGTTTAAATGCTGCCCCTGACTTAATAATTACACTATACAGAATATAACATAGAAAATAGTAAGAATTTCATCTAGTCAAGGGAACATCAAGTAATTTTGCTCAGTTCGTCATTGGTAAATAAAGCGGGGCATTGTTAGGGATAAGCCTTTAAAACCTAAGACTACACCTAGAAATTGCCGATGGCAGCTGTGCTTAGGGTTGTCATCTGACCGGTATTTTACTAGCTTGGCTGGGAATATGATCCTTGATTAATTGGGAAGAAATATAGCAGAAATGGAAAAGTTGATACTTTTTTTTTAGAAATGGTGTCAATCCTACCTGTAGACCTTATCTACATAAGATGACAGAAAATGTAATGTCCGATAACTGGAAAAACCGACCGATATGTGACACCACCTCACTCCTGAGCATTGCAGATATGCTGTGTTCATGTTGCTCACTTCCATTCTGATATGCACAATGCCTCCATCCACGTCTTCTGTGCTGCACGCTTTGGGGATGCAGGTAGCTTGTCTTACCAGGGGGCGACTTGGGAGACTCCCTTGAATCCACACACACCTAGCACAACACAGCATATATAAAGATAAACCACCTTGGTACATTTATTAAAGAGGAGGGGTGATTTGAAAATGGATTTGAGTTTAACAGGAAGCATAGTTGGAAAAAAATTATAACATATATTAAAGTAATTCTATCGTTTTCAAATAAGCATTGCCCAAGCGATTGTGTTGTGTTTCCAAGGCACAAAGTAATTTATTTTAGCAGGTGCAAAGTTTAACAATTCAATACATGATTATAATACAGTACAGCCAATACCAAAAGATAAATACATACCGCTGCGTTCGCTTGCGCTAGCTGCCCTCCCATGGGTACCAGTGGGACAGTATTTCACTCCAGAATACTGTGGTCAGAGAATGACTGAAGCCAGTGGGAGCACAGCTATATTATATACACTCAGTGTTACAGAGACAACAATGCAGATGACGTGGCTTGCTTCTATTGGTCCAGGTATCAGGAAGGTCCAGAGTGCTGCAGGTCATAGGCCAGTTCAAACCAAAATATCCAAAGGTGGGGGTCATCTCTCCAGGGATTGTGCTCTAACTTTTCCCGCCAAGGCTCCAGTTTCAACTAGTCTATTAGCATTTTATAGTCAGCATTACTTTTAAGTATTTATTACCTAACATCACTAACTAGAGTATGCAATGTGCGATCTCTTCGGTGAATGAACCGGACAACTGCTGATGAATAGGGGATTAATATGACACCTTTCCTATAACCTGAACCTTAAATAACACTAAAGTGTATATGTAATCATAATATATAAACTAATAATAAACTAAATACTATCTGCTCATAATTCACTGTATAACGGAACCAATATAAATATGAAATATATATATAACTAAATGTAGTGCGAGGGTGTGCGTGCGTATTTTACAGTGCGATCGCAGTATGCCACAATATACTTTCGTTCATCCAATTATATGACTTTTTCACATACAAAATGCATTATACAATTTTCAATGATGTTTAGAATGCAACTTTGCTGGGGTCAACCAGAGGTTCACTGGTACAGGTCCCTTGTAAGACGTGTCCCTCTCGCTGGACACTCTCAACAACTCTGGATAACTTCTTTCTTTCTATGTCTCTCCGGCCCTCCTCACTGGCAAAACTTAGACTAGCTTGTCAGGCTCCTTTCTTTCACTAGGACTCTACAGATCAAAATTAATAAAATGCTCCCCATCCTCTCTGCCCTGCCCCTATTTGTGTCCTCTCCTCCTGTAATTTACACAGGAGATGTAGGGATATAGGCAAAACTGTCACAGCCATCTTTGTGGAACTAATTGACGGCACCAGTTTGGTGTAACCCTGCGACTGGGAATCACAGATAAGTTAAAATTCAGCATGCAATGCATTTTAAACACTCTCTAGTGATCATGTGGGATGGTGTCAGTCATTGCAGTGAGATACCCAGGGACAAATTCAATGGCAACCACGTTATAAATATCTCAGAGAATGTAGCTTAATTGGGGTGCTAAAACACTTTAGCAAACAATTTAGGTAATTATATGTCTCCTAGGAGCAAATCAAAATAGGACAGCATCTGCTTTAAATATAATACAAGAGTAAAACGTTGGTTATACTTTTGATGGAATTAAAGCTGTTCAGCGGTGTTAATGTGGATGTTAAGCCACAATGCTTTTGTAATTTAAACGAGTTACTGTTTATTTAAAGATGATGACAACAGATGAATAAATGCAGTTACTAACAGTTGGTAACTTGTAGTACAGAAGGAGTTCAACAGTAGTAACAGTTTCAGCAATCAGGCAGTAACAGTATTATCATCACCATTCATCACCATTTATTTATATAGCGCCACTAATTCCGCAGCGCTGTACAGAGAACTCACATCAGTCCCTGCCCCATTGGGGCTTACGGTCTAAATTCCCTAACACACAGACACAGACAGACTAGGGTCAATTTGTCTGCAGCCAATTAACCTACCAGTATGTTTTTTTGGAGTGTGGGAGGAAACCGGAGCACCCGGAGGAAACCCACGCAAACACGGGGAGAACATACAAACTCCACACAGATAAGGCCATGGTCGGGAATTGAACTCATGACCCCAGTGCTGTAAGGCAGAAGTACTAACCACTACGCCACCGTGCTGCCCATAGTATTATGCAGGTTTATGTACTTATGCACTTGTATATACAATATACATATACAGTCAGGTTGGTAATGCACTTGGTGGTTCTCCATATGCACGTCCGTTCAGGAATCGCATATAGTGAGCAGTGGAGAGCCTCCGGTTACCTTCTACCAGACATTGAGGGAGGTATACAAAGTATCCACAGCGCTTCACTTTTTCCACATTTTGTTATGTTACAGCCTTATTCCAAAATGGATTAAATTCCTTTTTTCCCTCAAAATTCTAGACACAATACCCCATAATGACAACGGGAAAAAAGTTTTTTCGATATTTTTGCAGATTTATTAAAAATAAAAAACTAAGAAATCAGATGTACATAAGTATTCACAGCCTTTGCTCAATACTTTGTTGATAAACCTTTGGCAGCAATTACAGCCTCAACTCTTTTTGAATATGATGCCACAAGCTTGGCACACCTATCTTTAGGCAGTTTCGCCCATTCCTCTTTGCAACACCTCTCAAGCTCCATCAGGTTGGATGGGAAGTGTCGGTGCACAGCCATTTTCAGATCTCTCCAGAGATGTTCAATCGGATTCAAGTCTGGGGTCTGGCTGGGCCACTAAGGACATTCACAGAGTTGTCCTGAAGCCACTCCTTTGATATCTTGGCTGTGTGCTTAGGGTCGTTGTCCTGCTGAAAGATGAACAGTCGCCCCAGTCTTAGGTCAAGAGTACTCTGGAGCAGGTTTTCATTCAGGATATCGCTGTACATTGCTGCATTCATCTTTCCCTCTATACTGACTAGTTTCCCAGTTCCTGTCGCTGAAAAACATCCCCACAGCATGATGCTGCCATCACCATGCTTCACTGTAGGGAGGGTATTGGCCTGGTGATGAGCGGTGCCTGGTTTCCTCCAAACATGATGCCTGGCATTCCCACCAAAGAGTTCAATCTTTGTCTCATCAGACCACAGAATTTTGTTTCTCATGGTCTGAGAGTCCTTCAGGTTCATTTTGGCAGACTTCAGGCGGCCTGCCATGTGCTTTTTACTAAGGAGTGGCTTCCGTCTGGCCACTCTACCATACAGGCCTGATTGGTGGATTGTTGCAGAGATGGTTGTCCTTCTAGAAGGTTCTCCTCTCTCCACAGAGGAATGCTGTAGCTCTGATATTGTGACCATCAGCTTCTTGTTCACCTCCCTGTCTAGGGCTCTTCTCCCCTAATCGCTCAGTTTAGGTGGCCGGCGAGCTCTAGGAAGAGTCCTGGTGGTTCCAAACTTCTTCCATTTATGGATGATAGAGGTCATTGTACTCATTGTGACCTTCAAAGAAGCAGATATTTTTCTGTACCCTTCCTCAGATTTGTGCCTCGAGACAATCCTGTCTCGGAGGTCTATAGACAATTCCTTTGACTTCATGCTTGGTTTGTGCTCTGACATGCACTGTCAAGTGTGGGACCTTATATAGACAGGTGTGTTCCTTTGCAAATCATGTCCAATCAACTGAAGTTACCACAGGTGGACTCCAATTAAGCTGTAGGAACACCTCAAGGATGATCAGTGGAAACAGGATGCACCTGAGCTCAATTTTGAGCTCCATGGCAAAGGCTGTGATTACTTATGTACATGTGATTTCTTAGTGTTTTATTTTTAATAAATTTTTTCAAAATTCTCTAAAAAAAACTTTTTTCACGCTGTCATTATGGGATATTGTGTGTAGTATTTTGAGGGGGAAAAAGGAATTTATTCCATTTTGGAATAAGGCTGTAACATAGCAAAATGTGTAAAAAGTGAAGCGCCCGTGAATACTTTCCAGATGCACTGTGTGTATGTATGTTTGTATATATGTATGTGTGTGTGTGTATATGTGTATATATATATATATACATATATATGTGTATATATATGTATATATATGTATATATGTGTATATATGTGTGTGTGTATATATATATATATATATATATATATATTAGAAAACAATGGAGGATATAACTAGCGCTGATCACCACAGCGTGATCACTTAAAAGTGGTATAATAAAATATGTATATATGCACACATACATATACACAATTTATGACAGTAAAGTCCCGTATCCACAATATATGAAGATCACTTGACTCTTATAAGAGTGGCAGCCACGATAGCCTGACGCCAGATGGTTAATCCGGACGGATTGGATTACTGCAACAGAAACACAAGCAGGGCGCCTTTCAGTGGTATATTAGATATGCAACGTGGGATAGAGCAATAACATGCGTACCGTGGGGTAAATAGCGTTGAGTCTTTTTAAGAAATAGTGGAGTAGTCTTTGCTGTACTTGTAGTCCTCCAGAACTCCACCGGTCAGTACAAAGATGCGGAAAGAGCAAACATAGTATAACTCTGTAGTATTTTTTGGTAAGGGCAGTATCACCAGTAACCCCACAATCCTATGGGGTGTGTGGGATTGGTATCCCAATGTTAGCAATTTATATGACACCCATATAAGTGCAACACAGAAAAACATATAAATCTGCGTACCATATATCCTGAAGTATCCCACTTCTGGAGAAAATTAAAACATGTGCAACACCAATGACTTCACAGTCACAACCTCATCCAGATGGCGAAATTGCATAAGATTGAAAAAAAGGAAGATATTTTGGTATGCATATAAAAAATTTAATAAAATATAATAAAAGCACTCACATGAGGTACTGGACAATACACTGGATACAGCTCAACGCGTTTCGTCTTGCACAACTCAAGACTTCATCAGGAGCATGAGATATACATGTACCTCAAATTGAAGCTATTTATAGTATAGCCACGCTAATTAGCACATGCGCGGTGACCGCCACTCATCGCGCATGCGCGGACAGTAGAAATAGATATATGTGTATAGTATATATGGATTATATACAGCATAAATGACACCTGGCAACTATTGACGAACACATCCTGCCAAAAACATGACTTTGGCTTCCTTAACTTCACATGTATGGTATAGATAAAAATAGTCGCATACATAGCACTATGTATGTATTACTCCAGTGGTTTGCACAGGAGTATATAGTGTGCCGCTATTTGATGACTTCTGCCATTGCGGATAATTTAAATTAATGGGCAAATGGCATTGGCTGCTTGCAAGCTACCTGGTAACACATTTTAAATAGGTTCTGTCTTGATCTGCTGTAATCAAACAGGACACCGTAGTTTGAAAGAGGAGAGTAGCTTCTTTATAATAAGAGAGCCTCCACTTATCTGAGCCAGGAATAGAGAGATTGAGAGCTTCAATCCGTCATTTTCACTAGACGCTGTGTGCACGCTGATGCACAACAAGAAAACTGGGGGATTTCCTGTATCCCTTTAACTGCAGGGTGAGCAGTTCTGGCCTGCATATAGAGGGCAAGTCCACTCTCCCTTATCAGACAAGTGTTCTGCTTAGCATGGCCCTCTTTTTGGCTAGCTGGTTACAGTCCAAAGTCCAAAAGCTAGACCACAAACAAAACAAAAATATTCAGATTTATGTCTTTCAGATCTTCAAAAGTCTATTTCACATATTATTTTGAATTGCAATTTGGCCTTTAAGATTTCCTTTTCTTTTTTTGAGATGTTATCTGTGCAGCCTTTCATGTATTTGTGAGAGCTTATACTGTAAAGTAATGATGTGACCATCTTACAAAAACTAGTTGAATCTGCAGTTCATCATTTACATTTACACCAGAGTTACTGAGAATTAGCAGTTTAACATGGCAACATTCTGTATTGCACTTCCATTTGTAAGATGGATTTAAAGAAGGTATTAGAAGGTATCTTTCAATAAACTAAGGACATCTCAAGCATAAGTACATATAAATTTAATCTCATCATTTAAATTACTGCTTCTTCAATTTCAAGGGATCCAAAATAAAATAAACATTGCTTTTTATAGAACCGTTGCCAGGATGCAGTATCTAATAAAAGTGCTATTCATTTATGAGGTTAAAATGAGCTTCAATGCATTCTTTGTCCAGGGAGCCATATCATCCACAAAATTAAAGAACGCCAAGGAACATCACTATAGTTTTATTCTCGACTACCTAACACACGACTGTTCGTGTGCGATTTCTCCACTGTTACAAATTAATGGGCGTTACTAGAGCCAAATACTAACCAACTAGTGTTGGTGGTTGAATGTTTAGTTAAGGTTTCCATATGAATTGTAGTCTGTGATTGTTTCAAGTTGCTAGCATGAAATGTTGGATGTGTGAGGTGAACCTTATACACCAGGGTATTACTAAGCACTGTGCCTGTAATGATTTGTCTCAGTAGGAGAGCACTGTGGTGATGGATACACATGGTAGCCTGGTTTAGCTCTGGCCAGACAGAGGTGCGGAGTCTAACAGGTCCCCTGGTCTTCACCAAGAACCGCAGTAAGGCAAGATGGACTTTTGCTGCTGGGAACATGCAGGTTGCAGCCCTTTGACCAGCCAGTAGGCGTAACATGGGAGAGAAAGGGAAATCCGAAAGCAGGTCAGCTAGCCAAGGACTGGCTGTAGCGAGGTACAAAATCAGTAAGCAGTAGGGAAGTCTAATAACTAGCCTGTATTTGGAACACAGGCAATAGTGCAGCACAAAATCAGGATCCGAGAGAGAGTGGTCAAAACAAGCAAGGACTGGTTCACGATTGGTTAACAGACTGAAGCACTATCTAGGAAGGAATCACAAGGAAAGCCAAGGTCAGCAGCAATACAGTATAACAGAGTCAGTTTGGGTATGAATACCTGTTGCTCTTACAGTGCTGCAGTGACAGAGTGAGCTTTATATGCTGTACAGATGAATCTGCTACCTCCCAGCCATGATCAAATGAACTCCCAAACCAGGAAGTGCTAAGCTTACACAGAGGCAGAGGTAATCCGCAGCACAGGAGTGTGTAACAGGTAAGTTTGTGACAGTGCCTTTTTTTCAATAGTTGATGCTGTTTTGTTTACAATGTATAAATAGGAGGTTAATTGCCTGCCAGGTGCTCCTGCTCTCAGAGCTTTGCAGCACGTGATAAAGATTTTTGAATCTATAAATCAAAATGTAGCGGTAGATGTTACTCGTTTTGGTACTAATTAGTAATCAAAAGGGGCCGGACATACTTCTCTCTTCCATTGAAACTGGACAGGTACTGTACAGAATTCAAAGAATGAGCTACTTTGTGTGTTAAAGCTTTTTGGACCTTGAGGACTTCTGTAACCTTTACATTCCATCGCCTACTTTGTGACTTCATGAGCGGCCGGAGCGACTCCACACCTAATTCTCCCCATTTATTGGCAGTCTTTTATTGCAAACATTATCATTTACTTTCTCCCCTCACTTCATGTGCACCTGATTGTGGTGAAAAGTGCAACTTGTGCACTGCAGACATGGGCTAATGGGAGGAAGACTGGATAGGATAAAGTGAACTCTCCCACTTACGTACAATGAGGAATCCAGTGTGGAGGATGTCTATGCATCTTTTGACAGGTCTGCAAGGTACTTAAGGGACAGGAGCTGCCTGGAGTGCTGGCTGCTTTTTGCTGCCACTGTGTCCCTTTGTCTTACATGCTGCAGACCTGTGCTCCCATCCCAAAGAGGAGTTCAGGCATGGGTCAGACTGCCATGCACTGATTCTTCTCCCCTGCCATACTGAATACATAAATGATAGAGGATACCATGACTCTGTTGTCGCTTCTGGTTTGGACCTTACACTACATAATTACTCACACTATATATCCTGCTGTGTACTGGCACTTGAGCTACTGTTTTCACATTGATGAGGTGACAGCCATTGTATAATCCAGCTGGTACACTATATATAAATCGTGAAAGAGAAAGTGGCAGAGATAATGCAAAATGACTGGCTTGGAGGTCTTGATATCGTGGAGGCGGAAATCTCCTAAAAGTTTAAGAGAAACAATATGGCCATATTGAGTCAAGTCCATAAATACTGGAATATCGACACAATTCTCATATTTTGAGCTCTATACACCACTACAATGGATTTGAAATAAAACTAACAAGATGTGCTTTAACTGCAGACCTTCAGCTTTAATTTGAGGGTATTTACATCCAAATCAGGTGAACGGTGTAGGAATTACAACGGTTTCTATATGTGTCTCCCACTTTTTAAGGGACCCAAAGTAATGGGACAATCGACTCAAAAGCTTTTTCATGGACATGTGTGGGCTATTCCCTCGTTATTTCATCATCAATTAAGCAGGTAAAAGGTCTGGAGTTGATTCAAGGTGTGACATTTGCATTTGGAATCTGTTGCTGTCGACTCTTAATATGAAATCCAAAGAGCTGTCACTATCAGTGAAGTAAGCCATCATTAGGCTGAAAAATCAAACAAACCCATCAGAGAGATAGCAAAAACATTAGGTGTGGCCAAATCAACTGTTTGGAACATTCTTAAAATGAAAGAACTCACCAGAGAGCTTAGCAACACCAAAAGACCCGGAAGACCACGGAAAACAACTGTGGTGGATGACAGAATCATTTTTTCCCTATTGAAGAAAAACCCCTTCACAACAGTTGGCCAAATCAAGTACACTCTCCAGAAGGTAGGTGTATATGTGTCAAAGTCAACAATCAAGAGAAGACTTCACAAGAGTGAATATAGAGGGTTCACCACAAGATGTAAACCATTTGTGAGCCACAAAAACAGAAAGACCAGATTAGAGTTTGCCAAACAACATCTAAAAATGCCATTACAGTTCTGGAACAACATCCTATGGACAGATGAGACAAAGATCAACTTGTACCACAGTGATGGGAAGAGAAGAGTATGGAGAAGGAAAAGAACTGCTCATGATCCAAAACATACCACCTCAGTGAAGCATGGTGGTGGTAGGGTCATGGCGTGGGCATGTATGGCTGCCAATGGAACTGGTTCCCTTGTATTTATTGATGATGTGACTGCTGACAAAAGCAGCAGGATGAATTCTGAAGTGTTTCGGGCAATAATATCTGCTCATATTCAGTCAAATGCTTCAGAACTCATTGGACGGTGCTTCACAGTGCAGATGGACAATGACCCGAAGCATACTGCAAAAGCTATCAAAGAGTTTTTTTAGGTTAACAAGTGGAATGTTATGCAATGGCCAAGTCAATCACCTGTCCTGAATCCGATTCACTTGATGAAGACAAAACTGAAGGGAAAATGCCCCAAGAGCAAGCAGGAACTGAAGACATTTATAGTAGAGGCCTGACAGAGCTTCACCAGGGATGAAACCCAGCGTCTGGTGCTGTCTATGCGTTCCAGACTTCAGGCTGTAATTGACTGCAAAGGATTTGCAACAAAGTATTAAAAAGTGAAAGTTTGATGTAGGATTGTTTAGTTTGTCCCATTACTTTTGGTCCATTAAAAAGTGTGAGGCACATATAGAAACCATTGTAATTCCTACACTGTTTACCTGATTTGGATGTAAACACCCTCAAATTAAAGCTGAAAGTCTGCAGTTAAAGCATATCTTGTTAGTTTTTATTTCAAATCCATTGTGGTGGTGTATAGAGCCCAAAATATGAGAATTGTGTCGATGTCCCAATATTTATGGACTTGACTACTCCATCCAGGGCCAGAGGTTACCACATGGAGAACCGATCCGAGATCACCACTGACCTGATCAACAAGAGTCAATCTTTGATTGCCATGAAGGAGAGATATGTACAGCAAAGTATGATGGACTCTCCAATTCGATGTTGCAGTAGGAAAAGGTGTGGGTCACTTGCTGTTGTGGAACTGCAAATTACAGCATAACCTGCCAACCCAGGAGTTTGTAGTTTCACAACCGTTATAAAGACACAGGTTGCCTGACTCCTGCCACAATATTCATATTCTGCATGTATGTACATTGTATATAGTTTACATTCATTACAAAGACGAAGTATTCGGCAATGCTAGAGCTTATCATGCTACACTTTCTTTCTCATTGCAAACAGTATTTTTGAAATAGGTTAGAGGTGTCCTCTGACTATCACTGCATTTTCTCACAACCCAGTTTTGTGTCCTTCTTTGCCATCAGCACCCTCTGATTAAAATAAATGAATAAATTCTATAAAACATCATTTTACAATAAGTGCAATCTAAACAAAATCTCTCGACAATCCACCCACTGGCATAAGATACTTGTTAGATACACTCTACCCTATGGAGAGAAAGGTTGTTGGATGCATTGTTGAGCTGACCAGAAGGCATGCCGCCAGGCTTTGCAAACAACAAATGCTAAGGTACCACTCTTACTTCTGAGTTCATAAGCTTTAACTATCATCATCTTTATTACACACAGGAGAGGCGGCAGGCACCATGGGGATAGCCTTGCATAATTTAATAAGATTTTTATTATACGATTTAATGGTAAAATCAGCTAAAATTACTTTCCACTATCAAAATCTTTAAACCCTTGGCCACTCACATTTTCATGACAGCACTTCTAAATTCCCACTTCAACCACTGGTAGTAATTATTTATCTACCGGTGATGCTGGAACAGTGCCTTGAGTTTGGGCAGGTAGCATCATCAGTATCCTTCTCTGAAGGTTTGCCTGTTTATAGGATGGAGGATCTTAAAACGCTTTGACCAAGACACTTTAACACTTGGATAAAGAAAAAGTGCAAGGAGAAAGGATTAGTCAGCCATATCAGCAGAGATTGGAAGCTTAAGATATTATTGGCCTGATTGAGAGTCAAAGGTACACTCATGGTCAAAAGTTTTCAGAATGACATAACTATTGGTTTTCAGTGTTTTAGACTTTTTTGTCAGATGTTGCTATAGTATACTGAAGTAACATTTCAAGCATTTCAGTGTCAAATGCTTTTATTGACAATTACATTAATTTTATGCAAAGAGTCAATATTTGCATTGTTGACCCTTCTTTTTGAAGATCTCTACATTTCGCCCTGGCATGTTGTCAATCAACTTCTGGACCACATACTGACTGATGGCTGCCCATTATTGCCTAATCAATGCTTGGAGTTTGTCAGAATTTGTGGGTTTTTGTTTGTCCACCCGCCTTTTGAGAATTGACCACAAGCTCTCAATGGGAATAAGGTCTGGGGAGTTCCTGGCTATGAACCCAAAATTATGATGTTTTGATCCCCGAGCCAGCTAGTTATCACTTTTGCATTAATGCAAGGTGCTCCATCATGCTGGAAAAGGCATTGTTTGTCACCAAACTGTTCTTGGATGGTTGGGTGAAGTTGCTCTTGGAGGATGTTTTGGTACCATTCTTTATTCATGGCTGTGGGCCTGATTCATTAAGGATCTTAAATGAAGAGGTATCTTATTTCAGTCTCCTGGACTAAACCATTTTACAATGCAAGGGGTGCAAACTAGATTTCTGTTTTGCACATAAGTTAAATACTGACTGTTTTTTATGTAGCCCACAAATATCAATTTTAAATTTCAGTGTGCAAATAAGCTATCAAGTATTTGTGTGCTACATGAAAAAACAGTCAGTATTTAACTTATGAAATCTAGTTGCACCCCTTGAATTGTAACATGGTTTTGTCCAGGAGACTGAAATAAGATACCTCTTCATTTAAGATCCTTAATGAATCAGGCCCTGTGTTCTTAGGCAAAATTGTGAGTGAGCCCACTCCCTTGGCTGAGAAGCAACCACGCACATGATTGGTCTGAGAATGGTTTACTGTTGACATGACGCAGGACTGATGGTAGCGCTAACCTTTCCTTCTCCGGACAATCGTTTTTCCAGTAGCCCCAAACAACCTGAAAGGGGATTCATCAGAGAAAATGACTACCCCAGTCCTCAGCAGTCCGATCCCTGTACCTTTTGTTGAATATCAGTCTATCCCTGATGTTTTTCCTAGAGAGAAGTGGCTTTTTTTGCTGGCTAACTTGACAACATGCCATCCTCCAAAAGTCTTCGCCTCACTGTGCGTGCAGATGCACTCACACCTGCCTGCTGCCATTCCCAAGCAAGCTTTGCACAGGTGGTGCCCGCAGCTGAATCAACTTTAGGTGACGGTCCTGGCGCTTGCTTGGATGTTCTTGGGCACCCTGAAGCCTTCTTCACAACTATTGAACCTCTCTCCTTGAAGTTATTGATGATCCAATAAATGGTTGATTTAGGTGCAATCTTACTAGTAGTAATATCCATGCCTGTGAAGCCTTTTTTGTGCAAAGCAATAATGACTGCACATGTTTCCTTACAGGTAACCATGATTAACAGAGGAAGAACAATGATTTCAAGCACCTCCCTCCTTTTAAAGCTTCCAGTCTGTTATTTTAACTCAATCAGCATGACAGAGTGATCTCCAGTCTTGTCCTCGTCAACACACTCTCCTGTGAGAGAATCGCTGACTTGATGTCAGCTGGTCCTTTTGTGGCAGGACTGAAATACAGTGGAAGTGTTGTTTTTTTGGGATAAAGTTCATTGTCATGGCAAAAAGGGACTTTGAAATGAATTGCAATTCATCTGATCTATATGCAAATTGCCATCATAAAAACTGAGGCAGCACAGCAGACTTTGTGAAAAATAATATTTGTGTCATTCTCAAAACTTTTGGCCATGACTGTACACCTGTTTTCTTAGCTTATCTTTGAGTGTTTTTTCCTTCAGAATGTGAACTGCGTCTATTCAGACCTGCAACTTTGCAGGCCCTAGATTAGTGTTGTGAAAAAAATATAAATTAATTTTTTTTTGTACACGTCAGGAAGTTTCAAGTTCTAAGTCATAGTAATTGCGTTTGTAACATATTAAAATGTTTTTGTACATGTTCACAAGCAGGGACTAGGCTGGGATTGGGTCAGGGGGTATATGCCCCCTTGGCCAATTCCATAGTGGGCTTCTTTTAGCTGGGTCACTGAGCTACATGCATTTATTTTCCTTTAAAATGTTGCTAATAGGCTGCTGAGCCGTGTCCTGTCTCCCGGACTAAAGTTTGCTAGACAGGCACTGTTCACAAGTTGAATGTCGTTGTCTGAGGGATATATCTGTTGTCAGGTGTATGCATCTGCTACATTCAGACCTGGACGCATCTTGAACTCTGAATACAGTGTACATACAAATACACTTGCGTGCAACTTTTTCAATAGCAAGTTATGCTTGTGTTCCACTCTGAATCAGGCTTTATGTCTTATGTTCAAAATGAACTTCTTACATCGTGGTACTAGGGACACAGAGGTTCTTAGTGAGCAATTCAGGTGTTTCATTGGAGGTTATTAAAAGTAAGGGGAGCAGGTGAAAAAAATGGCATATTCCTCTACACTCATATAGATTCTCAAAAGTGTATTGGTAATAAGGAAATATAGCACAATGTTATCTGTTATGGGCCTCTTTAGAGTTAGGAGAAAATCCAGTTAAAGGGTGCAAATTTGCACCTGGACAAACCATCTATCGATATAAGGGTGCAAATGAAATGTAATTTTTTTGCATGCAGGGAAAATACTATATACTTTTGTATGTATGTCACAATATATTTGCCCCTTACCCGCACGAGCTACATGGTTTTGCCAAGTTGCAAAATTGCACCTTCTAGCAGGATTTGCTTATTTCACTCATGTCAAGAGAGATTTTGTCAACTTTAGAACATCACTCAGCAATGGCTAAAGATCAAAAGTAGGAAAAAGGAAGATGGATTTGTTTTATATGTAAAGAATGAAATAAACTAACTTTTATCTCATCGGGGCAAACGCAGGACTTTTAGAAGGGGGCTTTCCAAATGCTCGGTTGGTGAAGCCTATTTAAGAAGTATTGTGCTGGTACTACTACTCCCGCAATACCTGGTCTATGATCACCATTTCAGAAAGCATTAACAGATTAATATCATGCTATTTTTCTTAGATAAAGATATTTTAATGAAAGAAGGTTCTTAAATCTTGTTTTTAGTAAGTGTTATCTGATGTGAGTACAGGGCGCTTTGGGGAAATTGGGACCCTTTCCAAATGTGCGTATTAGGCACAGAAGGGATGAGTAGACAAAATGAGATGCACACAAAAAGGAGGAGAAATAAAGGGACAAAAACACATAAAGAGGGGGAAAGATATGCACACACACACACAAAAAGGGGGGCAGAGGCACACATAGAGAACAAACCAGCGCTCTTCTGTTATAAAATGTGATATTCCTTAAGCTGTTGCCAGTTGATCTGTATGTTAGGGAAGTGTTCCATCTTCATATCATACTTAAGGTCAGGCTTAAAATAAAAAAAGATGAGGTGTAACACAGTGTGTAGGGAACCATTAATGGCGAGACTTACAACACTCAAAACTTACCCTGTGGTTTACAGTGTTTTCTACATGCAGATGTCAGTTTTATAGAATTCAAATGTACAGAGAAAATTATCTGATTAAGTCAATTTTTATTCTTCTATTGGGTATAAATTATAATTGATTACTAGATAGAAGAATACAGATTGACTTATACCCCATTCATACTGCACCAAAATCCCGGGTTTTTGCCGGGGCAAGCTCAAACGACCCGGGTCTTGGTGCAGTATGAATGGTACAAGTCCAAAATACCGGGTCTAAAAACCCGGATCTTCAACCCGGGATTTATCGAGGGGTAATTCCCGGGTCGGACCCGGGTTGACTGCACTATGAATGGTGCATACCCGGGTTGCACAGAAAACAAGATGATTGGCTCTCTGCCTGTCAGTGAATCATGAAGAACTGTGGGGCAATGGTGAGGGGTATATTTTATAGTATAGATCTGTGTGCAGCATATCTCACAGTGATTCTACTGTGCTGTGTACACATTTTTTGGAACTGAAGGTGACCTCTCAGTTTTCTTTATTCTTTATTAAAAGGGGAAAGAGTAAAATGTAGTAATTGGGTTTGGATTGTGAGAAAATTAAGAACATCAACCAGAATAGAGCTACAAGTACACTAAATTTGGAATATAAGTAGTATATAAAGGTCATCAACAATTAAAGGTCATTTAGCCAGTCCCTGCAGCTGTATAATGCTCATTCTTCAGCCACAGAGGGGTCACAAAGAAGAAAGCTCAATGTACATGTCAAGTTGCTGCCTCGTTTTATTACCATAGAGTAAAATTAAATTCTAAGCACCAATAGTTATTATCCCTGCACCTTTAAATCACAATATCTTGCCAAAATGAATTGTCAAGGCGTGTTGGAAGGCTGGCCTGAGAGTATGTTCTGCTGCAGTCTACACATTGGTCACACCTTCTTACCATACCTTTTTGTAAATATAGTGCAGGAATCCTAATGATAAGTTCAGTCGCTGAGTGATGAAGAAAGGTACTTAGATCCCAAATACTATACACATTATTATATTGAATGCGTGAATCATCACATCCCTAGATTATGAGACCTATAAATGCTGTGTTCCAGCATTAACCAGTCACCTTTCAATGACATCACCATTTTTCAGCCAATGAAAACTGCTCTGGTGATGACTCCCACAAATTGCCAGGGCACAGACTTGTGCAGTATGAATGGGGTCAACCCGGGAAATTCCCGTGTCCGAGGTGCAGTATGAATGGTGTTTCTGAGCTGGGACGCTCCGAGCCCCGGCAAAAACCCGGGATATTGCAGGGGCGGCAGTATGAAAGTGGTATTACTCACCACTGTATGATAGTTAACGGAGCGCTTGGTCTCTAATGTGACAGAAGGGAGAGGAGATTAAAAGGTCCACCCTCTTTTTTTTATTTTTAGGATATTTAAAAAAATTTCCAGGCATTGGCATTAAAGAGTACCTACTCATACCAGAAATTTTGGATAATATTTTGGTTACTCTAGAAGCTGGTGATAGACAGCAATAACAACAATATATACCAGAACAAGATGAGGAATTGGATAAATTATTAATAGAGGATATTACTGTAATTATGAGAGATTTACGTATGCCTGATGTGGACTGTAATTTGCCAATTGCTAAATCAGTCTTTGGTAGTGACTTTCTGGTTTGTTTAAATGGATCTCTCAAACAATAAGTTGTATAACCAACACACTTTGTGTAAACTTATGTCTGCATGCAACATAGTCCACAAAGGAAAACAGCAGGCTCATTCTGTCCTAATTTGAAGTAGAAGACAAGATATCTGCAACTGCAGATCTATTAATTGGACAAAATGTCCAATGAGAACTCGACAGACTAGAATATACTTGGATGGCAGTGTACAAACTGCTCATTGCACCTGGCAGTGCAAGCATGATCAATGCTAATTGCCTCTTAATTGTACTCCTCTTCACTTCTTTGTTCCATACACAGATTAACAATACCCCCATCCATAAAGCAATGGTTTAATAAGCATCACACAGTTGTCATGCTCAGTCTCCAGAATATTCTGCAACAATTTACAAATATATATATATATATATATATATATATATATATATATATATTATAATTAAAGATACTAAGGCTCTGTTCCCCGAGAACTTAACACACCCAAACTTAGCATATCCGAGTGCCGCATTGGCTCGGTACTTTCACGCTTTTTCGGAATCGAAAATGAGGCAAAATGTCATCGTTACATCGTCTGATCTCGTGAGTTTTGAAATCTATAAATACCGCCCTCCACAGCGATCTAGCGCCATTTGAAAGTGGGAAACAGAAGGGTAGCACAGTGTGTAGAGCAGTTGGGCAGCAACTGCGATACAATTGTTAAGCATGTTTTGTCGCTATCCAATAACGATTGTCGAATCGCAGGCGCTCTGGATCCAGTGAACAGTCATTCAGTCCTGAAGTCTGTGGACAAGATGTCTGATCACTGGATGAAAAGCTCCTGCTTATATGCAAACAGAAATACAGTGAAACAATGCAGATGGTATGGCTTGCTTCTATTGGTCCAGGCTTAAAGAAGGTCCAGGGGGTTGCAGATCATAGGCTGGTTCAATCTAAGGAATCCAAAGGTGGGGGTTATCTCTCCAGGGGATGAGCTCTGTTCTTCCCGCCAAAACTCCAATTACAACCAATCCATTAGCATTTTACAGTCAGCATCATATTATAGGTTTATTCCCTAACATCAATAACTAGAGTATGCAATGTGCGATCTCTTCGCCGAATGCACCATACAGCTGCTGATGTAAAGGGGATCAGACATTACACGTTTCCTTTAACCTGAACTATATGTATGACTAATATGCATATAACTTATAATATTACATATAAACACTACTATATTTTGACATAAATAACTGTGTTGCGACTACGATTAATATGTACTATTTACAAATGTGTGTGTGTGCGAATGTATACAAAAGTGTAAAAACTGTTAGTGCCACGTGTTGCGGCTGGATACGCCCTTCCACGCCGTAGCGTGCTCTATGCATAGTTTCAGACAAAGACAATCAAGTTTGCTTGATTTTAATTGAAATGACTTTATCCAATTTGCTGACTTCGACGGCTCCACCCTTTGATACTGTTATAAACTATCACCTAATCACCGTCTCAAGTTCAGGATTATACAACACTTCTTCACAGACCGTGATCTCGGTATCTCTCACCACCCTTTCAGTCTCGTTCTCAGTGATTTTCCCAGAAGACGGTTTTCCATACTTCAACACAGTAGGAACACATTTGACACCTAAACTAATTGCTAAGATGACACCCAGTATAAGGAGAAGGAGCTTACCTACACTAGCAACCATTTCCTGTACCCACTTTCCCAGACCAGAGAACCATTTCACAGGGTTCAACCACGAGAACCAACCTGCCACCTTTTCTCCGACCTCATATAACGAAGAATTATGGTTCCTTCGAAATTCCCATTTCAGTTGCAGAATTTTGTCCATCTTCCGGTCTATAACCTCTTTGGGATCGTCTGTATTATTGGTGATGTACATGCAACACTTTTACACCAAACTGGGTGCCCAAAGTCACACAGTATCCACCAGTAATAGAGGTGAGATAATTCAGTACCAACCTATGTTGCACTAACTCCTTCTTGTACGCTTGTAGCTCCCTTCCAGTATACCTGAAAGTGTCATCATACATCTCGGTGATATTGTCTATTAATTTAGCTAGGTCTTGAATATATTTAAAGTTTAAAGTTCCCCGAGCGGTCCTGGTGAGGTCTAGAGCAACCATAACTTGAAAATCAGCGGTTTCACTAATCAATTTTGTAGCTATGGGCTCCTCACCAAGAATCATATTTCTCTTGCCACAGTGTTCATACTGTGTGTGTATGTATGGTGGTGATGTAGTCTAGTGAATACCAACCATTTCTTCATGAGTAATAGTCATGATTTCAGGAACCAGTTTAGCTAAGAAACACAAACCCTTGGAACTCGGAGTCACCCAGGAATAAGCTTTCCTTCCACAAACAAAGTACACATCATCAGGGAGAACATAAGGAACAGTATGCCCATTAATTATATCACATAAGGTTTTGACAAAACTACCCATGCCTAGTGCCTCCATTTATTCGAGACACGTGTCAACATGGATGACATTCTTACAATTACATATGGAGACCTTTCCAATGGATACTTACTTATGTTTAGTTACACGTCCTAATTTGTGGTGTCCATCAACAGTCCTGCCTATTGGTGACCTTACAAGTGTCCCTCCAAAATGAGTGTGACAAGCCATTGTCTGATCTGTTCGGTCAGCTTTCCAATTCTCCAGACGCTTTGCATGAGAGATGTTTAGGCACAGTAAGGATCTGTCTAAGGAGTATTGTCGAAGCTTCAGACTAGGGGACCTAGTGTTATTGTACCTCCCTTCTATGGGCCTCCCTCCCCTCAATTCTAGTACTTAAGAAATGTTTAGTGGGAATGGTACTAGTCCTATGTTATGCTGTCCCTGAGGCACATGTGAGCACACCCAGCACTCAGTTTGATTTAGAACCTTACCCACTAAGGAGTGATAATCTTCCAGAGGATGCCCGCCCTTGTCCAGGGTACTGGTGGACTGGCATCGCTGGATGCACTTTTCTTCAACTAGGGAGTCACAGAACTTACAGATACAATACTCATCAGACAATAGCCCCTCACACTGTCTCCGAGTTCCCGAGCTAGCAGACCTTTTCATGACCCCTGGACCAAGCTTCATAATGGACTGCTCTGGGTATTCCAATAACTCCATCTCATCTGTACCACTACCAGAACCTGCCTCTGTCCTCCATCCTCCTTCACAAAAATCGGGTGTCCTAGAAAAAGTAAAAACAAGGAAAATCCTGGAACAAAAGAAAAACATAAAACACCACTCCATCGCTGGAAAGATAGTGCTGAGGCAACATCTCTGGTTCAGGTGTCTTGACTGCAGGCTTTGTCACAGATTTACGAGTGACAGATCAGTGTCGTCGGTCTCAGCTTTATCTCGCACTTTCTCCGGGTTACTGACTCTCCTGCAATGGGTGGAATGGACCCAAGTGTCTCTCTCTGCAACCTTCAGTGATGTGGTACTGGTCAGCAGCACTTGGTACGGGCCTTCCCATTGGTCTGTTAAACAACCTGAGTGTAAGAAATTGCGGATCATAACATAGTCCCCAGGTTCAACATCATGACAGTTCATTTCTGGCATACCAGGTGACAGCATTTTGAGTTTTTGTTGTTGTTGTTTTAGTTGTCTGCTCATTTTGATTAAATATTGTACAGTCACTTCATTATTACACTTTAAGTCGTCTTGCGGACTCACGATCAAATGAGGTTGTCGGCCGAACAGTATCTCAAAGGAGGACAGATTAAGAGGAGGTCTAGGAGTGGTTCGGATGCTATGGAGGACTAGTGGCAAAGCTTCAGGCCACGCTAACCCAGTTTCAGCCATTAACTTACCAAGCTTGTTCTTAATAGTACCATTTACTCTTTCCACCTTACCACTGGCTTGTGGTCGGTAAGGGGTGTGAAGTCTGCTACTGATTCCCATGAGCTTACGCATATTTTGGAAGATATCACCAGTAAAATGGGTACCCCTATCACTTTCAATGATTCTAGGGATACCGAACCTACACACAAACTCTTGTACAATTTTCTTTGCAGTGAACACAACAGTATTAGTGGCTGCCGGATATGCTTCTACCCAACCGGAAAACACATCAATACATACTAACACATACTTTAGATTCCTGCAAGGTGTTAATTGGATATAGTCAATTTGTATTACCTGAAAAGGTCCGTCTGTAGGAGGGATGTGGGATGGCTCAGTTGGAATAGTTTTCCCGACATTTTTCCTCAAACAAGTAAGACATGACATTGCTTTCTTACCAGCCTGAGAGGAAAATCCAGGAGCACACCAGTTTAAACATACCTTCTTTACCCAGGTGAGTCAGACCGTGTGCTGCTTCAGCCAGGCTTGGATAGTATGTTCGGGGAGCTACAGGCTTACCTTGTCCATCCCACCAGAGTCCTCTTGACCACATCCCTTCGCCTTCCAGACCGCCTTTTCCTGCAGGGAACACAAATCTTGCATTTCAATTAATTTTTGCATGTCTAATGTCTGAAAAACCATCATAGTCTCGGTCGATGCAGTCATAGGTTGCCCTGCTGCCCATTTAGCAGCTTCCTCCGCCCTGTTATTGCCAAATGACACCGGGTCTTCTTCAGAGGTATGGGCTTTACACTTTATGACGGCTACCGTCCTGGGTAACTGTATCGCTGTCAAAAGTCCTTTTATGTGTTGTGAGTGTGCCACTGGCGTGCCTGCTGCTGTCGTAAAGTTTCTAAGACGCCAAAGGGCCCCAAAATTGTGCACTACCCCGAAGGCGTACCTAGAGTCAGTATATATATTAGCTGATTTACCTTTTGCCAACTCACAAGCTCTCCTTAATGCTGCTAGTTCCGCCACCTGGGCTGAGTGAGGTGGGCCAAGGGGTTCAGCTTCTACAACATTCTGATCGTCTACAACAGCATAATTAGTACATAGTTCTCCCGTCTCTGTCTGTCTATGACAACTCCCATCTGTATAAAATGTAAAATCTACATTTTCTAAGGGGGTGTCACGTATGTCGGGCCTAGCAGTAAAGGTCTGGTTTAGGTATTCCATACAATCGTGCGTATCAGTACTCTTGCCAAACTCATCACCACCCAGAGTCTCCTCATCTCCCACCCTTTGTGTCTCTCGAGACACATATGGAAAGTATGTAGCTGGATTTAAGGTGCTACATCGTTTGATGGTGATGTTTGAGGGTGCCATCAGAGCTAGTTCCCATTTTGTGAATCTAGCTGAGGAAACATGTCTGGTTTGAGCTGAGTTTAACAGAGCTGATACACCATGGGGTGTATAGACAGTTGAATCATCTCCTAATACTACGTCCTTGCTCTTACCAGAAGAGCTGTTGCTGCTACACTTCTGAGACATGTTGGGAGTGATCTTGCCACAGTGTCCAATTGTGCACTGTAGTATGCTACCGGTCTGCTTGCGTCACCATGTTTCTGTTTGAGGACACCTGCTGCACAACCATCAGCTTCTGTACAGTATAGATCAAAAGGCTTTTCGTAATCAGGTATTCCCAATGCAGGTGCTCTAGTCAGACTATCTTTAAGATTAAAGAACACTTGCTCTGACTCTTCTGTGTGTATGACACGTTCTGGTTTCGAGGAAGAGACTAGATTCTGCAATGGTAATGCCAGAATAAAAAAACCTGGGATCCAGGATCTACAGTATCCACACATCCCCAAGAAGGTACGAATTTGCTTCTGGCTCTGCGGCAGAGTCATGTGTTGTATGGCCTCAATTCTGTCGGTCGTCAAGAGTCTTAGCCCCTGGGTGAGACAATGTCCTAAGTATTTGACCTTAGTCTGACATGGCTGTAACTTGTCCTTTGCCACTTTGTGCCCTGTTTGCGAGAGATGGAGCAACCACAATTTAGTATCATGTAAACATGACATAAAAGAATCAGAGCACAGCTACAAATCATCCACATATTGAATTAGAACAGACCCATTGCTAGGCTGGAAAGTTTGTAAACAGTCATGTAAGGCTTGAGAGAAAATACTGGGGCTGTCAATGAACCCATGGGGCACTCTGGTCCATGTATATTGCACCCCCCGGTAGGAGAATGCAAAAAGGTATTGGCAGTCTGGGTGAAGAGGAACTGAGAAGAAAGCAGAACATAGATCAATCACAGTGAAATGACTAGCAGACGGTGGAATCTGCATGAGGATGACAGCTGGATTGGGCACTACGGGGAATTGGCTCTCAACAACTTTATTAATTCCCCTTAAGTCCTGGACTAATCTATAGCCCCTCCCCCCACACTTCTTCACAGGAAAAATGGGACTATTTGCTGTGCTGGATGTACGAATTAAAATCCCTTGTTGCAACAACCTCTCAATAACAGGATAGACCCCTAGTTCCACCTCCGGTTTTAATGGATACTGTGGGATTTTTGGAGATATCCCACCACTTTTTAGATTTACCATTACGGGAGCTACGTTTGCCATTAATCTAGTGTCCTGTCCATCTCTGGTCCATAGGGAACCCGGTATTTCCAGCAACATCCCCTTTACTTGAGATGGACTTTGTTCTATAGCGGTAGAGTGTAACATTAACTTTGAGGGGTGTCTAATATATCCTGTACCTCATGCGCGACCTTCTTTGGTATATCTAAGAACACACCATCTGGGGTACAGTATATGACACATCCCATTTTACATAACAAGTCTCTCCCTAGCAAGTTAGTAGGAGCTGCTGCAGCTAAGAGAACCGAATGCTTAGTATGCAGGGGCCCGATAGTAACTTCAGCAGGTTAAGTTAAAGGATAATGTAACACTCTTCCCGTTAACCCCATAGCTGGAATAGTTTTACTGGTCATCTGTAGATTAAAAGGAGAGGTTATCACAGATCTGGTCGCCCCTGTATCTACAAGAAAAGTTTGTTTCCTATGTCAACTATCATTGTTGGTTCTTCTCTCTGACTCTCAGTTAACCTCACTGGCTGTAGACTACAGGTAGGACCTGACCCCTAGCGCTGACCACCGCTTTCCCGCACGGTATTTACTGCTATGACGTGCGTGGGCAGGTATGATTCCTCTTGTCTATGTGAATTCTTCTTTGGAAGATACTTATGTGACCCACCCTTATGTGTATTGCGTCTCTCCTTTTTACAATCTCCCATGAAATGTCCTTCTTCGTTAAAGTTAAAACACCTGACTATTTTATGTTTCTTGTTATGTGGGTTGTATACTGGTGGTCGTGTATGCATTCCCTCTAGAGCCTGTATACTTACCGTCATTAACATCACTTTTCTCTTCCTTTTTTCTAAAAAGGTTTTTGTCATGCTCCACAGCAGACTCCCTAAGAGAATCTACTGTGATGCCTCTCCAATTAGGTAATGTGGTTTGTACCCTCGTCTTTAAATTTTCTCTATGGCCATCCATTAATACCCCTACAGCTACCTCTCTGTGATGTGGGTCCTCACCTAGGTTTGATATCCCAGTGAACCGTGCTATCGCTGTTAGAGCTCTAGTGAAGTAATCTGATGCTGTTTTACTATCTTTCTGTTTGATGGTGAACATTTTACTCCAATTCACTACTACTGGAAAATAGATGGCTAAATGTGTGACAATTTGTTCTATATTCTCTTGATTAATCTCATCTGTCAAGGTGTCATCTTCCTCCAACGAACAATCTTTAATACATTTTTGTATGTTAGTATTGGGAGGAAGACACGCCCTCAACACTACACGCCAGTCCTTATTGGTTGGTTTGTGTGCATTTCCTAAGTCTTTAACAAATTTCTGACACTTGGCCAACTCTTTTCTAGGGTCTGGGAATTCAGTCATAATGGAACGTAATTCTGATCTAGTCCAAGGACAATGCATTGTAACATTTCTTAAAGGAACTACACAATCCTTATCCGCTTTCCCATTGGGAACTAATATTGTGCGGACAGGATACGTACCCACTGGTTCACTATCTTCAGGATTAACTACTTCAGTATTTTGGATGTTATCCCTCCTAGTGGTCACATTACTCTCACCTATCTCAGCCATTGCACCTTTTCCATACTTACGCTGAACCTCTAGCATATTAACAGCATGGGCAATGGCTGAAATTGCAGTGGGTTCATCTTCTTCATCAGGAACACTTGTTTTAAACTGACTTAAAACAGGATATAACTTAGCAAATTCTTTTTTTTTTCATTTTTAATAACGGCTGTACTTACTCCTCCTGCCACATAGGGTGGCGGGGGCATGCTTGCGCTGAGTTCTCCACGCTTCTCAATGGCCACTTCCACTGTGCTCATGCTTTTTGCCACGCCTACTTCCGCTGTGCGATCGCTGCTCTGCCACGTGTTGCCTTCCATTTGCCACAATTTTAAACAATCATTATGTTTATTTCTCACTTTTGTTGACTTAATCAACCACACTTTATCTTTTACATTTTTTAGTACCTCTGAATTAAAACTTCCTATTGTTTGGAAAGGCCTAACACAATCCCACGTGTCGCAATAACCCGTTGCGTATTCACCATATTTCTTACACATGGGAAACCTCGCTGAACCAATAGGCCCTTCCTTAGGCAGTACACTGGCCATCTCTAGCGTATGCTTAGCACCCATGTTTAACAGTATCTTTTATGCTGAACACAGATACACCGCAATGCTCTGTTCCTTCCAGCAAACAATACCCTTTTATGCGGAACACAGATATACCGCAATACTCTGTTCCTTCCAGCAAACAATTTCAACCCTGTTGCTACAATCACCGCTAGAGATCTCTAATGCCCGGTGGACGTATTTCCACTAGCCGCGTCCACTCGCTTTTTCTCGCACCAGGCGAGGACCCCTAACACAGAAATATCACTGTAGGCCCCCAAGGGTATCAGCTCCTCTATACCCACGGCTCTACTACAAAATCTGTTGAGTTTATTATCGCTGGAAGAGCAAAGTCGATACAATCAACCTGCCTTTCCAGTATAATTCCTCGAAGCTGCTCTCCCAATTCACACTCATGCTTGTCCTTACCGTGCGATCGGATCGCACCGCCTACTAATACTAATTATCAGTAAACCATGCGATCTATTGGGCGCGCTTGGCGAAAACCTCTTTTGTTTTCGCCTTTGGTATATCTGCCTAATATACCATTCACCAGTTAGGCACCTGCCTCGTCAGACCGCAACTGACACTCTATTCAACAATAGATCACAACTTTAGTGTATTGAAATCACAAAATTACACAATATACACATTTTCTGCGCAGAAAATCAACATAATTCCCAACAATAGCAATAACATTTCAGAGACTTTCACAAGTGATTATACTATGCATGTATAACAACTATCAAAACGATTGTTTAACCACGTGGCAAATCTACCGGAAGTTCACATACGCAAAGCAGGAAGTACACATACGCTAAGCAATGCAATACATTTAAAATGCAATATGACAATAAAAATAAATAGTTTTCTCTCTTGTCCCTAGATTCAAGTTAGCGGACATTCGGTTTCACAACACAGAGTAAAATTCAGGTTTTGAACACATTGCGTTCTTACCCGTATATGACGCGTCTCCACCCTTTGTTGGGGAACCGAAATCCGTTGGTTTTGCGTATCATCCGGCAACGAAACCTCCGCCGTGAGCCCCCAAATTGTTATGCACGTTTTGTCGCTATCCAATAACAATTGTCGAATCTCGATTTGTGTTTCCAATGCATAAATATTTATTCTTAAAGAGTAGCAGAATAATTCAAGCAAAATAATAGTAAGTACAGCCGTTATTTATCGCAGGCGCTCTGGATCCAGTGAACAGTCATTCAGTCCTGAAGTCTTTGGCAAGATGTCTGATCACTGGATGAAAAGCTCCTGCTTATATGCAAACAGAAATACAGTGAAACAATGCAGATGGCATGGCTTGCTTCTATTGGTCCAGACTTAAAAAAAGGTCCAGGGGGTTGCAGATCATAGGCTGGTTCAATCTAAGGAATCCAAAGGTGGGGGTTATCTCTCCAGGGGATGAGCTCTGTTCTTCCCGCCAAAACTCCAATTACAACCAGTCCATTAGCATTTTACAGTCAGCATCATATTATAGGTTTATTCCCTAACATCAATAACTAGAGTATGCAATGTGCGATCTCTTCGCCAAATGCACCGGACAGCTGCTGATGTAAAGGGGATCAATATGATATCAGACATGACACGTTTCCTTTAACCTGAACCATATGTATCACTAATATGCATATAACTTATAATATTACATATAAACACTACTATATTTTGACATAAATAACTGTGTTGCGATTACGATTAATATGTACTATTTACAAATGTGTGTGTTTGTGCGAATGTATACAAAAGTGTAAAAACTGTTAGTGCCACGTGTTGCGGCTGGATACGCTCTTCCACGCCGTAGCGTGCTCTACACATAATTTCAGACAAAAACAATCAAGTTTGCTCGATTTTAATTGAAATGACTTTATCCAATTTGCTGACTTCGACAGAATTGAAAGACAAGGGGTTAGCAGTGTTCAACAAAGTCTACAGTGACATTCAGGAGAGCTCCATTGCGAATTGTCATTGCAGAAAAATACTAATAGTGCTTGGTGTAATTCTGCAGTCAGTCTACTGTGTTAGATAGGTAACACACAAAGAGGAGAGCTCCATTGCTAATTCTCATTGCAGAAAAATACAAATTCTAGTGCTGGCAGGTTTGGTGTAATTCTGCAGTCACAGTCTTCTGTGTTTTTCTTCTGACTTTTTGTCAAATTGTACAGTGTTATATAGTTTACACACAAAGAGAAGAGCTCCATTGCTAATTGTCATTGCTGAAATACAAATACTAGGCCTGGCAGGCTGTTCTTCTGAATTTGCAGTCAAAGTGTACGGTGTTATCAAAATGGATTCACAGCAGTACACAGAAAAGCAAGAGCACCAAGCACCTGCTGCTACCAGTCATGATGATAGTAATCCCTGTATGTCATCTGGTAAAGCCTACGTAAAAGTACATAGTTTTTTTAAGTCAGGTAAAAAAAACATATTTTACCCTGGTCAAGAAAAAAAGAGCCTTGCCTTTCTCTGAGTCTGAGTTCTGCAACTGGCACTGAGCCATCTTCTTGTAAGGTCAGTCGTGATCAAGCAAGACCTTGTCATTCAGACTCCAAAAGTGGTGCCCAAATACTTTTACGTGTAAAAGCCGAGTTGGAAAAAAACAGTAAGGCATTAGAGGAAAATATGTTCCGATTCAGAAATGACACAAATCCCTGAGGAAAGTCCATTCACAAATTCTATGTGTAATCGTGACCATTCTGATAGTGTACCTATAAAGAAGGCCCCTTTCCACATTTCTGCAGATGTGTGCCTGAACAGCCCGAGTGTAGCCGATTATACACCAATTTAAGATGTCACTTTGGAATTGGAACAGGATGAGAGGGATATTTGTGTAGCCGACGAGGGCGCTAATGAGGATGTTGATGAGGATGATGTTTGTGTAAGTCCTGCACCGGTGGAAGCAGTTCTGGCACGTGATAAGAAGAAGGCCATTGTCATGCCTGGATAGAAAAGCAAAACATCCACTTCTTATGTGTGGAATTATTTTTACCCAAAGCCTGACAACAGTATGTAAAGCCACAGTCAGTAGAGGTAGGGACCTTAAACATCTAGGAACCTCATCCATGTTACGCCATTTGACGCGAGTTCATGGCAAGGTGTTGGGAAAATCAGAAACTTATGCTAAAAAAATAACAAGCAGTCCATCATCCGCTAGGACCCTTCTCTCACCTATATCCCTATGCCTGCAATCTACACCCACAACACCGTCCTCGTCAATATCCTCAGTAGAGATCAGAGTTAGTCCTGCATCGAAGCTGCTAAGGCTAGATGACTCCTCCACTATCCTGGATTCCTCAGAAGAATTCTTGAGTGTTAGTCCCGCTGATACTGCTGGGGGTGAATCTTCATCCCAGAAGCAGACCAAGAAGAAGACTACTAGTAGTTTACAACAATTGACTATTAAACAATCCTTTCCAAGAGGAAGCAAGTATGAAAGCTGTCACCCAGTCGCAAATCGGATCACAGACGCCATGGTGACTATGCTAGTATTAGATCTGCGTCCAATATTCACTATTATTGCAACTGGTTTTAGACAGTTACTTGAGGTCTTGTGTCCCCATTACCAAATTCCATCACAGCACCATTTCAGTAGAAAAGCTATTCCTCACCTCTAACAAAAGGTTCGTAAAAATTTTATTATTGGGCTGCAAAATGCCATTTTACCCACTGTACACTTAACCACAGAAATGCAGACAATCGGAACTGAGCAAACTAAAGATATGACTCTGACAGCCCACTGGGTTGTTGATTCGCCTTCACCAGCAGGAACAGCATGTACCCAAGTATGTCACATTTATCAGAGGCAGGCTACTCTGTGTATCACCGGCTTCACTAAGAGGCATACAGCTGACAATCTGTTACAAAAACTAAGGGACCCATGTACCAACTTACTTTGCACTGCCTAAGCTGCCCACCCTCCAGTGTGTACTCGGAAAGAGTTTTTAGCACAGCCAGGAACCTTGTCAGCGATCAGCGTAGGAGGCTACTTTCTCAAAATGTGGAAAAGATGTTCATAAAAATAAACTTCAAGTTCCACAAGGAAGGCCTTTCCCGCCAATTACATCAAAATACTGAGACTTCTGTAATGGTGGATTTCAGCGTGATGAATTAATAATGGGTGAGGATGATGTACACACTGATTAGGGTGAGGATAAGGGTGACGATGATGACATCAACATCTTGCCACAGTAGAGTTCATTAACAGCACTGTTACCTTAGGTGCCTTAAGGCCATTGTTACCTTGTTTTGTGGGGACCCAAACAAACCAAGCACTTCAGCCACAAGGAGTGGCACTTTTGTGGCTGAAGTGCTTGGTTTGTTAAAGTGTGCATGTCCTTTTTAATATCCAACATAAGGGTGGGTGGGAGTGCCCAAGGACAATTCCATCTTGCACCACTTTTCCTTTCAGCTACTGCTGTGTGCCAATGTTACCTACATGTGCTATATACTGTTGTGTGCTTTGCAAAAATCAAAGACACCCATTGATGATGCAGATGACTCAGCCCAACATTTTGACATCTGGTCTTGTCTACTGTAAAATAATTGACCAAAATTAGTGACACCTCTGCTGTAACTCCACCTTTTTAAGATCCAACATAAGGTTGGGTGGGAGGACCCAAGGACAATTCCATCTTGCACAACTTTTCTTTTCTGCCACTGCTGTGTGCCAATGTGTCCTAGAAGTGCTAGCAACTGCCGTGTGTTTGAGTCATTTCTCTATCGCTTCGCATCCAGCCAGGTCGCTGCAGTATTTATCCGAAAGTGTATGAAAATAATATTGTGACCTGTGAGGTGGTCAAAATTGACTGCAAATGACTTGAATTAGTGTTATTGAGGTTAATCATAATGTAGGATCAAAAAAAGAGCAAGAATTATGTGATTTTAGCATATTTTAGCAATTTTTCTAAAAAACACAGATCAAAAACCAAAACACACAAGGGCAGTTTTGTCAAAACCAAAACACGAAGCTAATTCAGATCCAAAACCAAAACCACTTCACGGGGGTCAGTGAGCATCTGTAATATATATATAAATATATAATATTTCGAAAACATGTATATTAATATGTTGTTGGTCCCCCCTTTGCTGCTATTACAGCCTCCAATTTTTTCGGAAGGCTTTCCACTATATTTTGGAACACGTCTGCAGGAATTTGCACCCATAAGGGCATTGTCGATGGCAGGCACTGATGTTGGGTTGTAAGACCTGGCTTTCAGGCTGTATTCCAATTCATCCCAAAGGTGCTTGATGGGGTTCAGATCAGGGCTTTGTGTAGGCTAGTCAAGTTCTTTGACACCAAACTCAAGAAACCATTATTTGATGGACCTTGCTTTGTGTACGCTGGTAATGTCATGTTGAAATAGTAAAGGGCCTTCCCCAAACTGTTGCCACAAAGTTGGAGCACACAATTCTTTAGAATGTCATTGAATTCTATAGCATTAAGATTTATTTTTACTGGAATGAAGAGGCCCAGGCCAGGCTCTGAAAAACAGCCCTCGTTGGCAGTACATATTTGGGTTGGAAGCACCAAATCCAGATGTGTTCATCAGTCTGCTAGATGGTGAAGCATGATTTGTTAATACAGTCAACATTTAGCATTGCACATGGTAATCTGAGGCTTGAGTGTGGCTGCTCAGCAATAGAAGCCCAACAGTTCTAGTGCTAACCTTTTTTCCAGAGGCAGTTTGGAACTCACTACTGAGTGTTGAACTGAGGACAGGTAATTTTTACACGCTTCAGTACTCAGCGGCCCCATTCTTTGAGCTAGTGTGGACTGCCACTTCACGATTGAGTTGTTATTGCTCTTAGATGTTTCCACTTCACAATAACAGCACTTACAATTGATTGCCCTGGGCAGCTATAGCAGTGCTGAAATTTGACTAATTGCATGGTTTTAGGCTTGATCATCCTGTGCACCTTCTAGCAAGAGATGTGGCTGAAACGGCAAAACACAGTAATCAGAAAGGCTATCCAAATGATTTTAACCTTGTAATAAATGTGTGTATATGTGTGCATGTGTGTGTATGTATGTATGTGTATGTATATATATATATATATATATATATATATATATTTATTATAATGTGTGTGTGTATATATGTGTATGTGCATATATGCTGGAATCATTCCGTAGAGATTTGGTACATGTTGGCAAGATAACATCACGCAACCACATTCTTGCTGAGAATCTTCGATTCCCGCACCTTTCAAAGGTGCTCAATAAGATTGAGATATGGAGAATGTAGAGGTCATTGGAGTACAACAAACTATTCATGTTCTTGGAGCCAGCTTGAGATGACTTGTGCTTTGTGACATGGTCTGTTATCCTGCTGGAAGTAGCCGTTAGAAGATGGGTGGACTGTGGCCATGACATATGGTCAACAACAGTACTCAGATAGGCTGTGGCATTTAAACATTGCTCAATTGGTATAAAGGGGACATGTGCCAAGAAAACATTCCCCAGACCATTATACCAACAGTCCTGCAATGTTGACACAAGCCAGGATAGATCTATTGATCCGTGCTGTTTACGCCAAATTCTGACTCTACCATCTGCATGTCGTAGCAAAGATTCATCAGACCAGGTTACGTTTTGTGCCCGCTGTAGCCTTGGTTTCCTGTTCTTTGGTGAGATGGTTATTTGAGTTACTGTAACCTTCTCGTCAGCTTGAACCAGTCTGGACATTTTCCTCTGACCTCTCTCATTAACAGAACTGCCGGTCACTGGATTTTTTTTTTTTTTTGTGCCCCATTCTCTGTATACTCTAGAGACTGTTGTGTTTGAAAATACCAGAAGATCAGCAGTTTCTGACATATTCCATCCATCCCGTCTGGCCCCAACAATCATTCCACGGGTAACTTAGATCACATTTCTTCTTCATTGTGGTGTTCGGTCTGAACAACAACTGATCCACTTGGCCATGTTTGCATGCTTTCATGCATTGAGTTGCTGTCACATGATGATTGTCTGATTAGATATTTCCACTAACGAACACGTGCACCGAATAAAGTGGAAACTGTATATGTGTATGTATGTATATATGTGTGTGTATATATATATATATATATATATATATATATATTTATTTGTATGTACTTGTGTATTTGTTTATATGTTTGTAATAAATTTTACATTTTATGTCATTTTAATGTCTTCAAACTTAGAGCATCCATTTCATAAACACTAGTAAAACAACTGTCTTTGGGATATGCATTTTATCGACTCAATGACTTCTATTTTGGTGTATCAGCTGCTTTGGCATATGTGAAGAGATCCTGACTTTAAATAGTCCATAGGGCCATGCAGGTTTGCAGACAGAATTTTAATGATATCCTGTGAAGCGGCCCCAGCGGATTAGAGTTGTTGCCAGCAGTGAAGAGACTTTACTTAAGTCAGAATCAATTGCAGCTGTGCATGTCTCCTATAAGGCCAAATGATATAAACTCCGCTCACTGAGAGCTTTAACACAGGCTGCATTGGAGCCACACGTTTTTCCTGAAGATTTGTTGAGCTAGAGCCAAGTATGGTGATTTTGCTGAACTAAACTTCACAACCCCAATGTAGTCAGCAATGTAAGCCTGTACAACATCTGGGAGTCTTTAAATCTGAATCTGTAGAGAATTGCTCTGTGTTGCTTTGAGAATAAAACAGTCTGTGGTGCAACAATAGTGGACAGTGGGAATAGACAGCAGCCAAATGTTTAACTACAAATACATATGTACCAATTATGCTCCTGACTGTTTCTACCTGCGTCATAGAGGATATTAAATATCATCTCCCTACCCAGGTGCTCTAAAACAATAGTCTGCTACTTCTTGCTTCATCCAATATGTGATTCCTGTTTCATCCAGCCAACTTGAATCATGAATCCGTCTGTAATTGTTTTTTTTTTTTAATTCTTACCTGAAATGTTAGAGCCTGTAATAGTGATCCACTGCTTAAAGAGATGTGAAAGGGGGGTACTGTAACAATAAAAATAAAAGCTATATGTGGTGCTTGTGCACACAGACATTGAAAAGCAACATAGACAAACCTTGTATTTTGTCCTATGTTTTAACAGAGTATTTGAAGCATGTTCTCGAAGCCTTCCTGCAGCAAAGTGTATTATGTCAATATGACTTCTCCCCTAGAACTCCATTATATTGCATGAAGCATTAATGCTTGTGAATTCTTTGTGCAATATTGAAATTGATGTGTCTTTCAGGCTTTAATAAGTAGTGTTCATTCTTACCCAAATTATCCAAATCAGCATTGTCTAAAGTGAACTGTAATTAAAGCAACAATCCCATGAAAAAAATGTGTTTGTTCTTTTTTACATAAGTCACCGTCACTGTAGCAGGCTATAAGAAATGTGTGCCATCACATGACATTCTAAAAGCTGTGAGTCTGTGTGTAACTGGTACCTATACTTATCTGCCCTCCAGAGAGATTTTGGAAAGGAGATGATTTGTATGAGGACAGCTAAGAAAATACATGTTTAAAGGGTACTTAACCTGCTAATTAATTAAAAAAAACCTGCTTTGTGGGATTGTTGCTTTAAATATTTGCTCCTGTAGATAACAATCAGTAAAAGCACTAGTCGACAAGCTTCAGTGACAAAAACCTCTAAAAACAAAGGAGAAAAGGCCACTTCTAAGTGTGTCTTTGACGTGTCCCAGAGAAGATGTCACAAACATGTTTTTTGTGCTCTTATTATGTATTGCCCTAGATAAATCCTGTCGGACAACTAGCATCTTAATTAAGTATTGGTTAAATGATTTCTTAATATTTTTATAGCCATTAGCTTTGTACAATCCACCCCATTCTATTCCCATTCCAGAGTGATGTAATGTAGGTAAACATCAGATAACTTCCCACATATAACATAGACTTCTGTTATTTAAAGTATAATTTTAGTCCAGAAATTACACACACTTTGATGCATTAATCTCAATCATGTGTTTATTAGCTGCATAAATGAGTAGTTTTTATCCACTGAAGCTTTATAGCAGTAGCAGCCTATGTGACTGCTATGGAGGTGTAGAAGCCAAAGATATCTGTGGTGCAATAGATAACATGTGCCTCCAAAGGCATGCAAACATGCAAATTAGAGGGGGATAAATGGCCTTAAACGGCAACTCCTGGTAAAATAACATTCAAGAAAGCTCACTGCCACCAGTACTGCAATGCTTCTTGCCATGTTGACAGTTGGTTGAGCTCTATGTTGGTCCTTAACACAGGAGCAACTAGAATGGTTGACACAGTGCTATTTTAATTTGAATTGCTCCCAGTTATCTATTCCAGGACAAAAGCATTGCAGCATTGCTGGTTGGTCGGTGTGGGGATGTGTGGTAAAAACAGGAGCGCCTAGAGAGGGAAGGAGCAAGTACAAAGTACTGGGGCCCTGGCCTGCCTGTGACGTGAGAAGAGCCACCAACCTAGTGTGGCCCGCTCCCGTCAGTAGCTATGAAAGGGGTCCCAAGAATTTGCTGTGCCTAGAGCCCAAAATTCTTCTTGGTGGCCCTGGGTAAAAATACTTTCACTGTAAACTTATGGCCAAAAATTTTGAGAACACAAATATCATTTTTCGCAAAGTCTGCTGCCTCAGTTTTTATTATAGCAATTTGCATATACTCCAGAATGTCATGAGTGAACAGATGAATTGCAATTCATTTCAAAGTCCCTCTTTGCCATAACAAGGAACTTTATCCCCAAAACAACATTTACACTGCATTTCAGCCCTGCCACAAAAGGACCAGCTGACATCAGGTCAGTGATTCTCTCGTTAACACAGGTGAGAGTGTTGACGAGGACAAGGCTGGAGATCACTCTGTCATGCTGATTGAGTTAGAATAACAGACTGGAAGTTTTAAAAGGAGGGTGGTGCTTGAAATCATTGTTCCTCCTCTGTTAACCATGATTACTTCTAAGGAAACACGTGCAGTCATCATTGCTTTGAACAAAAAAGGCTTCACAGGCAAGGATATTGCTGCTAGTGAGATTGCACCTAAATCAACCATTTACCGGATTATCAAGAACTTCAAGGAGAGAGGTTCAATAGTTGTGAAGAAAGCTTCAGGGCATCCAAGAACGTCCAGCAAGCACCAGGAACGTTTGATTCAGCTGCGGGATCAAGCACCACCAGTGCAGAGCTTGCTCGGGAATGGCCGCAGGCAGGTGTAAATACATCTGCACGCATAGGGAGGCAAAGACTTTGGGAGGATGGCCTGGTGTCAAGAAGGCCAGCAAAGAAACCACTTCTCTCCAGGAAAAACATCAGAGACAGACTGATATTCTGCAAAAGGTACAGGGATTCGACTGCTGAAAATTGGGGTAAAGTAATTTTCTCTGATAAATCCCCTTTCCTTTCCCTACTACATGGCAGCTGTTAGAATGGGTTAATCCCTAATAAGCTAGTGTAGACCGGAAGAATTTTGTCCCACCTGGCCCCTATATAAGGCAGCTCCTCCTCTTCCTCAGTGTCTTTTCTTCCTGTCTCAGCAGTGTATAGGACGGAGTGTAGTGAGTGTTATTTGTTTTCTTTTTAATTTTATTCTAGAGGGCTTACCTGGAGGTTTTTCTGGCTTTCCTCTGAGCTGGCTGTTGGGATGACAGCTCCAGTGGGGCAAGTGCTGGACAAGTCTGCCTCTTTGAAGTTTAGCAAGACTGCCAGCGGGCGTGCACACTTGGAAATCCCGCATGGCAAGAATGCACACATGTGGAAAACTCACACGCACTTGTGATGGGGGCCATCACGTGGAGACGCGCACGTATGCTATCCGGCAGCGCTATTCCCCGTTTACCTCACCTGTCAGGATGGAGACAGGTGAGGTAGTAAGCTAATCTGCTAAAGACTCACCTGGTTGAAGTCAAAAGCAGGCACTGCTGAGCAGCTGCAGCCCATTTATGAGGCTCAGTATTGACTTAGTGTTTGATGCTGCAGGACCTAGCAGCTACCTGGATAGTGCACTATGGACCAGGAGCACGCCCCAAAAAAATCTGAAGGACACCCCAAGGTAAGCCCTTAAAAAGGGGTTTGTTGGTTACTCTTAGCTTACTTTGGTCCTTTTTTTATTGTTTACAGTACCTCTGTGAAGCTTGTGCAGGGAAAAAGGAAATATAAACTGAAGAATCGTGTATGTGCAGCTTGTGATGTCAGTTTACCGAAAGCTTGTACTGATCCATTATGTGTGTCATGCACCCCAGAAACGGTAGAGGAGCCTGGGCCCCCTGAACAATTTAAGCAGTTCTTTTCATGGATGGTTAAAGCAATGCAAGAGTATCAAGCTCCAGAACAGAGAACGATAAGAGACAGGATCCCTATAGCAGAAGGTATGGAGGAAATAAGGCCAGGGCCGTCCTCCGAATCCCATTCCTGAGCAGAACTAAATGTTTCAGAGTCAGATAGTGATGTATAGGATGTATAATTTGGATACTGTGAATATTATACTTAAGCATAATATATTAGGTATTGAGGAGCCAACTGTACCAGTTAAACCACAGGATGCATTGTTTTCAGAGCAAAGGAGGAGACAAGGGCAGCAGAGATCCCAATGACTATCTAGAGATCCAGTCTCCACTAACTCCAGTGGGCGGCAGGATATCACGCATTGCAAATGTTTGGATTCAGACCACACAAGACAAATGGGTCCAGGAGATAGTTACCAAGGGCTATGCCATAGAATTCCATACATACCAAGTGGGAAACAAATTTATTCAGTCAAGGAGCCACTCGTCTCCCTTAGAACAACAAGCGCTGGAGGATAGCCTAAGAGGCCTGGTAAAAAAAAGGCTATCATATCAGTACCATCAAGTCAGGAAAACATGGGGTTCTATTCCAGACTATTCCTCATCCAGAAACCATCAGGTGCCTTCAGGACAGTGCTAGATTTAAGGGCTCTCAACTGCTATGTGCGAGCAAGACATTTCCGGATGGAATCTGTCAACACAATTCTCAAAGCGGTAGAAACAGGAGATTTTCTGACAGCAAAAGACTTGAAAGATGCATATTTCCATATTCCAATCACACCTCATTACCAAAAGTTTCTGAGATTTTGCATTCTAGGGCACCACTTCCAGTGCACGTGCTTCCGTTTGGCCTTTCCACATCTCCAAGAGCATTCACCAAGGTCCTTATAGTTCTCATAGCGGCTCTCAGGGAAAATGCAGTGACCTTGTGGCCGTATCTGGACGATATTCTAATTTCAGCAAAGTCAGAAGAAGCAGCCTTGGAAGTTACATCTCAGGTGATACAGTTTTTACAATGACACGGTTGGTTAGTCAATATAGAAAAAAGCCATCTGATACCATCACAGCAGATTGTGTTTCTAGGAGTGCAAATAAGTACACGTACGGACAAAGTCTGCCTCTCTCAAGAGAGGGACGACAAAATTCAGTCCTTAGCGCACCAACTTTAAGTTCTATCCCATGTGTCAGCACGAACATGTCTGCATCTCCTAGGAATGTTTTTCTCAATAAGAATTCTCCCGTGGGCAAGATAGCATATGAGAGATCTTCAAGCAAACCTCTTTGCACAGTGGGATCATATAGTGGGGTCTCTAAACTCCAAGTCAATCTCTCTAGGTCAGCGAGGCAGTCCTTACTTTGGTGGCAGCTCCCAAGCCTGAGGAAACAAGGTGTGACTCTCTCTGTACCAGACTGGTATGTCCTTACCACGGACGCCAGTGCACTAGGTTGGGGTGCTCATATGCAAGATATGGTCACACAGGGCAATTGGCGAGACGAAGAGAGAATTCTTCAGGGAAACATCTTAAAGATGAGAGCAGTCTGGCGTGCGGTTCAGTACTTCCAGCCCTATCTACGAGTCTTCTCCGACAACACGACTGTGGTTTCCTTCATAAACAAGCAAGGCGGTATCAAGAGCAGAGCCATGGTGGCAGAAATAACCGCGCTAATTGAATGGGCGGAGATGAATCTGAGATCTTTCTCAGCCCTTCACGTAGCAGGCAAAGACAATGTAGTGGCGGATTACTTAAGCAGACACCAAGTCCTCCCAGGGGAATGGGAGCTGCACAAAGAAGTTTTTCAACTGGTACAACACAGATTTGGAACACCAGAAATAGACCTAATGGTCACAGGAAGCAATGCCAAGGTACCCCTCTTCTACTTCGATCACAGAGACATCAGGGCCCTAGGGATAGATGCCCTGTCAATACATAGGAACTTCAAACTTGGGTATGTTTCCTCCCTTTCCACGCATTCCTCAGATACTCAGGAAAATAAGGGAAGGAAAAGTGGCGGTGATAGCGGTCCTCCCGGCATGACTGAGGCGTCCCTGGTTCACTGTAGCACAGAGAATGTTACTAGAACATCCATGTCTGCTACCTGTCAGGCCAGACCTCATACATCAGGGTCCAATTTTACATCCAAATCCAAACTCCCTGCGTTTGATCACGTGGAGACTGAGAGGCAATTACTGAAATCCAAAGGGGTCTTAGATGAAGTAATAGACATTCTAATTCAGGCCAGGAAAAATAACTCCTCTATGATTTATTACAGAATCTGGAAAAAATTTATTTCTTGAACAGGGGACATGGCGAACGATCCCATGTCTTCCAGTATGCTGGATGAGTTAGAATTTCTCAAAGATGGTTTTGTTAAAGGACTAGCACCTGCTACATTAAAGGTACAAGTATCTGCCCTTAGTATCCTTCTTGATATCAAACTGGCATTTCAGGGTCTTAACTTCCAGTTTTTTCAAGCACTAAAGAGTTTACGCCCAAGACGGAAACCAATCTTGGCTCCTTGGGACCTTAATATTGTTTTGGATGCCTTAACAGCCTATCCTTTTGAACCGTTGCAAGACATATCTTTTAGATGCCTCACTCTGAAGGTGTTCTTTTTGGTGGCTATCACTTCGGCTCGTCGAATAGGGAACATACATGCTTTGTGGTGTGAAGAACCCTTTCTGAATATCTATGAAGATAGAGCAGTTTTGAAGACAAATCCGGATTATTTACCCAAGGTGGTATCCTCCTTGCACATTACTCAGGAGTTGATTCTGCCATCTCTCTATCCTCATCCCACTAATAGTGCCAAAACACGTCTCCATACTCTAGATGTGGTGAGAGCTATATCTACGTACATTATCAAGACAAAGAATCTTCGGAAGACAAAGCAACTCTTTGTACTTCCTGAAGGTCCTCGCAGGGGACAGGCCCCATCCAAACCCACATTGGCAAAGTGGATCAGAGAAGTGATTGCACAGGCCTACAGGGGGAAAGGGCGTGAAGTATCTAGAATACTGAAAGCGCATTCAACTAGGGCAGTAGCGACCTCCTGGGCACACAGAACCCCTGCATCAGCAACCGATATCTGTAAGGCAACCAGATGGTCGTCAATGCACACCTTTTCTAAACATTACCTCCTTGACGTTTCGGTCTCTGATGAGACATAGTTTGGGAGAAAGATTCTCCAGCAAGCGTTGTAAATAAATTTTCTGTTTGACCTTATTAAGGTGTTAGCTTTATTGCCATCCCGATTATTGTACTGCTTTGATATGTCCCATTGTAAGGGCTGCCATGGAGTAGGAAAAGGAAAAATGAGAATTATACTCTCCGTTAATTTCCTTTCCTTGAAATACTCCATGGCAGCCCCTATATTTTCCCACCCTTGTTCTGATAGTTACTTTATAGGGCGGCTTGGAAAGTTACGAAAGACACTGAGGAGTTGCTGCCTTTTATAGGGGCCAGGTGGGACAAAATTCTTCCTGTCTACACTAGCTGATTAGGGATTAACCCTTTAGATTGTACTCTCCTTTGAGCATGACTCTCATACCTCCTGTTTCCATCACTTTTAACTGTGCTCTCCAGCTACTCAGCTCACTTCCTCTCTGTCCCTCTGCCCTCTGTCTCCTCTCGCTTCTTTCCGCTCCCCTCAGTGGCTCTTAACCTGTCATCCATGCCCACCCTCTTGGGCTCAAGTTACCTGCCTGTACTGACTTTTCCCCACCCTCTCTTTCTAGCTGTGCTTTGAGCCCCCAGAGTTATAGTGCTTACTGTTACTTGTACTGTGCTGTTTCACCTTGTACTTTGCCATTGTTTTTCCTTGTACGGCACTACAGATACTTTGTGGCGCCCTATAAAATAAAATTAATAATAATAATAATTGTAAGGGCTGCCATGAAGTATTTCAAGGAAAGGAAATTAACGGTGAGTATATTTCTCAATTTTCATATTGTTTTTGGCATCTGGAATAACTCTTATCCGGAGAATGAAATCAGTCCAGTGTCTTGCGAACAGTAAAGCATCATGAGACCATTCATGTGTGGGGTTGCTTCTCAGCCATGGGGGGCTCACTCACAATTTTGCCTAAGAACACAGCCATGAATAAAGAATGGTACCAAAACATCCTCCAAGAGCAATTTCTCCCAACCATCCAAGAACAGTTTGGTGACAAACAATGCCTTTTCCAGCATGATGGAGCACCTTGTCATAATGCAAAAGTGATAACTAAGTGGCTTGGGGATCAAAACATCGAAATTTTGGCTCCATAGTCAGGAAACTCCCCAGACCTTGATCCCATTGAGAACTTGTGGTCAATTCTCAAGAGGCAGGTGGGCAAATAAAAACCCACAAATTCTGACAAACTCCAAGCATTGATTAGGCAAAAATGGGCGGCCATCAGTCAGTATGTGGCCCAGAAGTTGATTGACAGCATGCCAGGGCGAATTGCAGAGGTCTTCAAAAAGAAGGGTCAACACTGCAAATATTGACTCTTTGCTGAAAACACTGAAGCAGCAAACTTTGTGAAAACCAATACTTATGTCAATCTCAAAAATTTTGGCCATGACTGTAGGTGTATGTTAATAGGCTGCACATCTTCTTCACACATGTTTTATTAAGAAATAGATGACATTCAATAAATGCCAGACTGTATTTAATGCAAGTCTCAGGGGTAAATTTATCAAGCTGCGGGTCTGAAAAAGTGGAGATGTTACCTATAGTAACCAATCAGATTCTAGTTGTCATTTATTTAGTACATTCTACAAAATTACAGCTAGAATATTGTGGTTTTCATTAATAATGAGGCTTCAAAACTTTCAACTGTGAGCCTCAAAATATGCTAGCGATATCTCTATACATCTTACATACCCTTTCTACAGGTCGTTCAGTGGCCCCTGAGAGAGTCTTTAGTCTCTTACTTAGCATTGTGCCGAATTTAATTTTTTTCTTTTAAGCTACATTGAACTTGGTTCTGATACAGATGTGCAGGGTATATAGGAATCTGTACTTCAACTTGAGTGTAAAATCATGTCACTAATTTAAATAGAGTTCTGTAAATTATATTTCAGATTTAGATTAACAGAATTTTTTTCCGCATGTAAATAACAGTAACACTCGTTAGTTAGCACCTGTATTTCTCCCTTGATACATGAACCCACTTAGTGTAATTGAAAAATTGCAACCACTAGATAGAAATGTACATTAAACATTGATGCTTGAATTTGTGTGTTCAAATGACAGCCCTGTAAGATCCAAGATGATTAGTATTCAATCCCAGTGTTAAATATAAACTGAAACATCTGTGGTCTGTACCTATTGATACTATTGGCACAATACAGCAGGAAGTCCAGGATCAGGACCTGCCTCCAGGTGAAACTATCAGTGCCAGAGTTTAAACAAGCTATAAAACACAGTCTGTCAAATCATAGTTGTCAATTTCAGGAAACTGCAGATGTTC